>NC_069661.1:214261500-214570000 GCF_027244095.1 Hemicordylus capensis | reverse complement strand
CAGACCCTGCTTAGCTAAGGGGACAAGTCATGCTTGCTACAAGACCAGCTCTCCTCAATAGCATAGTTTGTGATGATGTTGTCTACCCCAGTTCAAGATGGTGGCCACATGAACATCTGAGGCGCAAGCGGGCTAATTTGTGGACTGTCTAACCCATTTGAACCAAATTGGGTACAGTTGCAGTGAGTGACACACAGGGACACCTCATTGGCGTAGTTTGTTATTATGTCATCCACACCAGTTCGAGGTGGCGGACGCATAATCTTTTGAGGCACAAGTGGGCTAACTTGTGAACTGCTTAACGGATTTGAACCAAGTTTGCTGCAGCTGTAGGGACACATAGGGACACTGCAATGGCACAGTTTGTGATGATGTCATCGACCCCAATCCAAGATGGCGGACGTGTGAATGTTTGAGACGCAAGTTGGCTAACTTGTGGACTGTCTAACTGATTTTAACCAAATTAGGTACAGTTTTAGTGAGTGATACACAGGGACACCTCAGTGGTGTAGTTTGTGATTATGTCATCCACCCTGATTCAAGATTGCAGACGTGTACGCTTTTGAGGCACAAGTGGGCTTACTTGTGCATCATTTAACTGATTTGAACCAAATTTGCTACAGCTGTAGGTACACAAAGGGATACTTCAAGGGTGAGGATTGTGACAATGTCATCCACTCCAATTCAAGATGGCAGGCACGTAAACTTTTGAGGCACAAGCGGGCTAACTTATGAACCACTTAACCAATTTGAACCAAGTTTGCTGCAGCTGTAGGGACACTGCAGTGGCACAGTATGTGATTATGTCACCTACCTCAGTCCAAGATGGCGGACACATGAACATTTGAGGTGCAAGTGGGCTAACCTGTGGACAGTCTAACTGATTTGAACCAAATTTGGAATAGCTGTAGTGAGTGACACACAGAGACACCTCAATGGTGTAGTTTGTAATTATGTCACCCAGCCTGATCCAAGATGGTGGATACATGAACATTTGAGGTGCAAGATATCTTACTTGTAGACCTCAATTTGCACCAAATTTAGTCCAGATGTAGACACAGTGAAAGGAAAGTAGGCTGATTAGTTCTTACTAGAACAACTTGTTTAAATATTCCGGGGGTTGTATCCTAAGTATTTGAAACACAAGCAGAAGGGGCAGGGGCAATTTTCATTTATTTCCCCATCCTTCTGCAGTCCTCTGTTAAACCCTGAAAATCTGCTCTTGAAGAATGATAGGCCCTCTGATGCAGAATGGCAGGTAGCACAGCAGGCTGCAGCAGAAAAGGAAAATTGAGAAATGGGTGGGGGGGTGGATAGCTCCACTCCTCCCCTTTGCACAAGTGGACATTCTGCTTGTGTTATGAGCAGTTAGGATACAACCCAGGGGTGGCCTAAAAGATTGCAGCATCTGAGGCAAGGTGCCAAACGCTGCCTTGCCCAATGCATCTGGTGAGAGACGCCCCTTTCAAAACCAACCCTTGCAAGCTTTGAAAGTAGTCTGGAGAGCAAGGAGAAGGGAAAGTGGCCAGAAGTTTATTCTTATGCTTCTTGCAAGCATCTCAAGAAGTGTGAGGAGAGAAGGGCAGCCATCTCCTCACGCTCCTTGCAAAACTTGCAAGGGTCAAATCAGTGTTGAAGAACTGCTCCAATGGCAGCAGTAGAGGGCATCTTGAACCCTGCTGGCATCCCAGTAATTCACTACCTGAGGTGACTACCTCACCCACGGCTGGCCTTAGGTTTTATGGCACCCTAGGTGAAACTGGACTTTGGCACTCCCCCAGCTGAGAAGTGCAGAGCCTGAGTTTTAACTTGAGTTGTGCAGGCTACTCATTCACTGGGTCGAATGACCAGTCCATGCTGGTTTGAGGACACAGTGGGAGAGAGTTCCCAGTCTATTATGGGAGCAAAACTCTTAACAAAGATGCTGCTGTGAATTTAGAAATCCAGTCTGAAACAATTTCTTTTTGGAAATGCATGCTGAGGCAGGCAATTCATATTCAAGAGAGGGAGTACAGCACATGAGACTAGCTGTTTCTTGTTTGCTGAGGTGCAATGAGCAAAGGAGACTTTGCCTTTGGGGTGCAGAATATGCAGGCCTTTTGGGGAGCAGGGTGCCGTATTGCATATTACATTCTTACACCTCTGTGCAGGACTGCAGGGTGCAATTCAAGAGGGAGAGAGAAAATTGGCAGTGTTATATTCTGATACTGTATTTGTACCCCCAAAAAACTGGTTTTCTAAGAGACTGCCTAGGTCTGCCTAGCAGGTGGGTCAGCCCTCACCTCACCTTATGAAAGGTTCACACCTGACACAACCAGGGCTAATAACCCCTGCTAACTGGGCAAAGAATCACCTTTAAAAGTGGTGATTCTCTTTCTGTTTAACAGAGGGAAAGTATATGTCCCTATTCAGCCCCAGCACTGCATCCCTTCAGCCACCTAATGGCACAGTGGGGAAATGACTTGAATAGCAAGCCAGAGGTTGCCAGTTCGAATGGGGAACACCTATATTGGGCAGCAGCTATATAGGAAGATGCTGAAAGGCATCATCTCATGCTGTGCAGGAGGAGGCAATTATATTCTATTGGTATTCTATTCCTCCGGTATTCTACCAAAGACAACCACGGGGCTCTGTGGTTGCCAGGAGTTGACACCGACTCGTCGGCATACTTTACTTTACTTTACAACATCCCTTCAGTGGCTGTTGCTGATTTCTGCCTTGTTTTTCTTTTTTAGATTGTGAATTCTTTGGGGACAGGGAACCATCTTCTTAGCTGTTTTCTGTGTGAACCATGTTAAAAACGCATATATTGAAAAGTGATGTATAAATAGTAGTTGTGGCCATATATCATTTTAATATTTTTATTTTGAACTGCTTCGAGTACCTTTTAGGTGTAAAAGCAGTATATAAAGTTGAATGCAATAAATATACCTAATAATTATATAGAGGGAGAATTCTAGCAAAGCAGTTTCCCCCACTATTGCCAGTATGATGGAGACGTTGTGTTTGTCAAAATGTCTCCCTTTCTCACCAGTCAGTAGAAAGGAAGATTCTGAATATTCTGAAGGAGTGGGACCTATTCTGTAAGAGAAATGGTATCTCACTACTAGACAGAAAGGGGATGCCAATGTATTTAACCAAACTGAAGAATGAATGGCATACATGTAAGAGATATACTACAGAAAGCCCATGTGGTTTCTCCTTCATGGAAAGGGAGAAGTGTGGCACAAAGATACCCCTTTAATCAAAGGGACAGTTCCTTAAATTAGGGCTGGTAGTAGGAGGATACAAGGGCACCATATGAATGATAATGACTGAGAGAACCCCAAGCTAGAACCAGCTCTAAGATAAGATGCGAGATCCAGGGGCATAGCCACCATCGTGTGAACAGGTTCAAAGAACAGGTTCAAAGGCCACCAGTGGAAAAAGGCTGCTGAGCCCCATGCCTCGGGCTCCATAGGAGCCCAGAGCGAACTCCCCCCTCCCATGCCTGGGCCGCCGAGAGCCCGGGCGAACTGTCCGCTAGTTATTCCAGGCAGTGCAGACTGCCTGATAGAATGTTTTCCCCTTTCTCTCCCTCTCTGGAGGAAGAGAAAGGGGAAAACATCCTATCAGGCAGCCAACACTGCCTGAAATGATGAGGGGAGAGCTTGCTTGGGTTCTCGGAAGCCCAGGCCATGCCCCCTTTGTGTGTGATGTCACATGCAAAGGGGCGTGGTCGAGGCCGCTGAGGGCTCGAGAGTTGGCTGCCCGATAGGACGTTTTCCCCTTTCTCCAGAGAGGGAGAGAAAGGGAAAAGCATTCTATCGGGCAGTCTGTGCTGCCTGAATTAACTAGTGGACAGTTCGCTTGGGCTCTCGGTGGCCTGGGCATGGGAGGGAAGAGTTCGCCTCTCCAGACCCTGAGCCATGCCCCCGTGCATGTGACGTCACGTGCACAGGCATACCTGGAGGGGCCACCGAGCAGGGTTGGACCCAGACCACCACTTGGCTGGCTCCGCGCCTGGTGAGATCACTGCAGTGGAATGTAAGAACGTAGGAAGCTGCTTTCTAGTGAGTCAGACCAGTGGTCCATCTCACTCAATATTGTCTGCACTGACTGGCAGTGGCTTTCCAAGGTTTCAGGCAGGAGTCTCTCCCAGTGTTACCTGGAGATGCCAGGGAGTGAGCCTGGGACCTTCTGCATGCAGGGAGATGCTCTACTGCTGAGTTATGGCCTTCTCCCCTAAGGGGAATATCTTACAGTAGACAGGGCTCACATGTCGTCAGTCATGCAAATGCAAATCAGGACAGATCCTGCTTAGCAAAGGGGACAAATAATGCTTGCTACCGCAAAACCAGCTCTCCTCTGAGGGGAGGCTCTGGTAGTTTAGAAAGTAGACAACTACAGAGAAGTCGCGCCTTTGAGTCGCCACCAGACAAGTGGGCTGCACCCTCAGATGAACCTACCCTGAAGCTCTTAATAGACTACAGGGTTCATACCAAAGAAGGCATTCTCTTCAGTACCATGGGTCCAAGCCATTAAGGGCTTTATAGATAACTAGTGATTTTCGGCCCGTTAAATAACGGGCGCTAGTGCAGTTGTGAGCTCCGGGCCCCCGCCACCATTCCCCCTCCCGGCACTGTCGCCCGCCTCCATGCCGCGGCCGGTCTCCCCGGCCGGGCAAGGGCCCCAAAGTTTCCCCCCTGCCCGGCTTCGGCAGCGCCGCCAGGCCTCGGCGGTAGCTCCGCCACCACCTCAGCCGGCTTCCCCCTTCGCCTCTTCCCCCCGCCCGGCTTTGGCGGCGCCTCCAGGCCTCGGCCATGGCTCCGCCGCCGCCTCGGCCAGTTCCCCCCGCCGCCTCTTTCCTGGCTTTGCGGGGCTTCCCCGGCTTCTTCGCGGCGGCCGCTTCTGGCCGTCCAACATGGCCGCCTGGTCGCCGCGGTCGTGTCTCCCTCGGCGTGTTCTGGGCATGCACTCCGCGCATGCCCAGAATGGCCGAGGGAGGCACGGACACACGCCTGGGTGTCCACGAAAGGACACCAAGGCTTTTATTATAGAGGATAACCAGCACTTTGTATTTTGCCCAGAAACCTATTGGTACCCAGTGTAGTTATGTTAGAATTGGAGTTATCGTCTCTATGGGACATCCTGGAGACCAATCTGGTAGCAGTACCAATTGCAGCTTCTGAACTACGTACAAAGGCAACCCCACGGAGAGTGCATTGCAGTAGTCAAGCCTAGAGATTATTAGTGTATGCACCATTGTCTTAAGGTCACTCACTTCCAGGATAGGGTGTATTTGGCAAACCAGTCGAAGCGTATAAATGTCTCTCTCCCACCCTGAATCCCATACTAACAACACTGATACAAACATGCTAATAGTGCAAGTGCGGACCAGTGCACTTTTCTGTGGTGGCACCAGAAAAATGCCCATAATCCCCAATCAAGAGCCATTGCAGCTGGGGATTCTGGGAGTTGTAGTCAACAAAATCTGGGGATCCCTGTTAGAGGGAACTGAGCTGAGCTGTGTCTCACATATTAGATTTCTGAAACAGAAATGGGGTCAGTGGGAGAGCAAGCTACTTGTCTGGCAGGGAGGGGGGCTTACCCACTCATGCCCCCACCCTGGAGCCACTCTTGGCCTTTTTATTGTCATGTGTGAAAACTTTAATTTGTCTATCTGATGTAGAGACATAGACAAGCCTGAGGTATGAAGATATGCCTATTTGTATTGTGAAACTGTCATTACAAAATTGTCTTGTACTTGCAAAATAATATGCAAAATAATGTATTTAAGTAGAGTACTCAATAAAACAAACAAAATAAAACTTCATGGCAATCTCCAGAGGAGCCCTTTCACAGCAAAGGGCTCAACAGTTTCCCATTCGTATCCTTTACTCCAGGATGATTAAAGACAGGTAAAAGTTTTAAATCCCCCGTTGTTCTTTCAGTGCAGACTTTTAGGTGGTGGCCATTCCAATCCATGTTAGTGATTGTGAATATGAAACCAGAGAGTTGTAGATTTCCTGGGTTAATGCAGAGTACAACTGTGTAGTTTTCTTGACAGGGGTTTGACTCCAAAATTGCCTTTTGTATCAGAACTGTGTTTGGTAACAGTTGTTGGAGTTCCACCAAACGCTTCTTCAAGGAAGAAAAACTTGTTGCTTCACAATTCTTATTACTGTGTGAAAATATCTATGTGATTTAAGATACAGCTGCTCAATTAGACATTTGCATAGACATTTTCAGACAATAGTGGGCTTGAGTATGCTTTTTATTGATGCAACTGTTTTGATAAGTTGCATCAATAAGACATATACTCCAGCCATTTTGGATTTGGTCAGGAAATTGAGCTGTAGCTCAGAGGCAGAATATCTGCTTTACATGTAGAAGGTCTCAGATTCTATTCCTGGCACCTCCAGGGAGCGACTCCTGCCTGAAACCTTGGTGAACCACTGCCAGTCATTGTAGGCAATACTGAGCTAGATGGACCAAAGGTCTGACTCAGTATAGGGCAGCTTTTTATGTTCCTGCCTTTCCCTAGAGCAGGTGTTCCCAACCTTGGGTCCCCAGATGTTGTTGGACTACAACTCCCATCCCCAGCCACAATTATGTTCAGTTGTGGCTTGTGGCCCAGCTTGTGGCTGGAAATAATGGGAGTTGTGGTCTACAACATCTGGGGTGGTGGTGGCAAGATTGGGAACCTCTGCCCTTTCCCTGCTAACTGACCAAAGATGCACTTTTTAAAAGTGGTTATTCTCTTTATCAAGGGGAGAGCAACTGGCCCTGTCCAGCCCCTGCACAGCATCCCTCCCAGTGGCTGTTGCTAGTGACTATCTTATATTTCTTATATCATTATATTTCTTTTTTAAGATTGTGAGCCCTTTGGGGACAGGGAGCCATTATATTTATTTATATTTATGCGAACACCTTTGGAAACTTTTGTTGAAGAGCAGTATATACATTTTTGTCATCTTGTCATTTTTTGCCCTAGAACCTACATGGCAAGTGCTGTTAGCATTTTGTTGGCTTCAGCAACACTTAACATGAGAAGGCTTTGGCAACTCTGAAAATTCCAAAACCACCCCCCTGAAGTTCTTAAAAATCTAAAACAAATATTTACCTAGCTCAGAGCTTCCATTAAAAAAAATATAGTCCAAGCCTCTGACAGTTCAGTATTTGAGAGCAATGATATAATGCCACAAGACTTGTTCCCTTAACCTCTAGATGGTCACCAAATAATAAGTATTTTATCTCTCTTTTATGCAACATACCAAACTGGATAGCAACAACTGAAATATGAAGAATCCGGAATAATGTCTACTTGAAATAGATGGACCACAAACAGATTGTTAAAGCTGTGCTCAGTTGCCATAGCAACCAGACTTCCAAAGTGATGCAATGAAGAAATGCCATCAAAGAGTAGAGCTAAGTGTACATGACAAAAGTCAGAGGCAAAGCAATTCAACATAGGAGGGAGTCGCTTGGCTGCAGGGAACAAAACTGCATTCCCTGGCTGTACAACTGGCAGGGCCCTGAATGGCCCTAGTAGGAAACTAAATACCTAGCCACTCCCAGTGCTGAAATGGAGATGATTGACAGATCAGCAAATTAAACTGTGAGTCTTGTTGGAGCAGTCAGTTATGTTATCTTTGTTAAAAGCTGAACAAAATGTGAATTAGACATTGTAAGAGCCCCACCCTCTTATTTATTCTCCTAATAAATAAGAGAATTGGGTCACACTCTCTAATTATCAAAGTGTGGAAATGTCATTTTACAGTAAGTGACTGTAGGAACATAGGAAGCTGCCTTATCCTGGTCCGTCTAGATGAGAAATGTCTACACACTGACTGACTGGCAGAAATTCGCCGAGTTCAAGCAGGAGTCTTTCCCAGGCTGAAGTTAAAGCCGGGGTGAGAAGAGAGAGAGGAAGAGGCAGCCAAGGTGGGATGGGAAGAGGGTGGAAGCAGCGGGGGGGGGGGATGACACACAGCTGCTGCTGGTTCTGTGCCTGACTGCCCCACCCTCTCTGCTTCAGTTCCAGCCTCAACTGACCTGTCTAAGTGGAGAAGAGAAGACCAAGGGGAGATTTGATAGCTGTCTTCAAAGATCTGAAGGTCTGTGACATTGGAAGAGGATTGGACTTGTTCTCTGCTGCTCCTCAGGACCTGACCACAACCAATGGTTTAACTGCTAGGCAGTAGATTCAATGCAGGCACTGGGGGAATTTCCTAACAGTAAAAGCCATTTCACAGTGGAACAGTCTGCCACGGCAGTTGTGGGCTCTCCTTCACTGGAGGTTTTCAAACAGAGGGTGGATGGCCATCTGTCAGGGACCCTGTTGCAGGTTCCTGCTCTGGGTAGGTGCTGGGTTTAGAAGTAGTTCAAGGTCCCAACCAATTTCTAAAATACTATTATTCTGTTATGTATCTTGTTGCAGGCATTAGGAAAGGAGAGAGCTTGTTACCAGAATTGCCCCAGAGTGCTTGACTAGACACTCCAGCCATGCTTTTGGCTTAGCGTGGGGAATTAAAGTAGCTTGGCTAGAGGGAGCAGTTTGATTTCAGTATCAATTTGGGCAAGTTATGCATTTTGGAAAAGGGTGAGGAGGCAAAGATGCTATTTAAAAGTGTTATTAAGTATAAAGGGGGTGTACAGGAAAGCAAAAGTTATTTAGGCAAGGCAATAAAACCTTAGCTAATGTTCTAAGCAAGAATCTTGCTGAAAGTAATTTAGCTTAAAGTCCAGTCTGAAGGTAGATTGGCTTGGCTAAGGGGCTTCGACCAAAGCCTGGCTTAAGGCTTGCCATGGAAAGTGCTTGGAGGCGGGGAAGGAGGGCAAAATAAGAGGACGAGGAGGTTTCTCAGAGCAGAGGGACAAGAGGTTAGTTTACCTGACCTTGGTCTGGTGGTGCGTTGGTTGCACTTGCAGGTCTCCTCGCAGGAAGGCAGAGGAGAGAAAAGGATACCACTCACTTCTGAGAGTCCATGGATAGTAATCCCAGTAGATTCCAAGGCCATGTGCTTTGACTGGGAGCGGGGGGTGTACATATACCCAGAAATATGTCTGGAGGCAGTTTCCAAGCCATGCTTGGAAGGGTAGCACATTCCATGAAAGACAAAGAAGCTCATTGGTACTTGAGCATAATCTGATTGAGTGGATCTTGCCCAACAATAGCAAGGTGAAGTTATACAAAATGTGTTACTTGGGTTGAATAGGGCTCTGCTGGATTGCATAGCTGAAGAGCAGGATGCCTTTATGGGTATAAGATTACACATCTCCATTTTTAATGCACTAATTTCCCTGAGTCCTTGACAAGCTAATTTGTTAGTTCAAAGAGGGGTTGGGAAATGCACTGCTTATCTTGTGCGACTCTAAAGGAGTTCTTTACCATTATCTCTGGTGGAAAGGAGGCTTCCTTCCTAAATTGGCTCACCTCTTAAAGTCTAGTCTGCTCGCCCAGTTAGTGCCTTCTCTTTTGCAAAAGAGAGGGGTTGGGGTGGCCCATTTGGTCTTTGTTATTCTGACCTGGGGGCATGTTGCCCCACGCTTTACTCATGCTGAGTGAACAGCTGTGGGTCTTGCTAAACCCAGGTAGGCAAAAAGTTCATGAGCCCATGAACTGAAACATCCAAAATGGAGACTGTAGTCCCATAGTCCCATGCACATAGAGGGGTGCTTTCTGGGATACCTTGAAACACAGCTTGTCTGGTAATAAGTTATTCAGCCAAACAGTATGTTCAGACAACTCTGTGGGCAAGACAAGAGAAGAACACGGTTAATACAGAATCCATTGGTCCCCAGCACTGTCCGGAGTTGTAATCAAATATGCCCCACCATTGTCATCCATGTTGCCCTAATGGGGATCTCTTTTTCAGACATGGCCAGATCCGGTATCGAGGTAGCCATCACTTGGCTGGTGCCTAGGAGCCTCAGAATGGCCCCCTGCTGTTTCTTGAGTACATAGCCTTTACATGGTGGCAGCAAAGCCATTTGCTCAAGGCCAGCCCAAATGAGAGGGGGTGCCCATTGAATTCATAGGTGTAAAGACCAACTAATAACCCTGCTCTTGATTGTTATCTTAAACTCCTTTTTTAAAAAAAATGTGGTTTACTTATATTTGCTCTTCCTTCACAAAGCTCAGAGCAGTTTACTTGAGCACACAGTCCCATCCAGGCATTGATTTGCTATAGTGTTTGGTGTTTGCAGACCATTCATTAAGTTCCTTGACCTTTCATTTACTTTTTGTTCAACATCACCCTGCTGACTTGATGAACTTTGCTTCACTTTCTTTTTGTGTTGTTGACTGTCTTGCCATTTTGTTCATTCCTTCTGTAGTGATCAGCCTCCCCTCCTTCTAAAAAGGTAACCAGAAGTGAACCCTTGTCTTGACTGACAGGCTGATGATCTCCAGGGCTCAGCCAATCAGTACATCAGGTGGGTGGGACCTAGAGAGCTGTTGCCAGGAGGGAGGGAGTTCTTTGTGAAGAGAAGCTTGGCTGGAGGTGCACAGGAGGACATGTGGCCATGGAGGTTTGCTGCAGGAGGATAACTGTAAAGCATGGGAAGACAAGATTACAAGAGGCTTGAAGTCTCATCAGGAGTTTGGTGAAGTTTAGTCTAGGGAAAAGTTTGTTTAGTCATACTTTGCACGTAAGGGATATTATATGTCTTTGTTGTGTGTGCTTTGCATATTCTGGATACTGTTCTATTATATTTTACCTGCAGTGTAATTGAAATAAGAAACACTAGCCTACTCTCAATACACCTAGGGCATTGCAAAAACCTCTGTAAACATTAAGCATGCATTAAGACAACCTATTTTTGTAATCCTACTAAGTATTCTTAACTGTATCTAAAAGCTAAGAAAGCCTCAGATGGAAGCAGTCTGTAGTAATTGAATAAAACTGATTCCACTCCCCACCCCCCAGTTCTGTTCTTTTACAAGCCTCTCTGAGTTGGTTTGTAACTCAAGAAATGTGAGGCCAAAGGGGGATTTCTCTGGTGTAAACACATCAAACGTTCAGCAGCTATCAGTTTTCTCATCACATCTAAGCTTGCATGTGGAAGACTTTTGTACTTGTCCAAGAGCCAAATTAAGAGAGTTTTTCTTCTGGGTTATCCCACCCCAAGCCTAGAGAGTTTCTGTAGACAAAAGGAGTGGCGGCAGCAGCATTTTTAACTTACTGCTAATACAGAATAGTTTTAGGATAAGCTTAGCCAGGCAGCTCAGCAGGGATGATTCAGCATTTCTTTGCCTCATGTGGGCTTGCTCTGAGACAAATGCCGTAGTCTGCTACACCTTCCTAAGAGCAGCCTCCATCTCATATCACCAATGTGATATAGTGGAGAGTATGTTTGACTTACATTGGGGATATCTGATTTAAAATCCCACTCAGCCATGACTGAATATGAACACAACAAATATTTATATACCACTTTTCAACAAAAGTTCCCCAAGTGGTGTACATAGATATGAATAAACAAATAAAATGGCTCCATATCCCCAAAGGGTTCACAATCTGAAAAATAAACATACGATAGATACCAACAACAGCCTCTGGAGGGATGCTATGCTAGAGCTGGACAGGGTCAGTTGCTCTCCCCTTGATAAATAAAGAGAATCACCACTTTAAAAGCTGCCTCTTTGCTCAGTTAGCAGAGGATGCTCAGCAGGCGACCTTGATCTTTTATCTTGGCCTATCCTACCTCACAGTGTTGTTGTGATGATGAAATGAGAGACAAATACATACCCTGTGAATATTGTCATGAATTCCTTAAGAGAATAGCAGGATAAAAGTGTAATAAAGGACATTACAGAATTGAGAAGACAATTATTTACTCCATAATAGACTAATTCTCATGATCCTAATCAGAATAGGAGAAATGGCCAGTCAGGGTAGGAGAACTGGGTGCATTCATGATCCACGGTTGTGTAAATCCAAACAAGGTAGGAGGTGGGGAGGGTGATTGTGTGGGAGACAGGAGCTGGGTAGGACGGCTTTTCATCCACCTTAGGTAAAATGCTGGGGACAGAATGTGGGTTAGCTACACCCATCCTATCCAGCTCCCACCTCCCACCCAATCACTTTCCCCATTTCCTACACTGATATTTGGGTTTTCATGACCACTGCTTGGGAGTGCGCCCAGCTCTCCTACCCCAGCTGGCCAGTTCTCCTACCCTCATTAGGATTTTGAGAACCAGACTTATAAATCCTAAAAAGCTCTCTCCCATAGTTTGATTGTATCAAGTAGGGCTCAAATTGCAAGATCACAACAGGAAACATCCAGACAAATAGGAAAGGAAAGGTTGTGCCATCACGTCGGTGTTGACTCCTGGCAACCAAAGAGCCCTGTGGTTGTCTTTGGTAAAATACAGGAGGGGTTTACCATTGCTTTCGCCCGTGCAGTATGAAACGATGCCTTTCAGCACCTTCTTATATAGCTGATGCCTAATAAAGGAGTTTCCCATATTCTGGGAAACACACCAATGGGGATTTGAACCAACAGCCTCCTGCTCTCTAGGCAGGCTACTTCCCCGCTGAGCCATTAGGTACTGCCCTAATATTTTGTTTCAGCACATGAGGGAGGGGTGATTTTCACCAATCCCACTAACCACCTGTTCCTCTCAGTCCCTCTGAAAATATGTCCCTAAAGGGACCTTCAGATACATATTTTCAGAGGGCACTGGAGACAGCAGAGGGAAGTTGAGTATTGATAAGAATTATCCCTCCTCTATTGTGCCAGCAAAATGTTCTAATGGGAGGGCAGCTTTCATCTGGATGCTGTCCAAGAATTCCAGCTTGGACAATTTTGGAGCATTTGAAACAATCCATTTCCAATGAGAATTCATGCAATTATTAACATGCTGAGTGGGAGATTCTATACTGGGTTTTATGGTAAAAGTTTGGTTTGTGGTTTAAAAAACCCACTGTGATTCTTTATTTTTGCAGATGTTTTTGGACCTATTTGAATGTAACTCTGTTCGCTTGTTTTCTTGTGTTTTAAAGATTGATTTCAATTGTAGTTTTAGAATCCAAAATAGGCAATTTTATGTACAGCCTCTCAAATCTGCTACCAGGCACTGCTTTTAGCATGCTTGACATCCATAGAGAAACTGAATTCCTTCTTAAATGTTGTTGAATGCTTAGCTTTAACTACCTCTTGTAGCCTGGGGGGGTCTACAGTCTAATTATATACATTACATACAAATCTGAATTCTAAATGTCTTCCTTAACAACAAAAAAGGCTTTAAATATTCTGGAAAATTGTTCTCAGAAATTTTCCCCTGAGGATATTGCCATTTTAAATATTTAATAAAGTTAAAAATAGTGGTGCCTTACAAAAAATTAAACTTCCGTTAAGTGCTGTGTGTGAACTTTGTTGCTTGTTCATAAAGTCTCCACCAAATGAGGGGTTTATCTGAGCCTCTCTTGTGACAGAGAAATATTATGCCTTCTCCCCCTTCATTACAGCATCATCCAGGTTAATGCTGCCCTAATTTTAGATTGTTGCCCTAGTGCAACATTTTCCCCCAATCCTACCTTCCTTCTGCTGCCCCTATGCCCCCCCACAATATGTCTCTGAAGGCTGAGGGACCTTCAGGAACATACATCAGGGCAGCAGAGGAAAGGGGGACAAGGAAAAATTGTTGCACACAGGCAATTTTCTAACTGGGGGTTCTCAGCAGCGGGTATTAGTACCCCTGGGAGTACTTGAAGGGTTCCCAAGGGATACTCAAAGGGGTTCTCAGAGCTTTCCTGCTGCCCCACACTGCAGTCACACTATTTATTCCCCATCTGAGCATTGCCAGCTTGAAGCCAACGTGTCTTCAGCAATGTGTCTGCTGCAGAAGGGGAGGGAAGAGGGAGAAGACCCTCCTCCTCTGTTTCTTATTGGCTGGCTATGTACTGAAGCTCAGTGTACTCCTCCCCTCAGCCTGACTGACAGACTTCAGAAAATTAGCACTAAGTACTGTAGTGATCGCTATAAGCTATGTTTGAAGATATTCCCTTATAAGATCAAAACTTCCTTATAAAATGGTAATTTATAGAAAGGCCATATGGTTAAATGAGTCTGCCAACTAGGTGGAAGGTTTTGGCCTAGTATATGTTGTTGCTGTTCAGACTTGCTGCAGATAAAGTTGTGTTCTATGCCAGACCTAATTCTGTAGTTTGTATTTATGGACCCAAGATAATTAAAAGTCCTCCCAATGTATGGGACAATGACAAATTAATGGGAGAGGTAAACTTGTCCTATTAATTTCAATAAGACTGCTTATGAGTATCTTAGTGTGGAAGTGAGCCAGTGACTGTAGACGCCTTTCTTCCTAACTGTAATACTTGAATTTGTGCTTGTTTGTATATATGTGTACACACACCACACACTTAATGTTATGAGACAGAGCCAGGGGTGCAGCTGTTGGGGGTTGTAATTTTTATCCCCTAGTTAATTAGCAGAGCACTAAAGAAGCTACCCACTCCATTTACAGAATAGTTAATCTGGATGATGCTGTAATGATCCAGACTTGATTACTGCAATGCGCTCTATGTGGGGCTGCCTTTGTACATAGTCTGGAAACTGCAGTTGGTCCAGAATGCAGCAGCCAGGTTGGTCTCTGGGTCATCTCGGAGAGACCATATCACTCCTATCTTAAAAGATCTACACTGGCTGCCAATAAGTTTCTGGGCAAAATACAAGGTTTTGGTTATAACCTATAAAGCCCTAAACAGCTTGGGCCCTGGGTATTGAAGAGAATGCCTTCTTCAATATGAACCACACCGCCCATTGAGATCATCTGGAGATGTTCGTCTGCTATTACCATCGGCTCGTCTGGTGGCTACTCAGGGACCAGCCTTCTCCATTGCTGCTCTGAGACTTTGGAACACACTTCCTGCTGAAATAAGAGCCTCTCCATCTCTTACAACTTTTTAAAAGGCAGTCAAAACGCATTTGTTCACCCAGGCTTTTAATTAGATATTGTTTTAATTGTGTTTTTAATAGTTTTGACATTTTAAATTTTAATTGTAACTGTTGTAATGTTTTAATCTTTTTTCTGTTGTTTTTATTGTTTTGTTGTAAACCGCCCAGAGACCTGCGTTTTGGGCAGTATACAAATGTGTTAAATAACTAACTAACTAATACAAATAAATAAATAAATAGAATGACGTGGGGAAAGGCATAATATTTCTCTCTCTAAGAGGAAAGGAGGGGATTCTGACCCAGCACCGGAAATGCCTGTAGACGCATATCAGGGGTCATAGAGTAGAGACAGGTAGAACAGCTAGGGAGAGCCTTACTCACTATCTCTACTCCCAATGCCCCTAGTGGTCATTAGGATAGTTGGTGCAAAATGTGATGCACTGGAAACAGTAGCAACACTGGCGACTATCTTTGCCCGCCCCCCCCCCCCCGCCTCCACCGGCTGCCTAAGCCTACCCACTCACCACCACCTGAATTACCTACAGCCTCCATAGCTTCCCTGTCCCACTAAGCTCACAGTCCCCTTGTGCTGCTGGCTTGCTAAGCTTCATCGACAGCACACAGGGTATAATGACCTCACGGCCTGGCCAAGCAACATGGGATGGTGCAAGAGATCATGAATGATCATATATCTCTATACCATTAGAAGCAGCCACTGCGGGGGAAGTTTTGGACTGGAGTCATTGCATTAGAGGGGGAGGTTAAGCCTTCCCCCATGCGCTTTCCCCAACTGTGATTGCCCCCTAAAGCTAGAGGCAGAGAGGAAAGAAAGAAAGAAAGAAAGAACCAACCAACCAACCAACCAACCAACACAGGCACCTGTCTCTCCCCCCCCTCCCTGTTTGTAGCTCTTCACAGCTTTGGTGGGGAGTGATTTGGTTCAGGGGAGTCTAAAGACGTGATTAACCACCCTCCCCCAGCAACAACAACCCCCAATGGCTACTTTTAGTTGAAAGAAAACTACATGGAGTTTGGCTCTTAAGGCCAGTTTACATCATTGGCTGATGGAGTATACTAGCAAATTAAAAGATCACTACAGCCAGCCCTGTGATATGGAGCAATCCTCTGATGACTGTCTCACAGCTAGAGATATTCAGTATATGATAAAGTGATGAAAAATGTGCATATATGGTGGTTAGAAAATTGAGCTGGCCCACCACCATGTAGGAAATTTCCTCTAAGTACAGCTGACATATTTCATTTCTAGCAACCAAAAGTTTATTTGATAAACCAGCTGTTAATCACCCTGGTTGCATCTGAATGGGAGAATAGAAGTGTGAGCACTGTTAAGATCTTCCCCTTAGGGAATGGGGTCGCTCCGGGAAGAGCAGAAGGTTCCAGATTCCTTCCTTGGCTTCTCCGAGATAGGGCTGAGAGTGATTCCTGCCTGCAACCTTGGAGAAGCCACTGCCAGTCTGTGAAGACAATACTGAGCTAGAGAGACCAATGGTCTCACTCAATATATGGCAGCTTCCTGTGTTCCTATTTCTAGCTACCAAGTGGAAATTATATGCTTAGGGAAACTTGCAAATCACCTGAGAGATGTTTTCCCACACAACCTAGGTGAAGCAGGTAAAACTCACAGAGGTCAATGGGACTACTCTAGAGTAAATGTGCATCACTTCTTCGTGGTAAAAGCCCCATCAAATGTGGGATATGCATCAGACATATATTTCCAAAATATCCTTGCATAGCAAAAATAGCACTGTTTCCACAAGCACCACATATTACAGGATGGGGCTGTAGCTCAGGGGCAGAGCATCTGCTTTGCATGTAGATGGCCCCAAGTTCACCCTGGTAGCATCTCCTGGTAGCATCTCCCCTGCCCCCCGCACCCTCCCCACCACTGGGAAAGACTTCTGCCTGAAACCAGGAAGAATTGCTGGCAGTCAGTGTAGACAATATTGAGCTAGATGGACCAAAGGTCTGACTCAGTATAAGGCAGCTTCTTATGACATCCCCACCAATGTTCTCTCTAAGGTGTGTGCATGTGTGTGCGCTCAGCGAGTTTTAGATCCCGCTCAGATTGTATCAAGAAGGCCCCATTCTAAATGCACATGTGTACACACTGCTTTAATACTGCTACCCAGAACAAAACGCACAATCCACACACAGATGGGGGGGGAACCAGAGGGAACACCGATCCCCATCAACTATTGCATAGCCTCAGGCTTGGCCAACTTTGGGCAGTGTTCAGATTAGTTCTTGCGTGAGCGCAACCAGAGGTGCACCTAGGTAATTGGTGCCTAGGCCTAAAGCCTGGACCTAAAGACCTTTGGAAACAACCCTCCCCCCACTGCAAATTAAGCATCATCATGCTCAGCTGGGCGACCACACCATCTGGGACAGACTAAAAAGGATTTGGGTGGTCCCAGGGGCTGGGGAGGCCCTGGACTTGGGCCCGGAAGTCCACAGGTAAGAGCGCCTCTGAGTGGAACCCTTCCACTCATGCAAGGGGTAGAAGGGTGATTTTAGCCAAACCCTCTTTCATCTCTTTCACTTTTCTGTCCCCTCTCCAATGTATGTGTCCCTGAGCTGTTTCAGCGGGGCGGGGGTGGTTTGGGGCGATGGTTCAGGGGAAAGGGACAGAGCCTTCAGAAGCTCCACATCACAGCCCTGATCCAAACTGGGGCCCTTGCAGTTCCTCTTTCAAAAATAAAAAGATGTCAGGAAGACTTCCAGTCTTGGAACTCCTGTCTCATGTCTTGTTTGGCCTTCCTTGATCAGATGTTTTAGATGTGTAATTTTTCTGGCAGTAAAACAGCATTTTGTGCCCGATTAAGTCTTTCCTGTATGTGCAGTTACATGAATGATGTGTGATTTCAGAATCTTGTTGTGACACAGAAACTGCTGCATCTTGTTGGCAGAATGCTGAAATGTATGAAACCGCTGCTCCATGAAACCTGAAGGGCATAATTCTAAATGGAGGGAATCAAACAGTGCTTTGAAAGACAATTTTCCTGCTTATGGTTAGGACAGAAGAAAATATTCATAGTATTAAGATGCAGTAGATTAAGATTAAGTATGGAGATTATATGGTGTTTATCTCAATAAACCCCAAAATATTTTACAGACACCAAATTTATTTGTTATTTGAATTCTGTATGCTATCAAGGTATAAACTCAATTACACCATATATGAGTGTAGCGGAGTAATTGATTAATATTGGTATCAGAGTAATAACTGCATCTAAATGGAAGAACAGAGATGTGCATTTTGCTATTTTACTCTTTAGTGATATTTCTAACTTTACAGCTGATAAGCATAACCCACTCATTAAATATACACAGTATAAAAAAATTTAAGGAGATGGGCTAATGGTAAGCTATAACAGATAGGAATAATTGATACTATGAAAATAAAGGTACTGTCCATATTTTGTTTGCTTTTTATTCTGCAAAAAATGTTAAATTGTATACCATCTTGTATTAATATGCTCTGGGCTCCTTGCAGGAAGAGCGGGATATAAAATGTAAACAAAACAAAAAGTTTTGAGGGATTGGCAGTATCTGTCATTACAAATTATTGTCATGTGGCAATAATTTGAAGTCAGTGAGCGGGGGTGGGGGTGGGTGGGTGTTGCAATATGCCGACATTGGTTATGTCATCCAAAGCCACCAAAATTGTCATATTCAGTCCAATGTACGGTTCTGAAAACAACATCTGCAATGAAGATTTGAAGCCAGTTACAGATCTTGGGTCTGGAACCGTTTTGTTCGGATGATTTGACCAGTGTCAGCATATTGCACGCACACACACACACACACACACTGAAACTTGGGCTCGCCACCAAACTTTGGGAAGTAGCGGCTCAACCTTTTGTGTATCATGTGAAGCTGCCCAATGTGTGAGTGTGTAGAAGCCTAAAGAAATATTTTGCCATAGATCACGGAACAAAATGATGTCTATTAATAATCATCGGCTTTGACTACAAAAATCTGATAGGATCACATTAGAAAGTGGACTGTGGAATCCAGGCATAAAAGTATTGGAACAGCTATTATGCAGGGGGAAACATACCTATTATGTCTCCATTGACCTCTATTTTATTTAGTACCTCTATTTTTAATTTAGTATTTTATTTATTTTCAACCAATGAATTACAATACATTCTTTTGGTGGGTACCAGAGATAGATCCTTCTCAGTGGTGGCACCACAATTGCAGAACTCCCTTCCCAGAGAAGTCAGGCTGCTGTCTCCTTCTCTTATCATTTTTAGATGTATGGCCACGTGTGGAATGTTGCACTGATGGACAAATTAACACAATAACTTTTAATATCTTGAGATTGTTTTATTAACAGTTGGTATCCTGCTGTAATATCTGGCTGTCTTTCCAGGTTCTAGGAAAAATTGAAACATTTTTTAGTTTGGAAGTATGTTCTTTCTCTCTGAAATAAAAATAATAGACTATTTTATTCTATTTTTATTTTTATGATTTTCTGATAGTTTTCCTCTGTAATTTTAACATCTTGCCGCATTATTGCTGTTTTTTGTTTGTGAAACTGGTTTGTTAGTGTTTTTATTTTCTTTTGTCTAGAAAGATATGGAAAACTGACTAATAAAAATTAAATTTTAAAAAATGGCCAAGATTTGTTTGTTTCTGAAGGCTTTTACCACACTGGAATCTGATATTATTATTTGGCTGTTTTACTTTTATTGTCACTGCTTTATTGCTGAAGATGCTGGCTTTATGCTTTAGCTTTAACCATTTTACTTGCTCTTGCTGCTGCTTTGTTCTGTCTTACTGTCGTGGTTTTTATCTTGAGCAGGATCCAGACTGGCAGCGTTCAGCCCACAAGGTACAGGTCATGGTAAGTGTGGGCTGGTAGAATCCACACAAGCACTGGAGGGAGGAAAAGGTAGGGAGCAAAAGAGGCTCAAAGAAGCCTGGAGTCGGTCCTGGGAATCAGAGCTGGAAGAGCTGTTGCACCAGCACCGAAAGCCTACAGCTTAGGTGTGTGAGAATCCTGGAAGGCTTCCACTCTCTTCTTGGCCATACTTAGTCTCATTCCCTGCGGCTGCGTATTCTCTGGTTTCCTCTTTCCAAGGCGATCGCTCTCAGCAACAGGTGATCCCTCCTGAAGCAGCCCATGACGAGCACTCTGCAGTCATTGCTTCATCTGCGGTTCAAGAGCAACTTTGTTCATGGGGGCCTGGGGCAGATACTGGGGGCTGCCTAGTGGGGGCTGGGCCTAGGTCAGACCTGAACAGCTTCAGTCCTCCTGCAGGTGTTGGTCTGGTGGCGGAGTGAGGATGCCAGCGGCTCTTGTCCAGGCCCACTGCTGCTGGCCCCTGCTGCCCAAGCCAACCCCCTGCATCTGACAGGCACCCCATTTGCAAGTAAACTTTGGCCGGCATCGCATATGCAGCACGGCCAGTAACACTTCCCCTACAAAAAGAAGAGAGACACGTTCCTGGCCAGGCTGGGAGCCCAGCGCTGGTTAAAGCTTTTCAAAAATGAGGCCACACTGAAGTTAACTTGCAAACAGCGTGCTTGACGTCAGACACAGGGGATGGATACAGGACGTCAGACACAGGGGATGGGTATTATATACCCATTATACATTAATATTGGCCACTGTGGCTGGGGATGTCGGGAGTTATAGTCCAAAAATAGCTGGAAGGTCAAAGTTGTGTAGCCCTGGCCTAGGGTCTCTCGAATGTGGGCTTCTTTGGATGATGTGATCTCACTCATGTGTTCCACAGAGGTGTGTGGGGTGGAACTGAGTAGTGGTGGGACTCCCAGCCTGGCCCAGGTTGGGGGTTCTAGGTGGGACTCCCAGCTCCAGGTTGGGGGTTCTAGGGGTCATGGACTCCTTCTCCAAAGATTCTTTAGGATCTCAGTTGTGGGACCCCTAGACATTAACACTGCATAAGGGAAATAATATTTCACCTGCATCATAATATTAATATTATTATTAATATTAAATATAATATGAACGTGCTCCCTGCTGAAATAAGAGCATCTCCTTCTCTGTTTGCTTTTAGGAGGACCCTGAAGATGCACCTGTTTTCCCAGGCTTTCAACTGAGATTGCATTTTTAAATTTTTTAATGTGTTTTTAATGTGTTGTTATCTATAATTTTTATCTTTTTATGAATTTTAAAAGTGTTGTACTGTATGTTTTAATTCTGTAAACCACCGAGAGATTTTTATACTAGGCGGTGTGTAAATTCAATTGATGATGATGATAATGATGATGGCGGCAGGGCAATTTTTGGTGATCCTCCTACCTTTCTGCTGCCCCTGATGCCCCCCAGAAATATGTCCCTGAGGGTTCCCCTATCCTCAGGGAGATATTTTTTAAGAGGCATCAGGGGCAAAGGGAAGGGAATTTCACAAAAAATCATCCCAGTAGATTAGTGGACATTTATCCGTTGGCATACTTTGGGCAGGACCCAGACTAAATTAGTCACTACTAAACACAGCTTAAGTGAATGATATAATTAGTCAAAACTAACTTAAGCCTCATTAATATCAATGAGACTTAGTAATGACCAATTTAGTCTGGCTCCTACTCTTTGTTTATTACAAACTGACAGTGGGAAGGAAATCTAAATGACACACTTTGGGCACAATACAGTCTTTTACTTGGTACAGGATAAAACAACAGGAAAATGTCAGGTTAGAAGTGTTAGCCAGGGTGTAAGCATTAGTTATATGACCTGATACTGAGGATTAGTTTCTTATTTTTGCTTGACATATTTTGTATGATTTCAATTTTTTAATGTAAAAATTCAGTATATATATAATTAACACCTTCATTATAACTGGTTTTTTTTTTAATCCTGAGCAAATACTAGTTTTTTTCTCATGACCCTAAAGAGGGTCATGTATCTATCCTGCATTTACAAAGTACAGGTTTTTCAAGCCAGTAGTAGGACTGTTCTTATGACCCTAATCAGGGTTGAACGAGTGTCCAGCCAGGAGAGGAGAGCAGCGCTCCCCATCGGCTGTGTGTGTTTTCAAACATCAAGATAGGAACAGAAGAGAGTGTCATGTGAGAGCCCGGAGCTGGGCAGGATGACTTTCCATCCACCTTCGATAAAATGCTGGGGGCAGGATCTGGGTTGGCCACGCCCATCCTGCTCAGCGCCTGGCTCCCACATGATCACTCTCCCCTCCGCCTACCTTGATCTGTGCAAGGGTGTAAGTGCCAGTTGGGAGCGCGCATAGCTGCTCTCCTCCCCAGGCTGTGTGTTACTTTCTGCCGCAACTCTGATTAGGGTTGTGTAGACAGCCACACTGGCTCGAAAAGCTTGTTCTTTGTAAGTACAGGATAGATGCTCCCCTGACCAGTTGGAAGTGTTAGAGCTATCTTTCATTTGGCAGCAAGGCAGCATTTCTGCTTTTCTTGTTTGCAGTTGCATTTAGGGTTGTAACTTTCCAAATCATTCAAGCTTCCCAAATCTGGGTGGCCTAATTTGCATATTATGCATATCGCAGCAAATAACTTGCTTTCATTTATTTACTTATTTATTTAACAGATTTGTATACTTTCTCCTCCTTCTCTGCCCTCCTATATGATGGGATCCAGAGCAAAATCCAGGCAATCCGGGCAGCGCATTTGAAATCCATGTAAATCAGGGTGGAATTTAGCAGCCAGGTAGAAGAGACAAAATCCGGGGGCTACCCTAAATTCTGGGGAGCTTTATTCATTCATTCATTCATTCATTCATTCATTCATTACATTTTATAAAATATATCCATACTCTTCCTCCAAGGAGCCCAGAGCGGTGTACTACATACTTAGGTTTTCTCCTCACAACAACCCTGTGAAGTAGGTTAGGCTGAGAGAGAAGTGACTGGCCCAGAGTCACCCAGCAAGTCTCATGGCTGAATGGGGATTTGAACTGAGGTCTCCCTGGTCCTAGTGGGACTTGTTGTGACACCCATAGAGCTGCATCTTGTTGGCAAAGCACCAGGATGTGACTGCTGCCTCACAAAACCTGAAGGGACTAATTCAAATGGTGAACACTGAGAAAAAGACATGGTTGTGTGTTTTTTTTTTTTGCAAGATACTTTGCCGACAAGTAAGAATCAGCCTTTTGGTAGTTTTTAAACAGTTGTTGACAGATACTTGTTTCCTCCTCAACCTTCTCAAGTAGGACTTCAGTTAGGATATTAATCAGATTTGGAAACATGTTAATTCCTGAAAGTTTATACCAAAGTGTAGAGCTTTACCCCCTGCACAGTACTCTATATTGATTGATTAAGTGCCATCAAGTCGGTGTCGACTCTTAGTGACCACATAGATAGATTCTCTCCAGTATGATCTGTCTTCAATTTGGCCTTTAAGGTCTCTCAGTGGTGTATTCATTGCTGTTGTAATCGAGTCCACCCACCTTGCTGCTGGTCGTCCTCTTCTTCTCTTTCCATCAAATTTCCCCAGCATGATTGACTTCTCAGGGTCTTCACATAATGTGTACAAAGTATGATGGTTTGAGCCTGGTCATTTGTGCCTCAGGTGAAAATTCTGGATTGATCTGTTCTATGATCAATTTGTTTGTTTTGCTGCCTATCCATGGTATCCTCAAAAATCTTCTCCAGCACCAAAGTTCAAAAGTGTCAATACTTTTTCCATCTTGCTTCTTCAGAGTCCTGCTTTCGCATCCATAGAGTGTCATGGGGGGAAAAATTGTCCGAACGATTATAATCTTTGTAGGTATATACACATCACAGCATTTAAATATCCTTTCCAAGGCCTTCATTGCAAGCCTACCAAGTGCTAGTCTGTGGCATATTTCTTGACTGCTGGATCTTTTATTATTGATGATCAATCCTAAAAGGCAGAAGCTATCCAACACTGCAGTGTCTTCATTATTAATTCTGAGGCTGGTTGCTGTACCTGTTGTCATTAGTTTAGTCTTCTTTACATTTAGTTGTAGTCCCATTTTTTCACTGTGCCCCTTGACATTCATTACTAGAGCTTGCAGATCATCCACATTCTCAGCTATTGGAGTGGTGTCATCAGCATAGCACAGGTTATTGATGCTTCTTCCTCCAACTTTAAAACCATGCTCATCTTCTTCCAATCCAGCTTCTCTCAGTAACTCTAGGTTAGCAGCAGCATAACAAGAAGAGAATTCACACAATCAATAACGGTGTAGGGCAAGCACCTTACACAGCTTCAGGAACTGTGTGCACTCCCAATGACTGATTGTGTGAGAACAACTAGTTAGGAGGAGTGGAGAGTGAATGTGTGAGAGAGGAGCTGCATAGATGGCGCCATCCTACCCAGCTCTTGTACCCAGCATTTTAACAAGGTAGGAGGAAAAGCCATCCTGCCCAGCAACTATTTAACACATGATCACTTCCTCCTCCTCCTACCTAATTATTTGCGCATGCACACATGAAAACTGGGAGCATGCACTGCTCCCGAAGCTGTGCAGGATGCTTGTCCCACCCAGTTTCTGATCATGTGAACTGCCTTAAAGTCTGTCAGATCCACCTTGGAATGTGTGAACTGCCTTAATGAATGTTTTTATCCAATTGCTGGAACATATTGACTATTCCCTTGTCAGTGTAAGAAACTATCCTGAAGATTTTCTCTTCAATTTGGTAAAGTAGTACTCATAATTATTGTAGTATATTGGGAAATTGTGTGCCCTCCAGGATAGCCATTATGTGTTTCTCAACAACTTTGTCTTCGTATCAATTATTATTAGTGAGAATCCACTATTCAGGTTTCCACAACTTCCTTAGATATAGTCATTCCTGGGGCATGTTGGCTGGGTTGTTTCTTTGTATCAAGCTGGGTGACTTGCCAAATTAACTTGCTAGCCCGGCCGTGTCCCAACCATGACCATTCATAAGGAAACAGTGAAATTCTGTAATGTTCTACCTTCACACAGAGGCTTTCCAGCTTTCCCTTTTAAATAGCAACCCCCTGCTCCACATAAAACAAATTAGGCTTCCAGGTTTCTCAGCGTTCTTGCTTCTGTTTCTTTTTAATTGTTTCTTGGTGTTATATGGCTTTTGTGGAATTTTATTGTATTTTAACTTTTGTAAACCACCTTGAGATGCATTATGAATGGTGTTATAAAAACGCAACAATCAAATAAATATTTTTTTAAGCCTCCTGATGGTCAGCGGCCTGCCAAAGCAGCACCTTTTGTTGCATTAAGGGCTGCCACTACAGGTAAAAATTGGCCACTCCAAAAGCATGCACAGAAGTGTTCTGTGAATGCACATAGGCTTATCTGGATCACAGCAGTTTGTTAAAGATCATAATATATTTTGGACTTAAACTGAAACATCTGGTAGACTGGCTATAGAAGGTCTGGAACACAGGGGAGAGATCATCTGACCTGTTAATATCTCCACAAAGATTGCTTCTAGAGTTAAAATGAAATGTTTATGATACTTTGCAGTGCTGTCTCCTAACAGAAATGACCTCCGTATATCAAGTGACATATTTCACTATCCCTAGTATAGATTTCCCTAAACTGTCATTTTTTGGAGGCAAAGTCCACAGGATCTTGTTAGAATGAATTTCTTGTGATGGGAGTTCAAAATGAGGTGCAATTAATAATTCCTTTCTCTACTTTTAACTGCCAAGCACACATGCTTTCCCACAACTATATGTCCTGTTGGAAATTATGTTAGTAGCTGAATTGGCATTGCTCAGATGCCTGCTGCTTTCACAGACTATCCTCTATTAAACAGTAAAATAATGCACACAGAACAAAAGTAAGCTCCTGGAAGGCTTGATGGGTCTATGCTCTCTCTTTGTGGAAACTGTAACTTAATTATAGTGTAGCACTGCCCACTGTTTGTAGCACCTCTTTTCTGTAGCACCACTTTAGCTACACTTTCATGTCAAACTATCACATTCATGTAGCACTGTAGTACCACTTTCATGTAGAGCTATACACTTTCCCCCCGTTCAGACCTGTTCTCTTTAACATACTGATGCAATATTTGTTCATCAGTAAGAGCTCAGAGAGGTCATTCACACAATCATAAACAGTGTTCTATCCAGGTTTGGGAGCTGTGTGCTCCCAATTTTCGGTTGTGTGGAAGCAAGGTAGAAGGAAAACCTGGGTAGCTTTCCCTCCTGCCTTGCTTCCACACAATCTTTTATCCTCAGATTTTCTTCTTAATTTGCTTCCATACAACTGAAAATTGGGAGCACACAAAGCTTCCAAACCTGGGTAGAACACAGTTTCTGATTGTGCAGATGACCTCATTGTCTGCCCTTACTTCTCAAAGTGTTGCAATTGAATAACATAATTGCCTGCAACTGCGGGCTTCTAAGCAATGAGAGAATTGCTTGCCAAATAATTTCAGAATTACAGAATTGCTTCAAGAATTACAGAATTGTTCACAAGTCAGTATAGGGCCAGTTCTCACAATCAAAACAATGTCAGTTAGATGGTAATTTATATATTACTGCAGTGTGTACACTCCTGATTTCCAGTTGTGAGAACCAGAAATTTTCAGCAATGTTGGGTTGGCAATGTGTGAAACCCGGCATTTGACTGACATTGTAAATCTAGGATTTGAACGCCAGTTGTGAGTTCAAACCTGACTCCACATTGCCAACCTGACATTGCTGCAATTTTCCAGGTTCCCATGATTGGAAAACAGGAGCTCATGTGCCATAGTAATGTAATGTACAGCTCACCATCTAATGGACATTATTTTGATCAGAACCGGCCCATAGAATTGCTTGCCCAGGGATGGAGAAATTAATTGCAAAAAGATCACCAGCAGTTGTAACAATGGTTGAGCAATAGAAGTCTCACAAGAAAGAGTATGACCAGCTGATTAAGATTAATTAAGTACAGTACTGGGGAACTCAGGGGCAGGCCAAGATATTTTGCTGCCTAAGATGAAGGACAGTGTGGTGCTCCCCTCCTCATCTGTAGGCAGGTGCTCAGCTCAGGATTCTCAGGCCATGCTGCTGAGGCCGTGGTGGCAGCAGCACATGTGCACCTCAGACCATGCCACCAAGCCAGGCAGTGGCAGTAGGGTCATTCCTAGCTCACGCTGGCAGGTTGGGGGAGAAGAAGAGACAAGTTTCAGAAAGGCGGAGTGGGGAACCTGGACGCATGCCACAGTGGAGTGAAGAAGGTGGCTGGCAGGGGGCAGCAGAGAAGCCCTTGGGGGTCACCCATGGGGGGCTGGTGCTTGCTGCCCCCCCGTGACCCTCCGCACACCCTTGCCTGAGGCAGCTGCCTCACCCTGCCTTATGAAAGGGCCACCACTGGAATAAATTGATTATTCATTTTGTTATTTTAGAATGCCTGTGGAACATTTAGCCTTTCTGTTTGACTATCATTGGGCTTTGGGAACAGATGAGTTATTGACCTATGTCTGTGCAGATACTGAGCCGTCATGAAGGCATGCCCCTCTCTTCCTAACAGGGCAACGTGTTGAGAAGAGCAATATCAATGTCAGACAGCTGGTAAATCAAAATGATGGTGCTACCTGTAAAAAAGGATTATGGTCTGCCACATGATATCATTGCATCAGTTAATGAGTTTCTTGCCCTACATAACTGTAGTTAAAATTCACTACATCTTTTCTAGGAAAACACAGTAATAACTCTCACATCATCAGAACTATTACATAGGGTATGGACATGGTGTAATTTAACTTAAGGTATAAGTTCACAAAGAAGAAAGGCTTGACAAGCAGGAGTTGAAAGCATCTAATGTGGAGGTGGGATAGGGAGAAGGGAATGAGAGAGAGCACAAGAGGGGGGAAAGAGGAAAAGAGGGGAGAAGGAAGGGGGACCTGTTTTAGGGAATAATTGAGTGGCCAATTCACTGATTTCTCCTGTCTTAAGATATTTGAGTTCATTGATAGATGGGGGTGTAAGAAGCTGGGGCACAAAGAGAGGCGGCAGCACTGAGAGAAGAAGGTGCCTTCTGTACCCAACCCTCTGAGTCTCTGATCCCTTGCCTCAGGCCTTATACTCTCATTGGCTCTGGATGGTCTTGGGGGTGGGCAGTTCTCATGCTCATCAGAGGCATCACCATGCCATCCACAGCACCACCCTTCAAGTTTTCATTCCTCATAAGTTATTGTTTTCCTTTCCTTCTCCAGCTTGGTAATTGCTGATCATCTGTATAACGCTTCTTATCTCTGGCTCTCTAGGATTTGGTATTGGAGGTCCTGAAATAATTATGGCCGTCTTCCTCCATCCTGGTCTTCATCCTTGGAGTATATGTAATTGCCCCTGGCCATTCCAGTCTTTATAATTACTTCAGGGAAAGAATGGGGCTATAAGAAAGGGAGTCTCCTATCTTTCTGTCTTTGGTGAGTATTTTCTCTCACCCTTCAATCAATTTGTCATTGGTATCAGGAAGGGAGTGAGGGGAAAGGAGAAGAGGGGAGGGGAAAGAGTGATGGTGAAACCTTTTAACATACATTATAGAACTGCCAAGGCCTCAGAAAATTACACCAACCATATACAGCAAGTTATAATTGATTCTGGATGCTAATCTAAGGCCTTTATACAAACTGTAGCTACCAAAGGAGGGAGTGTTGTTCTAATTTATTTTGCCAAACTGCAGGTAGCATCCATAAGGTCACTCGTAGCTTTGTCCATGAATTCTAAGTCGTGTTTCTCTTAGCCATCTCCTCTTCTTTGGCACAAACTATATTGGTGAAACAAAATGGGTTAAGAAGCAGCACCCAGATAGTTATAGCAAGAGGAACAGTGATAGGAATAGAACAGGATATTATGGCAGAGCTTGGGAGAAATGCAAGGGGGATTGGGGTTCATAACAGTAGGAGCCCAGAAGTCTGTAGGTTAACCAATTAAAGATGGAACACTGGAGAATTTATGTAGATTTAATTAGGTTAGCCTCAAAAGGTATTTGACACTGATTTTAGGATTCAGCCTGAGCTTCTGGGACAAAGAAACAATAACGGCTTGCTTTCTCCCAATTTGTAGAAAAAATAGTATGTAGCACTTCTGTCTCCAACACTCATTGAAGTACAAGGGTTCCTATCAGAAATGTCAAATTTTAGATTTGGATGGAGACCTTATAAGACCAAAAGCAGAAGTAAAGAGAAAAATGGTAGATTTCGCATTCACAGTACTGAAAATGAATGTTATGTAGTGTACTAGGTACAGAGTAAGTAGAAGTCGTTCTGCTTTTACATGTATTCTCACATAATTATCTATTTATTATTTATTTATTACATTTATATACCATCCCAGCCAAAGGCTCCGGGCAGTGATCTTGGGTATTATTGCCTAGTGGTTATAGGGAATTTAGCTTCCCCCCCCCATAAAATCCCATCTTCAGGCGGTGATTGATTGATTGATTAAGTGCTGTCCAGTCTGTGTCAACTCTTAGCGACCACATAGATAGATTATCTCCAGGATGATCTGTCTTCAACTAGAGTGTCATGGGAAAAACCATAGTCCGAACAATCCTAATCTCTGTAGGTGTAGACACGTCATGGCATTTAAATATCTTTTCCAAGGCCTTCATTGCAGCCCTACCAAGTGCTAGTCTGTGGTGTATTTCTTGACTGCTGGATCCTTTACTGTTGACAATTTGGAACCAGTCTGTTTCACCATGTTCTGTCTGGACTGTGGCTTCCAGTCCTGTGTATAGGTTTCTCATGAGAACAATGAGATGTTCTGGGACACCCATTTTCCTAAGGATATCTTAATTTTATTTATTTATTTATTTATTTATTTGACGTGTATACCGCCCTTCCAAAATGGCTCAGGGCGGTTTAACTTCTTAACTTCTTTCTGGTATTCTTTCGCTTTTTCAGTTATCCAGCATGCATCAGCAATGATGTTGCTTGTTCCTCGGCCTTTTCTGAAACCAGCTTGAACATCCGGAATTTCCCTTTCCACGTAGGGCTCTAATCTGTATTGGATGATTATTTTGCTAGCATGTGAAATTAAGGATATTGTGTGATGGTTTGTGCAATCTGTTAAGTCTCCTTTCTTTGGTATGAGTATGTAGACTGACTTCTTCCAATCTGTTGGCCACTGTGTCGTTCTCCAAATTTGCTGGCATAGTTTGGTTAGAGCCTTGACTGATTCTTCTTCTCTTGCCTGCCATATTTCTGTAGCTATTCCATCAGGTGGAATAACTTCAGGTGGTAGAAGTAAATTTTCCTCCTGTTTCAGAATTCCTCTTCTGTATGACTAAATGCAGTATTCTCCATAACACACAAAAACTGGAGGTAGTTGAATTGGTCCATCTAAAAAACTCCAAAAGCCACAGTCTGGCCACTCTTGTATTAGGGCTAATAATGGTATGGCCAGACTTACGCTTCTGGATTTCCCCCCAGTGGACCAACATGTCTACCTACAATTTTTGTGTGATCAAACATAGTTGGAAATTTGCCCTGGCAAGGTGGCAACATTATAGGGATGTAGCATCAGATATGTCCATTGAGGACAAGTCAGTACAGAGCAGAACCCAGAACGTCAAACAGGTTGAGTAGAGCAGAGGCCTGCATAACATCTTTGCAGCAACAGCTATATGACTGCAGCTGTAGTTTTACTGGCCTCATGCAACAGTTGCTACAAATATGCCATATAGCCTCTATCCAGTTTGCTGCACCTATGTTTGCAAGCCATAAATGGCCATTTCTTTACTTCTGGGACTACAGCAATCATAAGTTGAGAGGGTGGGTTAGGTTTCAGCACAAGCCTCTTCCATCCAACATAAAGTTATCTTTGTGCAGATTTCTGAGCTAATGTTCATTTTATTCCATCATAATTAGTTACAGACATAAAGGATCACAAATTGTGGGGGAAATGTTCCATGAGACTCTGCCTCCTGAAAACAAAGATTCTGAATGATGCGCTTCCTAAAGAATAGTAAGCAACATAGTTGCTGCTCTGGAGCAATGGGTCTGAATTCCTCCCAGCTTTAAGTTCGTACTAATGCTTACACATCACATAGGTAAGAGCTAAGTGAAAGGGGAGTTCACATAGAAGTAAAATGAATGAAAGGGAAGTTAAAGAAATGTCCTCTTAAGGAGAGGAGTGAAGGCAAACATTTTTTTTGTGGGGAGGAGATTAAGAGACTATTCAATTTTGCACATGAGTAAGCTAATCCTATGAAATGTTAAATTAATTGTTCAAGGTCACAAAGTCTGTCAGTAGCAGAACAGAACACATAGTTCTGATACTCCTCAGAAAGGGCCAGCTTTTCTTGGGTTACATTGAGATGTATATCACAGGGAAACACACACACACACACACACACACACACACACACACACACACACCCAAATATAATTCAAAGGAATAGATAGCAGCATATAGTTTATCATTTTTTAAAAAAACAACCCTCTGTAATAGGGTATTGTTCTGCCAGATTTCACATTTGTACAACGTAATAACTGAATACAGAAACAGGGATCAATTACAATTCACTGTGCACTTCTGATCTCTGACATGTTATGCAGATGGGGTTTGACATGTCTGATTGAACTTTACTTAGTTATTCCACTGGTCTCATGGTCAGCTGAATCTAATAGTGAGTGTATATGTTACCATAGGATCTTGATTGCAGCTTCTCTGTGACTTCTTACTATACCACGTCACAGAAGTCTACATCTGGTACTTATAGGTGCCATAAAAACATAAGCCCTGCTGGATCAGGCCCAAGGCCCATCTAGTCCAGCATCCTGTTTCAGACAGGAGCCCACCAGATACCACTGGATGCCTACAGGCAGGAGTTGGGGGCTTGCCCTCTCTGCTGCTGTTACTCCCCTGCAACTTGTACTCAGAAGCATCCTGCCTTTGGGCCTGGAGGTTTCCTATACATAGGAACATAGGAAACTGCCATGTACTGAGTCAGACCATTGGTCTATCTAGCTCAGTATTGTCTTCACTGACTTGCAGTGGCTTCTCCAAGGTTGCAGGCAGGAATCTCTCTCACACCTATCTTGGAGAAGCCAGGGAGGGAACTTTAAACCTTCTGCTCTTCCCAGAGTGGCTTCATCCCCTGAGGGGAATATCTTGCAGTGCTCACACATCAAGCCTCCCATTCAGATGCAACCAAGGCAGACCCTGCTTAGCTATGGGGACAAGTCATGCTTGCTACCACAAGACGAGCTCTCCTCTCGCTATAGCCCACCGACTAGTAGCCGTTGATAGTCCTCTCCTCCATGAAGTTATCCAAACCCCTCTTAAAGCCATCCAGGTTGTTGGCTGTCGCCACATCTCGTGGCAGATAATTCCACAAGTTGATTATGTGTTGTGTGAAAAAGTATCACCGTTTGTTGGTCCTAGATTTCCTGGCAATCAATTCCATGGGATAATCCCTGGTTCTAGTGTTATGTGAGAGGGAGAATAATTTATCTCTATCCACTTTCTCCACACCATACATGATTTTATAGAACTCTATCTGTCTCCCCGCAGTCGTATTTTTTTCTAAACTAAATATCCCCAGGAGTTGTAGCCTTGCCTCATAAGAAAGGTGCTCTGTGCCCCTGATCATCTTGGTTGCCCTCTTCTGCACCTTTTCCAATTCTACAATATCCTTTTTTAGATGTGGTGACCAGAATTGTACACAGTACTCCAGGTGTGGCTGCACCATAGTTTTGCATAAGGGCATTATAATATTAGCAGTTTTATTTTCAGTCCCCTTCCCAATGATCTCTAGCATTGAATTGGCCTAGTGTTGCCGCATAGCTGCCGCACATTGAGTTGACACTTTCAATTAGCTGTCCACCATGACCCCAAGATCCCTCTCCTGGTCAGTCACCGACAGCTCAGATCCCATCAGTGTATACTTGAAGTTGGGGTTTTTCACCCCAATGTCCATCACTTTACACTTGCCAACACTGAACTGCATTCTCCATTTTGTCGCCCACCCACCAAGTATGGAAAGATCCTTTTGGAGCTCCTCACAATCTATTTTGGATTTCGCTACCCGAAAGAGTTTGGTATCATCTGCAAATTTGACCACCTTGCTGCTTACCCCTACTTCTAGATCATTTATGAATAAATTAAAAAGCACTGATCCCAGCAGAGATCCCTGGGGGACCCCACTTCTTACTTCCCTCCATTGTGAAAACTCTCCATTTATCCCTACCCTTTGTTTCCTGTCCTTCAACCAGTTACCAATCCACACATGTACTTGTCCCCTTATCCCATGACTGCTAAGTTTCCTTAGGAGTCTTTGATGAGGAACTTTGTTGAAAGCTTTTTGGAAGTCTAGGTATACTATTTCAACTGGATCACCTTGATCCACACACTTGTTGACACTCTCAAATAACTCCAAAAGGTTGGTGAGGCAAGATTTCCCTTTGCGGACGTCATGCTGGTTCTCTCTCAGCAGGGCCTGTTCTTCTGTGTGCTTTATAATTTTATCCTTGATTATGCTTTCCATAAATCTGCCTGGAATGGACATTAAGCTAACCGGCCTGTAATTTCCCGGATCGCCCCTGGATCCCTTTTTGAAAATCGGTGTTCCATTTGCTACTTTCCAGTCCATAAGGTAGAGTGTGAGGGACGTAACCCTGCCAGTGCTTCATCTTCCTTGGAATTGGGCTCTGGGGAGCTGGTGTGACTCCATCCTTCCTGAACGACGATCTTTCCCATGTGAATACTTAATACTGCTAGTACTGGACTGGTATAGGAAGAAGCTATACGGAAGCAGCAAGCCCACCACTTCTGGCAATATATCAATCAGCTTTAAAATAGGCTGAGTAGCATCCACAGATTCTGAAAGAGGGGTTCCTTACTCTGGAGCAAGCACTCCTGTTCTGGACTAAGTTAAACTTTGTATGCTATCCACAGCCTTTCCCCTGTACAGTGAACAGATAGTCTGTTACAGATTTTAAATCACATGAGTTATGCCAATAATGTGCTTTAGATCATTTATTTTAAGCAAAAGCATGTGTTCCAGGGGGTGGAATCTTCTGGCAAATGGCTGAGCCCTAGACACAGAGCAACATAGCTGTGGGTTTGCACATGATGACAATAGTGTGACTAGGGAAGAGACTTTGGGCCAATGTGGTGTAATGTTCTTCACCACAGGGATACTTTTTTAATTTTTCTTTTTTTTTTGAGGGGGGGGGATACACATGCAAAATCTTACTGCCAGTTGAATTTAATTGAGCTTACAAAATGCACATAGATAAGACCTATTTCACACACTTCTCAGAAGTGTATGTTAACCATTCCATGGGCTTGCTAGGAGCCATTTTAACTAAGGGGCACAGTTAACAGGGGCATTGTTTAACTTAACGGTGCCCCTGCTAGCTGGCAAAAAGGCACCTTTTAAAAGTGGTGATTCTCTTTAGAACATAAGAACAGCCCTGCTGGATCAGGGCCAAGCAGAGGTGCACTTAGGTAATTTTGGAGCCTGGACCTAAAGGCCTTTGAAGTCGTCCCCACCCCGGAGGCCCCTGTCCCACTGCAAGTTAAGCATCATCCCCCTACACACACACACATAACACACACACATAACACACACACACAACACACACACACACTGTGACAAACAAAGTATTTTTAAGGGGTATATTGATGCAAATATGTAGTAGTAGAAACATTTCAACACGCAACCAAACATATTCCCATCCCACATATTTCTTTCCCCACTCCCCACTCTGTCTCTAAAGCACCCAGTACAGGTCATAATCACACTTGCCCTCCCGGAGCAGTGCAGGCCAGCGGCAACCACACCACCCAGGACACTCTAGAGAGGATTTGGGGGCCCCCCAGGGGTGTGGCGGCCCTGGACTTTGGCCCCAAAGTCCAGGGTTAGAGCGCCACTGGGCCCAAAGCCTATCTAGTTCAGCATCCTGTTTCACACAGTGGCCCACCAGAATCCTCTGGGGAGCCCACAGGCAAGAGGTGAGGGCATACTCTCTCTCCTGCTGTTGCTTCCCAGCAACTGATATTCAGCGGCATCGTGCCTCTGAGGCTGGAGTTAGCCCACAGCCACCAGACTAGTAGCCATTGATAGAACTGTCCTCCATGAATTTGTCTAAGCTCCTTTTAAAGCCATCCAAACTAGGAGCCATTTTAACTAAGGGGCACAGTTAACTGGCAAAAAGGTGCCTTTTTAAAGTGACGATTCTCTTTATTTAGCAGGGGGTGAGTAACTGGCCCAGGGGCGTAACTATAATAGGGCAAGGGGAGAGAGTTGTCTGGGGGCCCACTGCCTTGGGGGGCCCCCCAGAGGCAAGTCACATGACTGACTCCCCCAGCCGCGCACCTGCCCGGGCTTCCTTCAGTTGTATTCATCCTCCGAAATTGATGTGAGTGTTAAGAACTGGAGCTACCAGAACAGCATGTCTTTCTCTAGGACCATTAAATGACTTGCATCGTCCACAATTTACGAGAGAGAGAGAGAGAGAGAGAGAGAGAGAGAGAGAGAGAGAGAGAGAGAGAGAGAGAGAGAGGACTATGTTTTTTGTTACCATTATTCAGCCTCATTTAAGATTTCTTTACTTCATGAGCTGAGCTTCAGTGAGGGGGAGAGATTTTAAAATCTTGTCTCTGGGCCCACTCCAACCTTGCTATGCCCCTGAACTGGCCCTATCCACCCCCAGCATAGTACCCCACCAGTGACTGTTACTGGTGTGTATATAATGTTTCTTGTTAGGTTGTGAGCCCTTTGGGGACAGGGATCCATCTTTCTTTCTTTCTTTCTTTCTTTCTTTCTTTCTTTCTTTCTTTCTTTCTTTCTTTCTTTCTTATCAGTGTAAACCACTTTGGAAACTTTATTGAAAAGTGGTATATAAATATTTGTTCTTGTATTAGAGGTAGAAGATCTAGGATCCCTATCCAGGGGTGCTCAGACTTGGGTCTCTAGATGTTGTACGACTACAACTCCCAGCATTCCCAGCCACAATGACTAAGGCAATTGCAGCTGAGGATAATGGGATTTGTAGTCCAACAACTTCTGGGGACCCAAGTTTGGGAGCCCCTGCTACAAACATTGCCGGCATCAGCACTTTTGTGCCCTTTTGGGTTCCCATTGGCCATATGCTGCTTCATAATCAGCCTGCACAATCTTTGTCAGACTTGTCAATAGCCATTAGTTCTGTTATCTGTGGCTAGTAAAGATGGCTTCTAGGTGACAAGGCAAGGAAAGCCTTTGTAAATATGAAGAAAGTCAGTTTTAGAAAAATCTAAACTATGTATGTGCAGATAAAGGTAAAGTGTGCCATCAAGTCAATTTCGACACCTGGTGCTCACAGAGCCCTGTGTTTTTCTTTTGGTAGAATACAGGAGGGGCTTACCATTGCCTCCTCCCATGCAGTATGAGATTATGCCTTTCAGCATCTTCCTATATTGCTGCTGCCTGATATAGTACCAGTGGGGATTCAAACCAACAACCTTCTGCTTGTTAGTCAAGCATTTCCCCACGGCGCCACTTAAGGTATAGGCTAGTAAAAATCTGTGTGTGAGAGTAACTGTAATGGAATTATTTGAAACATGGAATTTGACTCTGTCCTGTGGCTCAGTCAAGATATGCAATAGAGATGTGGAATTCATACTACAGCCTGGCTCAATCTGCAGCTGAGTGTCGTGGAATCCACATTTCCTATGAGTTTTATCACTGCATTGCAATATGTCACACTGTTTCTTGTTTTTGAGAATCGAAGTCTCTCCTAATATCTCCTACAACTACTTCAGAGCAGTGTCAGAGAAAGGTGCAGTCAATACAGTTTTAGAAGTGTGTCTTTCAGAATTCACAGCATCTGGAGCTGAATCTGGGATCTGTTTACTGAAGAGCAGTTTCTCCTATGCTTTATCCTGTAGAATGTTTTAAAGGACAGATAAGGAAATGGCTCTCCCTCTACAAGTTACACACTTGTATCATGTGAACCCACTACAGAGGTGTTCAATTAACTAGACATGCAGGCTTACAGCACCAGGTAACCCATGTATGGCTGTAGAAAGCTTTCCTTCCCCTTCCCTCCTGTTACCATGCTAGCTTGGACCTGCATCTCTTATGAACATATGCACCAAGTTCAGTGTCCCATGATAGGGACACCAAACCAATTCTGGAGAGATTTCACTTTGTTGCTGGGGGAATTACTTGGGAGGAACCCTTCCTTTCTGTAGCCAACTACTGGACATAGGCGGAACTGGGGGGGGCAGGCAGGGCACGTGCCCTAGGCGCCACTGAGGTGGGGGTGCCACGCCAGTTCCTGCCACCCCCACCCCATTGCCCACCTGCCCAGCCCCAGGGCCCCTCAGCCACTTGCCTCCAGCTCCGGCCTAGGATCGGCAAGGAGGCCTAGGATGAGAGCGGCCTGCAAACTGCAGAGCTTTCTCTCCACGCCTCTCAGCTGATCAGTGGGTGGGCGGGGCTTCCAGAGAGGCCTCCGAGTAGGCCTCCCTGAAGCCTGTACTCAGCAGGCCCCAAGCAAGCAAGGAAGCAGGCAGAGTTCTCTGCAGTAGCAGACCCTCTGCCCAGACCATCCAGCACAGCTTTTGCCAGGTAGGCTGTGAATTCCTTTTTGTGGTCCCCCCACCCCTATAGGAATCTGCTTGCCATAGGGCTTTGATATGGGGGGTGGGGCGAGACTGAGAAGTCTCTGAATATTTAATTTAAAACAGACTGAAAAATGTGCTGGCTTTAAAAACAAAAACTATCTAAAAAGGCCTATAAGTGGCTTGTTTCAGGGCAGAAAATTACAAAAACTTCTGGAACAAGTATATTTTATTTATTTTCATTCATTCATTCATAAATGCACTTATGTTCAAGTTGTTTTGCAACCCAGAAGGTCTGAGTGAGAACTGTGAAGCATGTGTTGTGCTTTTATTTTATTTTATTTTATTTTATTTTATTTTTCTTGTGTGTGAACTGCTCCCCAATAACTTGCAAGGACTTCAGGGTAAATCTGGCCAACATGTGAATGCAGCACCTCCATTCCAGAGGAGATGTGTGTTAAAGGGCTTTAAAAGCCTCGTGTTAAAAACCTCCTGGAATCAAACTTTACTGAATTTGTTCAGAATTCTGAGAAAACAAACATAGGCTCACCCTGCATGGTTTAAAGTCTCCTTTGCTAATCTGCAGTGAGGGGGCCATTTTAATAATTAGCATTGCTAGTGTGTTCTAGGCATTAGAAGTAGCACAAATATATAGTACTCAATGTATATCACTATATACTGTGAAGTGTGCATGTGTGTATTCAGTGAAATGTATTTCCAGGCAGCATACTTATTTTGAAATATCAGGCTTAAATCCTTGGGGGCCTGGGGTGTGTGGAGGCCCTGGACTTTGAGGGGCTGGGGGCCCATTTTAAAATCTCATCTTGGCCCATTCCAACCTTGCTATGTCCCTGGCGGTCACTACACATGGGTTTCTGCACAACACCTGCACAGAAGAAACTTCCATGTAGAAAATGTGTCTCTTGTAAATTAACCCTGAATTTTCCATCCATGACTGGGATATTTGAGAGTTAGAGTCAATAATAAAAGAACAGCACACTGCTTGTGACAGGAAGGGGCAAATTACAATGATTTCTTAGTCTGGCAGGGGCTGGTTTTGGCCCTGGCAGAACTTGGCTGTTTGCTCCTGTTGCAAATGCCTCTGTCTAGTGTGGCAAACTAATGTATCCTCCTCCTTCTTGGTGTCAAGGTAAGCACTAGTGTGGTGAATGCACATATACCCCATCATGAGCCAACAGTCATCATAAGACAAAGGCTGGCAGGAATCATTCACTGGTTTATAGACCCACCCCACCACCACCACCTTCTTCTTCCCCTATTTTGCTAGTGGCTGTTTGGGCAGGTGATCCTCTAGGACAAAGTCATGTTTTTTTAAAAAGAATGAGATGAGACAGAGAAAATGATACTTGGAATCCTCGCATAACTCCTGACTGTTGTTCTAAGTCTTTTACAGAGGTGGCTCATGTTTTCAGGTTTTGATCAACAACCATGTCTAGATGGTACAGTGTTCCTTTTAACAGGGATTTCCAGATATTGTTGACTACAAGTCCCATCATTCCTGTTTGGACAGGGGCGCAATTTCACTGCTTGCCCTAGGCGCTATTTTCCCTAGTTACGCCTCTGCTACTGGGGAAGCAGGTAGCTATCCATTTGGTAACGTAGGCCAAGATGAACTTGCAGAACCAAGCTAGCAATCATCATGCATAACTTCAGATCAGGTCCAGACAAAAACACACCACCACCAAGTACTCTAGGGGGCAAACAGAGTTGGGAGGCTGGGTCTTTTCAAAATGAACAAAATGCTTTATGAAAGGAGAGCATCACAATAATCGGGTATTGAAGACTAGCAGCTAGAGTGGGTGCAACAGAACAGAGTGAATCTGAAGGCTGTTTCAGTGAGAGGAAGCAGAGGGAAGTGGAGGATTACCAAAGTCATGATACTGGACAGAAAATTAAAGTGGAATTGGGGGGAAAAGGAAAGTGAGAGGGAAAGGAAGGGGAGAAAGAACGAGCAGAGTATACTTCTTCAATTCTGCTGAGAGCAATAAAACCTCGAAAGGGGAAGGGTAGTTCTCAAGTTGGAGATCCAGCTTTCACACCACAGTACTGTTTATGAAAACAATGAATACACTGCTTCCCAACAAAAGTTCCCAAAGTGGTTTCCATAGATAGAAATACATACATAAATTAATAAAGATTGATCCCTGTCCTCAAAGGGCTCACAATCATTCTCTCATATATATATATATGATAGACACCAGCAACAGCCACTGGCGGGATGTTGTGCTGAGGATGGATAGGGGCAGCTGCTCTCTCCCTGCAAAATAAAGAGAATCACCACTTTTAAAAGGTGCCCCTTTGCTCAGTTAGCAGTAGAGGGTTTTTTTTCTGTAGCTGGAGGGTTTTCCTAGGCTGCTGGGCTGGCACTTATTTGAAGGGGTTCCAAAGACTTAGGTGCCTGGCTGATATCAGGTTTAAAACTGGGCTTGTCCACAGTGAGTGCCACAAATTGGGTTTGAGGTGCAAAGGAGCAGCTCAAAGGGAAGCATGTAGCTGGGAATCCCAGAACAGTGTTGAGCACAGTGTTGAGCTCCAGCAAAACCACTTCTGGAAGCATGCTGGGCTCTGGACAATGATAGTGCTGCTTAAGACAAAATAGAGTAAAGACCAAGGTATGACTGTTACTGAACAGGGGGCTTTCAAGCTCACAAAAGACAAGAACTCAGTATGTTAATATTCCATATTTAATATAATATTCCATCCTAGGAGCCAAATGCAGGGGGCAGTATTACCTGGCAGTGGCACAAAGCAGATGAGGCTCTGGGCATGCCAATTCAATCAGTGGCAAGGAGTTCTGATGGTATTAGAGTAGGGTTGGGGATCTGTTCAGACTCCCCTTCATCCTAGGTGACCTTTGCTGGTAATTTCCTACCTGGTAATTTTCTTCATGAAGAATGCAAGCGCTCTGGTTGTGGTTGCTACTTCTCTCAGGCTTGTAACTTCAAGGCAAACATCTCTGTCTACATTACAGTCTTGCTTCTGTGAATAAGAGGCTTAAATCCAAAATGTGCATGTGTGCATGCACTCTGGAAACATCCCCTTGTCTTCATAAGATTAATGTAAATATTCCATGTGGCTGGATTGAGAATAGTTCTCTATGGAGCCAGATAGCCACTAAAGAACAAGAAATGATCGCCATTTTGCAAACTTACCCAGTCAGATTAGTATCCAGTATCCCGTGCTTTTCTGTGGACAGTGGGAGCATGAATAATTAATTAGTTCCTTTATTATTATTAATATTATATTATATTATATTATTGAACATTTAATATAGCAAAGGAATCTGTTCCCCAAGCCTTCACCCATAGCTGAGTGCAGGATAAGTTACTGGGTGCAAATCAGATTTAAGTGCACAGCTCCTATTTCCCTTTCTTTAATTGTCTTACTATTAACCCAAGGAATTATAGTAGTATAATTAAATTCATACCATAACATTTTACATTTTATTCCCTCTAAGTATATTAGTACTAAGAATGACAGAGCCTGAGAGCAAGCTCATAAGGTAAGTATGCATGATTATCCACATTATTCACAGGGAAAAGAAGACATTACACACAGATACTTTCTTCGTACCACTTTCTGTTACACACAGGGTGACAGTGTTGTGACTTCAGTTCTGTACATTTATCTGAAGCAGATATTTCCTTCCTGGAATAAAGAACACCCACATATAGAGATGTTCTGGATTAAGAGACATTCCTTTAAGTATGGAATATTACACACATTAAAGGCCATCTGGTGATCCTAATGGGTTCTTTTTGCATTCTTGTTTTCAAGCTTACAGCAGCTCCAACCACTAGCTTGCAAGCTGTTTTCATTTCCCAGACACCACATGGCACACTTCTGGGTCAGTGTCTGCCCAGCAATGACCAAGCCAAGACTCCTCTCATCTTCAGACCTACTACAGATAATAGTAGGTTCAGGTCTGGCTGCAGGTCTTTTTGACATCCTGAATCTCTAAGATGTGTTGGTTAGGCCGCATGGTCCTTCTGATTACAGCGCCCACTGCCCAAGCCCCTATCTGAGCTGTTGGACCCATATGTAAATACTATCTTCACTCCCACAGAAGCCCTGTCTATAACAACTTTCACGAAAAGGGCCATTGACAAGGAAGAGGATAAAGTGGTAGTGAGGTTTGCCCACCAAAATGTATGTTCTTGATGAAAAAGGTGTGTCAGACGAGTGACTTCAGAGGTCGCTCCCTAGACAAGTGCCCCCTAGACAAGTAGTTTGTCCCCCACCTGCCCCTCAATTCTGTTTCAGAGATCTAATATGTGGGGAAACAGTTCACCCAGCAGTAAATGCACTTTGCCCCTCCTGTGTCCCCCTTCAATTTTCCCCCTGGTACTGCCACTGCTGTTAGATGTAGAATTTCTAAAGAAGAGGTGGGAAGGAGATAGCATGAATTAAAACTGGATACGTACAAGAGACCTGAGGCAGGGGGTCTAATAGCACAAACTAATTGTGTGTGATTGTGTGCGTGTGTAATTGAAGCCACAACACCTGCTGGAAAATCAGGAAATTATTTTTACCTTGAATCTTTATTCACTGAAGGGGATGTTGGTAGGATTTTCTATTATATTTAATAATATCAGCATCACAGGCTTTTGATCAAATGGATATATATATATATATATATATATATATATATATATATATATAAACTATCATCAGAAAAATATAGTACTTCTCTAAAAGGGCTGCAGAAACTAAATGATAACATTTATTAAGTATGGAATCATAAGTACAGTATCTCTCTAGATCAGCCTCTTGGTTACTTAATGTAATACTGATTGTAAACCTAAAACAAAAACCACCCCAAGATTATGGACGTGCCACTGGGAAACTAAAGGCTTGGGCCAATTTGATTGGTCAGATTGGTAGAAACTGCTAAGATGTTATAGATTTGTTAGTCCTGATAAAATATACATTAGAAAAGGAATGGGCCTCATGGCTAACAGGTAATGTCAAGGAAGCCATAAAAGGGAAGAAGACTTCATTCCGAAATTGGAAGGCCTGCCCAAATGAAGATAACAGAAAGGAACACAAACTATGGCAAAATAAATGCAAGGTGACAATAAGGGAGGCAAAAAGAGGGTTTGAGGAACATTTAGCTAAAAGCATCAGGTGGAATAACAAAAACTTCCTTAAATACATTAGAAGCAGGAAACCTGCCCAGAAGGCGGTTGGACCATTAGACAATGAGGGAGTGAAAGGGATTATTAAAGAGGATATCGAAATTGCAGAGAAGCTAAATGAGTTCTTTGCATCCATCTTCATGGCAGAGGACACTGAGCATATTCTTGTTCCTGAACCAGGCTTTTTGGGGATGGAGGCTAAAGAACTGAGTCAGATAGAAGTGACAAGGGATGATGTTCTAAACTGTCTTGAAAAACTGAAAACTAGCAAATCGCCAGGGCTGGATGGCATCCATCCTAGAGTCCTCAAAGAACTCAAATGTGGAATTGCCGGTCTCCTTGCTAAAATATATAGCTTATCCCTGAATCGGGATCTGTACCAGAGGACTGGAAAGTAGCAAATGTAACATGGCTTCTGCATGGGTAAAAATGTAGCATGGCTTCTGCAAATGTCAATCTTGCCTCACAAACCTTTTCGAGTTCTTTGAGAGTGTCAGCAAGTGAGTAGATCAAGGTGATCCAGTTGACATAGTATACCTGGACTTCCAAAAAGACACATGGAGAAAAACACACAAATTGAGAGTTTTCACAATGGAGGGAAGTAAGAAGTGGGTTCCCCCAAGGATCTGTACCGGGACCCGTGCTTTTTAATTTATTCATAAATGATCTAGAAGTAGGGGTAAGCAGCAAGGTGGTCATATTTGCAGATGATACCAAACTCTTTCGGGTAATGAAATCCAGAATGGATTGCAAGGAGCTCCAAAAGGATCTCTCCATACTGGGTGAGTGGGCGACAAAATGACGAATGCAGTTCAATGTTGACAAGTATAAAGTGATGGACATTGGGATGAAAAACCCCAACTTCAAGTATACGCTGATGGGATCTGAGCTGTCGGTGACTGACCAGGAGAGGGATCTTGGGGTCATGGTGGACAGCTAATTGAAAGTGTCAACTCAATGTGCAGCAGCTGTGAAAAAGGCCAATTCCATGCTAGAGATCATTAGAAAGGGGACTGAAAATAAAACTGCTAATATTATAATGCCCTTATACAAAACTATGGTGCGGCCACACCTGGAGTACTGTGTACAATTCTGGTCACCACATCTAAAAAAGGATATTGCAGAACTGGAAAAAGTGCAGAAGAGGGCAACCAAGATGATCAGGGGCATAGAGCACCTTTCTTATGAGGCAAGGCTACAACCCCTGGGGATATTTAGTTTAGAAAAAAATACAACTGTGGGGAGACATGATAGAGTTCTATAAAATCATGCATGGTGTGGAGAAAGTGGATAGAGATAAATTATTCTCCCTCTCACATAACACTAGAACCAGGGATTATCCCATGACATTGATTGCCAGGAAATTTAGAACCAGCAAATGGAGGTACTTTTTCATACAACACATAATCAACTTGTGGAATTATCTGCCACGAGATGTGGTGACAGCCAACAACCTGGATGGCTTTAAGAGGAGTTTGGATAACTTAATGGAGGAGAGGACTATCAGCTAGTTGGAGGACTATAGGCCACCTCCAGCCTCAAAGGCAGGATATCTATCTATCTATCTATCTATCTATCTATCTATTCAATTTTTATACCGCCCTTTCAAAATAGCTCAGGATACTTCTGAGTACAAGTTGCAGGGGAGTAACCGCAGGAGAGAGGGCATGCCCTTGCCTATAGGTTTCCAGCAGCATCTGGTGGGCCACTGTGTGAAACAGTATGCTGGACTAGATGAGCCTTGGGCCTGATCCAGCAGGGCTATTCTTATGAGTATTATCATTTATGACCAGCCTTTTCACCTGAGGCTGCTGAATTCTGAATTGCTAAAATGGCTGAACTCTCAGTTCCCCAAACTCTTCTTCCTTACACCTACCACCTATTACAAATGCTTTCTTTCTTGGAGTAAATCCCAGGCAGAGAACCACTACAAGGGCAGGGGAGAAAGGAGAACCACTGCTAACATATACTTCCAGATTTCTACCTGCCTCACGCTCTTCATCAATCACATGAGATAAATTCAGTGGCAAACGGGTCATTTCAGTGATGGATCTACCCATGAGTAAGTACATCAGCTTGTTGTTTGCAGCTTCTTGGCTCTGAAAACTAGTGGATTGTATCTAATATGGTAAAGGTGCTGTGGGAAGCACTGGGGATGCCAGAGGGCCTGACAAGCTCCGTTGGCCTTAAGTTTAACATTGCTTTGCAGCACTGGGATAAATAAGCCAGTGGTCTGACTGAGTATAATTATTAATTATTTAATTATTATTTTAAACATTTATAGCCTGCTCTTCCTCTAAGGAGCCCAGAGTACATGGTCATGTTTGTCCTCACAACAATCCTGTGAGGTAGGTTAGAGAACCTACCTATAAGGCAGCTTCATACATTTTGCTGCTACTGCAAATATGATTAATCTCCACTTTTCTATTGAGTCAGTTACAATACTGAATATCACTGAAACTGGCAGGCCAACCATCTCACCTCATCTCCGTTAAAGTGTAATTACTTCATAAAGATACTTGAGGTGTGCTGTTCAAACCATTCTATAGACATAATCTGGCAGCCTCTCCCTAAACCGTGAAAAACTCTGGGTAGCAGGGGTGTAGCTAGGGGAGAGGGGGCCTGTGTTTGCCCCTCTCCCTGGTGGCCCCTCGGAGTGAGGGAGTTAGAAGTATATTTACTTCTGTTAGCACTGCAAGCCACAGGGTACTGAACATAGGTGTGAGAAAGCAAATTGAGCTGGGGGGAAATTGCAGTTGGGACTTAAGGAGTAAGACGATACAGTGATGAGACTACACACAGCAACACCTTCCCGGTAGAGAAATCCTCTCCCTGCCATCGGTAGTCAAGAGCCAGTCATTAGGCCCAATTTGTCGTTGGTGCTACTGGATGACTGAATTTATGTACTCCGGCAGATTACCATGTCCTAACAAGCCTTTTAGAAGTGGGTTGACTGGTCTTATTGGTGTGTGTGTGTGTGTGTGTGTGTGTGTGTGTAGGGCAATGATCTCTCCTCATGAGGAAATGCTCAAACAGCTAGTGTGCAATAAAAAGGGTAACCTCAATCATTTCAGCACATAGTCTGGCCCGCCAAAAGAATAATGTAAGAACCAAAGCACACAAGTGGACAAACGCTCTTGTTTTTCCTTCTTTATGATTATGGCGAACTCGCCATTGAAACCTTTTGTCGCATGCACAGATTGCAGTCAGGAAACCCTTCTGAATGTGAACGTAGCAGTGGTATACCAAAGTACAATATGTATTTATGAATGGTTTAAGTGAGGTGTTTCCCCGAGAACAGTTTTAATTGTAGTAGTAGTAGTTGTTTTTTTAAAGGCAAGCCATGTATGTGTCCAGTGGTTGTGTGAACTGATTCTTAATCTTCGCAACGAAGAAAATGACAGAAAAAACGGAACTTTCCCTATATACTGCACAAATTCACTTAAAGCAAGGGGAAAGTGCTTCTCTTTCCCCCTGGTCATTTGCAGACAGAGGATTCTGTTTACACAGAACAAACGAGAGGAGGACAAGAGAACTCTGACACGGTATACAGGACTCGAGCTTCGTGTATCTTTACCCCTCTGGCGTAACAGAGCACGATGTTGATTCTTGCGGCAAGATAAAAACCCAGCGGCCGCGTAGAAAGCAGACTCGCAGCATTACAGGGAATACATAATACGTCCAAACACAACCCTGCCCCACGTCTTTCCGCGTATTCACGCTCCTTCCCCCTTTTAATTCGGAGGTGAGTTTCCCTCAGAGCTTTAGGCGGAACAGAAATGGATTCCGGTAGGAAACCAGAATACGGAATTGTGCAAGGTTGCTCGATAAAGACCTTTGCACCCCTCGTTTCGTGACCGCCTGATTATTTTTGTTCATACCGTCCTAGATGGGGGCTCATATACGTGCAGAAATCTGTGTGCAGATAGTACTACCTATATATTATAAATTAAAGATCGGTCAAGTCGCGGTGCTACCTGCAACCCCACACACCCCCTTCCTCCCCATTAAAATCCTTTGGTTTGTACGTCTGAGTGTCTATACAGTAGTAAATGAGGGGAGAGGAAAAGCGAAGAGGGCCTCTCTTCTTACAGAGAGCTTCCGATGCGCAGCACGGACACTGCCAATTCCAGTCCAGAGAGTACACAAGCTCCCTCCCCCTCCCCCAATTACAATAGGCCTGTCCCAAGCAACATCCTCGCGGTATATTTTCGCCGACTGAAAAAAAAGGTAAGGGCGGAGGGAAGAGGGTGAGATGTTTCGCCTTTCCCTTTAAGAGGCGGAGACAACAGAGTTTGCGGAAGGGATCGCTCAGGGAGCGCGAGCCGAGTGGCCGAGCAGGTCCCGTGACTGCGGGCGGCCCCGCCTTGGGTTCTGCCCCCCCTCAGTCCTCCGCGTTCCATTGTGTGTGCAGGCTGCGTGCGTCCCCGCCTCTCCTATTAGGCCACGCCCCTTTTTTTCTCTTGGCTCATTTCCGGCCGCCGCCGCCGCTTGCTTCCCTCTGAGGAATCGGGAGAGTGAAGAAACAACAGCCGCCATTTTGTTTGTGTGTGAGCGATTGAGGGAGGGAGCGAACGAGAGAGACCGAGCTGGGCGGGCAGAGCCTAGGAGGGGGAAAAGCCGCGAGAGAGATCCAGAGAAGCCCAGGGCTCCTGGCCGGCCACACCTGAGAGAACTCGAAATCTCCGTGATACACCCACCATACCAGCCTCGGAGCCGCTCAGGGAGTACGCACTCCCGGCTTCGGCGAGAGACTCGGGACCCCGGGTGGACCCCACCCACAGTCCCTCCTGGCGACTGAGCCCGTTCGCGGGGTCAGGGGGCTGCCTCGCTTCGTCTTGGAGAGCTGTTTCTTCTCTCTGCGCCCCCCCTCTTTTCCTGGTCCTACATGGCGGACATGACACGGCGTCGCTCCAGAAACGCCTGAGGCACCGCGGCTCCGGTTCCGAGGAGAGTCTTCTCCTCTCCGCAGACCAAGCGCTCGTAACCATCCTTATTCTCCGGGGAGGGGGCAGAGGCAGAGAGAACGGGGGGAGGGGCCGCCGCCGCCGCCTCTGCTGCTTCCCCCTCCTGCTCTGGGATCGATCCCTCCGTCTGACCAGAAGGGGGGCACCCTGCTACAGAGAAAGAAAGGAAGAAAGGTTGGGGGGGGGGCGTGAGTCCTGAAGCCCACCCTCCTCAGCCCCCATCCCGGGATCTGTGCTGCCTCCATCGGGACAACTCCTCCTCCTCCTTGTTCCTGCACAACAAGATGTGAAGCGGAGACTCCTGGGATTTAGCTTCATCCTCCTCCTCATCCTTACGGCTCCGCTTTCTGCAGCCATTAGTGACTGGCGAGAAAAGCGCAGGGGGAGTTGGGGACCCCCGATACGCTCCGTCTGACCCCCTTCCCCTTTTTCGCTGGGAGCGGGCATTCCCCCCCCCCTTCTGCAGGCTGGTTTTGGAAAGGGAGAAGGAACTGGTAGCAGAGGAGAGCGATTCTTTCTCCTTTTTTTCCTCCTCTCCTCCTTCGCCCGCCTCCTTGTGGCGATGAGGAGGAGGAGGACGACGCCGAGGAGGAAGAGGTTGATGGCGGCGGCGAAGAGGCAGCAGCAGCAGCAGGAGGAGGAGAAGAAGACGACGACCCCCCGGAGGATGAAGATGGTGGTGTTGGCGGCGGCGAGGAAGCACCAACAGCCTAACAGCCGGATTTAATCTGACATAGCAATCCACAAGCCCTCTTGATTGTTCTTGGGAAAGGGTTTGATCTGCTCTTTTTTCATCCTTATTTTCTCTGTGGCCCGGAGAAAAGACTGCTTCCGCACCCTGTTTCCCATCTCTGTTACTCCTTAACCGCTGCTACCCAACGGAGACCGATCCCGAGGGGCAGAAAAAGAGGAACTTTGTCCCTTTCTTCTTCAGCTCCTCTTCTTACTGTTGTTCAGCTGACTCGGGATCCAAGAAGAAGGTGACGGCATTGGGGATCCCCATCTTCAGTTTAGGCTCTGTTTGTCTAAAAAGAATTAAAAATGGCCGAGAATGTGGTGGAGTCGGGCCCGCCTTCAGCCAAGAGGCCTAAACTCTCCTCACCGGCGCTCTCTGTCTCTGCAAGCGATGGCACAGGTCAGTCTCGGGCATAGATACCCTCATTTTACCTCGCTGCATATGGGCTCCTCCTGTTTCCTCTTTGGCTGTCTCCTTTCCCCCCAGTCTGTTACACTCTACCCTTTTTAGCAGTTCCTGTTCTCTTGTGTACCTCCTTTTTCCTCTACACCTTTACTGCATTAATGCTATTGAATGTTTAACTGCTCTCACCCTTTGTTTTTTTGAAGGGGCAGAAGACAAGTTTGTATAGTTCTCTTATTCATTTGATTGTGTGCAGCACTTAACACATTTGGTTAGAATGCTAACTTAAGTTTTTTGTTCTATTTTTAGCATTTAGTTATAGGTGTAAACCACAACACCAATATCTCCTGCTGTTTTGTGTGTGTTGGCTGCCTTAATTTGTCAAACATTGCTTTAAAACATTAGGTGTCCTTCAAAGCTCTTGTTTTTATATCAATATTCGGATGATTAGTCTTTGTTTTGCTTACTATTTGTTTCATTTCTACAAAGTGTTCCTTTCTTAACTGCTGCTGTTCATGTGTATGAGAGGTTGGTGGTGAAGTGGTGTGTAAAGTTGATATTGACATTTCCCCCCAAATAGGATTTCACCAGATTTGCTTTGAAAAACAATATGGAGCCTGGTTCTTCTCTCTCTCTTTTGGTACCTTTGTATTATTTGCTTGGAGGCAAAGTGTCTGAGAGCCCCATACAGTTTTGCCAGATCTGTGAGGATGAGTACAGCTATCCTGCCCATATCTAATAATGGATTTTTAATGAGCAAGCCAGTTGGGATGGAAATGCTAGAACTCTTTGGATTTGGTATGCAAGTTACAGGTGTTCCATTTGGTAACAAATGTTTGCTGGCTGTGTTGCAAGTTTTGTAAACTGTTGCTCTAAAATGGAACTGGTTACATAGAGGAGCATTTTGGTGTTTGCTTTCCTGAGGTTGGGTGTTTTTGTGTGTGTGTGACTTGCTTATGCATCATAGATCCAACACTTGATTTATAAGAGAAGCTTTAGGCTCTTTCTCCAGCCACACATCGAAGCATTGTGATGGGTGATGGTAGCCAGTCTGGTTCATTGAACTTGTTTGTGCTGCTGGAAATGTGAAGACTAGGGGGAAAATGGCTGATCTTGTTTGATGCATAGCAAGATATTTACATATATTTTTGTCCTGAATACTTGCCTGTCTAGCATAATTTGGAATCCTTCTTGTGTTGGGCAGTATTCTTATTTGAGTTGCCAGTCTTTTCTGAAGAGCTGTTCAGCAAGCTTAGGAACCTGCAGACGCATTTCAAAACAAGCAACATTAGCTGTACTATTTCTTGGGGTACTATAGATACCTGAAAATCAACAGGTTCAATTTTCGTAGTAGGAAAATGAGGTTGAAAACTGATCTGAGGGAGTTGTTCTGCAGGTAGGTGATGAGAAGCAAAGGTTTAAAACACAATGAAGTGTATACTTTCTCCTTTCTTAATAATCATGCTACAGAGTAGTATTTGGAAGGATAGATCACTTTCACTACTAGTGCAGACAGAATGAAAAGATGTAAATGACTCTACTAAGAGATACAAGGTTGAAAATAAACTTTTCATTCAGGTCCTTTAGAAAACTGTGTGTGAATGATCCATCAGTTCAACCACTAAATCACAGATCCATATTGAACACTAACAAACTATGCAGATATTTAGTGTAAACTGTTTATGCCAGATGACAGGGGAAACTAGTACAGATTTTAATAGTAACAGTGAAGTGTATAGTCAGTAAATGAGTCCTTTGCTCATGATTATTTTACTATGTTGCCCACTTAGACCCTATTTTTAAGAATATTTATGTTGCTCCCTAAAAGGTTAGTAGCAATTCTTAGCACCTTTCTGCTTCCAATTGACTTGAGTAGAGCAAACTGAGTAGTAGTAACTTGGCTTGTTATCCACATTCCAAAAGGTAAGTGTTGCTGCTTCCTCTGAAGATGAGTTAACTGTTACTAGCAATATAACATTTATACCCACTTTATTTAAATTTTATTTGACTAAATACTCATTGAAACACTAGTCATCTGGAGATGTTGGTGTAATATTGTTAGCCAGAATGTTGCTAATTTAACCAGTCTTGCCTTACATTAAAGTTTACTTTTTTGGTGGTGCTTTACTATTCAGATATGCTACTTTGTTTCAGAACATGCAAATATCATCCTGATGCTTATTTAGTATTTTAGAATATAGCTGCACAGAGAAATTAAGTTACTAACCATGTGGTATGGTAGTAAACCTCCTTTCTGAAACAAATGATTAGCCTTTTCCCCATAATGCTGCGTCACAGTGCTGCATCTTTTCTAGCTATTAGAAACCATAGCTGCTTTATTTCTCTGCTGTTCTGAAGCTTGGCTTGCTGTCAAATAATGTTTAGCAAAATTCTGAAGACTTGTACAGTTGTAAAATGTCTTATGATTGCTAAATTGTTGAGGGGTGGGCTATGGAAAGAGAATTTGGGGGTACAGGACTGTTGACAAATTGAAATGGTAGGACTCTGTGACCTGTCTTTACTACAACAGTAAACTTGGCAGTAAAAAAAGGCTACACATTTTATATATCTATGCTGATGTACTTGGAGTTTCCACATCATCTAGGTTAAGTTCTGTTAGAATTTTGGGACCCAACACTTCCTCCCTTTCCTGAACAAATGTGTTTTTACAGCAGTGATTAATAGGATCTCGTGTACTGAGCAGACTTGTATAGGGCTAAGACACTTCAGCACTTGACTAAAGCCAATTTGTGAGAAGTTTAGTCTTCTATGAACTTTGCAATGAACACAGGATTAAAGCACTTAATATTAGTTTACAGTGGGGGGAAAGGACAAACCATTTTCACAAAATTAGTATTTTGTACTATGAGTGCTTCTATAAAAGATGCAGAACCATTCTTTGTATATAGCTATGCTAAAGTGTTAAATGAAATACACCTCAGTCTGTGGGTTAACGTGAACAAATGAGTTTGTGTTTGGCTGCTATAGCTTACGGTTTTGCAGTTAAGATGCGCATCGCTCAACTTAAGGTAAAAAATAAAATCTCATCCAGATAAGATATGTTGAGATTTATTAAGCAGTGAGACACAAAGTAGGTGAAGGGACTGCAGCTGAAACCAGTTTCTCCTTATAGGAAGTATGATTACCTTTCAGCAGGGTTAGGGTTTTGTGTCATAACTACTTTGTGACCACAGTAAGATCTCTAAATTGTGGCTAACATGAAATATATATTTAAGTAGCTTGACAGATACACAGTCATTTGGATTGTGTAGGCTAGATTCTGAAGATCTGTGCAAGGCCTGCCCAAGGGCTTGGACACACTCAGTGGTATACTTAATACCCCCCCCCCCCGCTTCTAGACTGCATTTGAAAGTCCAGTCAGTTTCAAATGTGGTTTGAAGATCTGATATTGAAATTGGTAAAGCCAAAACCCTTTGGGGCATGTGGAATTAGCTGTGTGGTTTTCAAGATCCTGTCCATAGGTTTAATAATTTGTGTCCAGTCCTGTGTGTTACACTCCTTTGTCTGTGGGCCTAATCTGAATAATGATGCTCATTTTAAAAATATCTACCCTTCAATCTCTAAATCTTATGTTAAAAATCATGGTTTTCTTCTGAAGTATACGTGACTCCAAACACCTGGACTGCGCTGTATTTTAGGGGTCACTAACCTGTAGTACTCTAGATGTTGCTAAATTAAAACTCCCATCATCCCCTGCTAGAATAAATTGTAGCTGGGGATGATGGGAGCTGCACTTCAGCAGCATCTAGAGTACCACAGGTTGGGAACTCCGCTGTATTTGATGCATTACTTTGTGTGTCTGGTTGTCTCATTGATTTGGAACAAACTATCTCAATCTTACCTTGCTACTAGGTTGTTTCTGAGTCTATGTACTGTAAACCACTTTTCTTTTAAACAGATTAACAGTTCTTCATAGCCATCTGAATTTTCCCTTTTGTTCCTCTACCTTTTTTTCAGCTAACCATTCTGAGATTATGCATCTGAGAATCTGGGATATGCTGCTCACTTACTTGAGAGATTAAGATAACTATTAGTAGTTTTCTAGTAATATCATAGGTACTCCAATGTATTGGCATAGTCATCGATCTATCCATCCATCCAGTGGACCATATAGCAGTCTTGTGACTAACTGTTGAGGGATTGGTTGGTTGCCTCTCTCTTTTCTCATTCCTCTGCTTTTTGCTAGTGCTGTTCAAGCCTGCACTGTAGGGGAAGTTACAGTGGAGGAGACAAATCCCTTGTTCTTAACATGCCTTCTACAACTTCCTGCTTATGTCTTTTAGCTCAGGATCATTGGAAGTTGTAGTGGTGAGTTCTTATCTTTGTCCTCCCCTACATCAGGTAGTTGAACATAGGCACCAATTCTCCAGTGTTGTATCCCTAGAACCTGGAGGGAAACACTAATGAGAGAGCAGCACTGACTTGCTGTCATGCTGTACATGTGACTGTCTTGTTTCTATTTTGAAGAGCTCATAGCCTTGTGAGGCAGAACTGTGAGAGAATGCAGCAGTGCTTGACTGAATGCACAACTCAGTTTATGATTTTCATAGTATTGCATCTGACTTGACTGCTTTTAAGTTTAGAGAACATCTTGAATAGTTCTGATCAGATGCTCACCACAGGCAATTGTTACTCACCCCAGGTGGATAACTTAGCTGTCTTATAGGTAACTGTGTCAGTAAGTCATAATAGGTTATGCAAATAATATAATTTTTGAGCAACAACCTTATTCTAGCAAAAAACAATCACAGATGTTTAAGACATTAAGCATAAAATACTCTCTCACTAGTCAACATCAAAAGCAATTACTTTGAATTCTGATTTTTATTACATCAGCTGCTTAATTTGCTAATTGAAAGGTATATTTAGATTAGGGATGTGCATGAACCACGGTTCCGAGCACAGTTTGGAAGCAGGGACCAGGAGCTTTGAGAGAGGAGAGCAGTCCTTACCTGCTCTCCACTGCCCCATGCAGCTTCCTGCTGGGGCAGCACGCATCCTAAGAGTCCCCATGCTGCTCCAGCATGCGCATGGTGTCCATGCATGTGTATGGCAACACTATGCTGACCACACAAATGGCGTCTGCACATGTGCGGACACCATGCATTTTCTGGCAGTGCATGAGGATTCTTGGGATACTTCCCGCCCCAGCTAGAAGCTGCATGGAGTGATAGTGAGCAGGTAAGGACCTGCTCTCCTCTTGCTCAAAGCTCCTGATCCCAGCTTCTGTACTGTGCTCGAACTACGGTTCGTGCCCATCTCTAATTTAGGTTCTAAAAGTACATTCACACTGCCCAAGACTTGTGTTTTTTGTGTCGCAAGAGACAAAATGAGAATACTTGGATCTCTTCAGACTACTGAACATACCACCTGTTGGCCGTGATTCAGAGAGAGTTGTGTACAAAATTCATACTCAACTTTTTTCTTCCATCAGCAGCTCCTGCCTCTGAACCAAATCTCCAAACTGAGTTTAAAAGAGTGTTGAAGTTAGTGCAAAAACTGTTTAAAGGTACTGCTAGACCCATTCTCAAGCAACCTGCCTTAACATTCTGTATCTAAATTCACTTTTCTTGTGGTTTAGAAGAGTTGAGAAACCTATTTTTGTTTTGTAGAGGAATGGCACAAAGCATTCTCTTCTGGACTAAAGCTGTTATAATACAGTTGTCCATTCAAGGACACTTGACCACAAACAGGGAGGGTTGGATTATATGAAGTATGAAGCCAAAAGGGAAGTAAAGTAGGTGCAGGGATTATTCGAACAATCAGTGCAGTTCTAGTGTATTTCAAGAACTCAAATCAAGTCAGTTTTATTTGTATATTACTTTTCTTTATTAAAAATATGCTCAAAGCAGTTTACAGCAAAGAAAATGATAAAATACCCAATTCAAATAATTATCAGTAATATTAATATTGCAGTAGGTGGGCATAATAAACTAACAATTAATGTAAGCATATAGAAAATAATCCTACTAATAGAGAAAAACAGTATATAGCAATAAAATATGAAAAACAAAAACAAAAAAACCAGTGGCATAGTACCTCTATAATTAAGCCAAAAGAAAAATCTGAAAACTCAACTGAAAAGGAAGATGCTCAAATAACTTCATAACAATCAATCCATTCTATTCTGTTTGTTCTGTTACATGAAGCAATAAAAGTAACCAAATACAGCAGAAATCTTAATAATAAAGGTGGCTGATCTTTAAGGGATAGCCATCAATACAATCACATATTGCTAATCTGTTTGTAGAGGAATCCAAACTAGATCTAAGTTGAAAAATAGCTGCAACAGAATTGGCTAAAACCATTGCAATTCTTTGATTAGTAATCATGCGGAAGTGTTGTTTGTATAGAACATTAATAGCTCTGGGGGGAAAATCTCAATTTGAGCATTAATTTTTTGTTCTTTAAAAGCAAACTGATACCTGTATACACTTTATTGCAGCATATCTTCAGAGTTTTTCATGCTGCATATTGTACCTTAAGTATCTGCTGAGCCTCTTAAGATTTAATTTGCTTGAAAAAACCTCTTAATTGGCCTTGTTAGCTCCCCCCAGCAAGCCCCCCCAATATATTTATCTTTTCCATGGTGCTGCTGGTTGGTGTGTGGGTGTGTGTGGCGGGGGTGGGGGTGTCTTTATTTATAAAACCTTTTTGCAGAAGTGGCTTCAAATAGCACCTGGAACAGCTGAAAATAATCATGACAGCTGAATGCTGCCAGTCACCTTTCTAAAAAGTTTATAATGAGGCAGGAAATGACCCTGGGCTATTTCTTACCTCATTCTAGACTAAAGAAAATGGCAGCAGGCTTTTGCCATCTTTTAGTCTAGAAGAGAGCTATTCAGCTTTGGTCCTCCTGCAGATTTTGGACTACAACTCCCAACCTCCCTGTCTTGGTCACTGACTGAGGATGATGAGAGTTGTAGTCTAAAATTTTCAGGAAGTCCGAAGTTGTGCAGTCCTGGCCTAGAATGAGATGGGCTTATTATAGACTTGGGATGGGGGCAGCAGTAATTTTTAATGCTTCCAGGTACTGTTTGAAATAGCTATGGTGAAAAAGTTTTAAAAATAAAAAGCCCGCCCAGCAACCCCCACCTGCCCTAAAAATTCTAGATTGCCCATGGAGACCTGGCAAGCGTTGAGGGACAAGGTTGATCCTAATAGTTAGGGATGGGCACGGACCGGTCCGGAGGCCATTGTAAAGGCCTCCGGACCGGTCTGGACCTGGGTGGTTCGGTGCGGGGGTGTGAGGTAGCTTTAAGAGCGGCGGGAGGGTTTACTTACCCCTCCCGCCGCTTTCCCGCTCTGGCGCCGTAATGTTACGAGTAATTGGGGCGGCAGGATACCTCCCTGCTGCCCCTTCCCCGATGTTGCTCTAAAAAACCTCCCGTAGTCCTTTGTGCGTGCACATGTCAGAGACGTGAAGCGCGCGCACGATGTGCGCATGCGCAAAGGACTACTGGGAGTTTTTTTAGAGCAACATCGGGAAAGGGGCAGCAGGGAGGTATCCTGCCGCCCCAATTACTCGTAACATTACGGCGCCAGAGCGGGAAAGCGGCGGGAGGGGTAAGTAAACCCTCCCGCCGCTCTTAAAGCTACCCCCCACCCCAGTGCTGGACCGCAATGTGGCGATTCCATGCACACCCCTACTAATAGTTGAAAAGGACCATTGATGTACAATGGAAAATGTCTGAGCAAGTATTTGCTCAATGTCTTGATACATCGTTTTGCTGCAGTTAAGATTTCTTTTGCAGAAGGGTAGCTATGTTAGTCTGTTGCAGCAAAAATGAAGCCTTGTAGAACTTAAGGTGTTGTCAAAGAGTTGACTCTTTCATGCAGCGTTGAAAAATAAATGAGTGCCTTGCAAATAAGTTCACATGTTTCTAGCTTGCAAACATTTTAGTAGGCAGTAGCTCACTTTCAGATATATGAATTTAAGAACTTTGTGGTGGTGGTGGTGGGGACTCACTAAAACTCTAGCCAGTTTAACTTACCAAACTCCTCACCAAGCAACTCACCAAAATGCTAGTAATATATTCTGACATCTCAGAATTAAGAGATAATCAAAAGGGATGGGGGTGACGGAGTTGCTTTACTTCCTGGGATCAGTCCAAGAATGTATGCAGTAATGGGTGGTCTGAGTTAGTTATAAATTGCCAACTGAGTCTAGCAGTCTTGCATAGGGAGATAAACTCCATTCAGAAGTTTTTCTCTTAAAGAATCTGCAACAAATGCAAAGTGTTAATTAGGGCTCTTGTTGCACCTTTCCCTGTGCTCAGCCTTGGGATCAAAGCGTGTGTGCCCCTCCGCGCCCCCCCCCCCAGTACTACTACAACAATATTTATATACCACTTGTCAACCAAAGTTCTCAAAGTGGTTTATATAGAAAAATGTATAATACGTCAAGAAAATGGTCCCCTGTCCCCAAAGGGCTCACAATCTAAAAAGAAACATAAGGCAGATACCAGCAACAGCCACTGGAGGGATCCTGTGCTGGGGTTGAATAGGGCCAGTTGCTCTCCCCCTGCTAAATATAAAGAGAATCACCACTTTGAAAGATGCCTCTCTGCTTAGTTAGCAGGGGTTTATCCCCGCAAGAATAAAGTAGGAGATTCCTAGTGCAAAAGTAGTGGCTCAATAATTGAGTTCAGTTGTTACTGAACTGAGCATATTGGGTGGATTTTTTAAAAGGATAAACTTCTGCTGGACAATGTTGTAAATTGGGAGCTCTTGCGTAATTGATCTCCCCAAGGGCAACTTCTGGCCACCAATTTTCACACCAGTGACAACTTTGATTCAGGATATGAATTTGCCACTTTGTTCTTAGCCAGTATAAACTTGGGGTGTGTGTAATGCATCTGACGAAGTAGGCTCTGCTCTATGTAAATAAAGATTTATTTTACACCCCGTTTATGGAATAGTGTCCCCAGTGAGGTTTGCCTGGCATCATCACTTTGTTCTTAGACCCCAGGTAAAGTCCTTTCTGTTCACTCAGGCCTTTTAAATTTGATTTTTAAAATTGACAAAAACATTTTAAAATTGTTCTGGGTTGTATTTTGACTATTTTTAGTGTGTTGTAATTTCATGTGCTGTGTGTTTTTACGCAATGTGTCACTTCTGTGTTGTGAGCCACTCAGAGAACAATTTGTTATGGGGCAGCTAACAAAGTTTTGGTGGTATTGGCAATTTAAAACAATTTAATAAACTTATTTGACATTTCTGAAAGCCAGTAGTGCTGAAGGTACCACAATTGTACTTCTGTAATGAATACATTAATACTGGTAGATTAAAGCATTAGCTTGACTTTGGCCCAGATCTTTACCTGCTCCTGTGCTTTGTAACTCTGATCCCTGTGCCGCCACCTTCTTTTAAAGGAAATATTGTGCTCTTCAGTTGGTGGACAGATAGTGAGATGGAAAATATTTCCTGGCTTTTGCTTTGGCTTTTATGACTGTTTTTGTATAATTGTATTCAGAACAGACTTAATAAATACGAGGAGTGTCTAACTTCTGGATTTGAAGAGAAACATAAGATTTTAGTTGACTCTTCTGTTGTGCTCTGAAGTACAAACCTATCGAATGCAGGAAGCCAATTTTTTTTAAAAAAAATCATTTCCCACCGTAATCAGATTTAAACCATTTTTGTTCAAGCCTACTTTACTTAGGTTTTAGTAAATTTTATCCCATTTTGTAAATTATACAAAATTCAATTTTAAATAAGCACTAGCTGTGTGAATTCATGCATTCTAGCTAAGTAGGCTACATTCTGAAAAATAAATTTAGTTAACAGGAATGAGATCTCCAAATGTGTTTAGGATTGGGATGCCAGTTGCTCCATTATGTGAGGAACAACTTCTCAGATTAGTGATAGCTCAAACATGAGAGATGGTTGAAATATTCTGACATTTTCATTTGCTTAATCAAAGATTAACCTGCAGCCAGTATGCAGAGCTGTGTGCTTTGTGGGAAACCCAACTTAAGTTGGTATTAAAGAGCAACATTTAATGTTGTAATACTAACTATTTAAGATTAATCTGATACTTAACTGAAATGTGGAATAAGGTTGCACTGTCTTTTCTGTATGTTGGTCATTAAAATCAAGGATAATCAGTGTCTATAACTTTTATCATTTAAAGATTGAAGAATAACCTGAATAAATACAGGGATCCTTTTAGTGTTTTGAAATAGAAGACCATAATATGTTAAGTCTTGCATTTGGGTAAGGAAAACCAAATGCATAAGTATGGGATGAGGAAGTCTTGGTTTGGCTGCTGTACATATGTAAAAGATGAGTGGACCGCAGGTTGAACACGAGCAAGCAGTGCAATGCAGCTGCTAAAGCTAAAGTGGACTTGAGATGCACCAGTGGAGGCAGTGTGTCCAGAACACAGGAAGTAGAAATTCCATTCTATTCTGTGCTGGTCAGACCTCACTTGGAATGGTGTGTCCAGTTCTGGGTGCTGCATTTTGAGGAGGACCCTGATAAGCAGGATCACGTTCAGAGAAGGACAACAAAGATGGTGAAGGTTCTGGAGTCCAAGTCATACGAAGAATGATTGATGGAGCAGGGTATATTTAGCCTGGAGAAAACTAAGGGGCAGGAGCTGAAGGGCTGCAACATAGAAGTGGGCTTGTTCTGTGTTGCTTCTAACGGCAGGACTAGAACCAGTGTATTGAAATTACAAGGAAGTAGATTTAAGCTAGACAGAAAGAGGCATGTCCTAACTGTAGGAGCTCTGAGAGATCAGCTGATCTGCAGATGTTTGGTGTTTCTTTTATTTCTGTTTCCTTAGTTACTAGAAACTAGTAGAACCCATGGGCTTCATCCATGGTGCTGAACCCAATAGGGAGGCCTATATGTATGCATATTGACCACAAGATCTAGAATACAATGCCACTGACAAATCAGCATCTAGTCCACAGGGACCATTGCTTGCATTTAGCACCTCCTCCCTGCTTTTTCACATCCATTAAGCATGTAGTATTAAAGAAGCCATCTGTCATGAAAGAGGCACACACACATGCTTACCTGTACGTCCTGACCTGGACATGTTAGTGCTGAAGTAAGTGTGTGCAAATTGGTTGGTGAAGAGAGAATACTTGTAAATAGCAGTAGGAAGAACCTTCAAGGATAGGTTATGTCTTACTCAGAAAACCATTGGACTTTAATGTGTATTTTGTGTAGCAGTAGTTTTGTCCCGGGTTGGATAATTGCTGCTGCTTTGTGAAACCTTCCCATAGTTGTTCAAGATAGATTTGTACAAGTATGCAGCATTTCCAAATAATAATTTCCTCCACACAGACTGCCCAGGCATCTTGGCACAACTGTCTGGAGGTGCTTAGGACTGGTGATCCCAGCAGCAGTTGACATGAGCATAGTCCCTCTCCCCCTCCAGCCATCATGCTTGTGCATGTTGCTTCCAGGAAAGACAGTTGGGAATGTGACAAATCAGATGTTTCTTCCATGTGGCTGCATCCCTAAGGGCATTTGGACTCTTTGCTTTCTCCACAGAATGTCTGAAGAAGCTTTTGGGGCACTGATGTATTTATGCCTGTAGTGACTACAAGTCTATTCTTGAAAAGCTACACAATTATTTGATCCACCAGTTTGTATCCCATATCTCTTCAGTGTGAGACTTTTTAAAGCTGCAGCTAATGTGTTGCATTCTTGTTGCCTTGAGTTTCTCTCTTTAACCAGGTTTATCCTCCAGGATACTGTGTGTGTGCATGCACACGCACTTACTCTCTCCACCCGCCCTTCCTACCCACCTTCTGATCTTCACATTTGAAGTAAGCTGCAGATTGTGAAGATTCACATTGTAGTAAACTGGTCGGTCACTCTAAAATATTGCAGCATTTTGATAATGGATTTCTCTGTATAGAAACTAAGCTCATGGACTACATAGTATTAAGCTTATAATTACCCATTTGCTGCCCTGCCTATGGCAAGCAACACTTCTAGGCTTTCAGTGCTGAAGCTCTTTTACATTGGATGGACTCCTTTGTTGGGCCACAAATGACTTAACAGAGGTGTATGACACAAGTAGGTTAGTAACACTTTCAAACTTGCCATAGCACAGTATAAATTTATGCAAGCTTCAAATAGAGTTACAGGCATTTTTAATGTGTAGATAATGATGTTGTACTATCTTCCCAGTGGTACTTTATGCATCTAGAAACCCACATGGTTACATTGCTCTGTTGGTCCTCATAATGTGAAAGAGAACATGGATAATGTCTCATTCAATTAACAACTTGTTTGGAAGCTTCTAAAATAGAACTTCTGTTTATTACCTGTGATAGCATTCTAGGAACTAAGATGGACTTGACTGAAAATATGTTGGTTTGAAAACTTGCAGCAAAGGCAGACTACACATCCATTTAAAAAATCATTCTCAATGATATAGTAACTTTTTGAAGCACTTGGGTAATTGTTGATTCTGGAGTCAGCTCTATGGGATTGTGTCCAGTAGGTGTTTCAGTTTTTTAAACTTCTGGAAGTTTAAAGAACAGTTCATGGCTTCATTGGGAGCAACTGTGGAATGGTCAATGCTTAGAAAACTACCAGTACTAGCACTGTTTTGTGTCTCTGGGTAACAGATACTATATCTGCACTTAGCATTTTTCAAAAAAATCTGGACTGTAATATAGATTTGCGACTTGGTCCATGTGATCTCTGAGTTGCTAGCACATTGGCTGGATTGAAACGTGCTTGTGCAGAAGCAGAAAAATGCTTCTGCTCTCACAAGTTGTCCTCCTTGATTTCTGCTGATTCCTCCTTCCCATTGCAGTCCTCTGTCATGTTGAGGTGTCCTCTGACCTTCAGAAGGGGGAAAGTCTCATTATGCCAGCAGAGTTCCAGTTGAATGACTTGGGATCCAGGCCACTGTTTCCAAGATGTAGCCATACTGCTAATTAAAGTTATATATTGAATAAGTAGAAGCATTCTAGCCAAATAAGATCACAATTAAAATATTTGTATCCTGCTTTGGGTTGTCCCTAACAAATAACCAATAAAAGTAAAATGAGATCCTATTAAAAATTTGCAAAAAGCTGAAAAACCTTGTTGATACAAACATCAAATATTAAACCAAAAAGCCTCTCTAAAAAGATGTGTCTTCCGATGTTGCTTAAAAGCCTTGGGAGATGGAGAATCAATCCATCAACCTTTATTACGGTCTAAGACCAGCACAGGTTATAATATAGTAATACAATATAATAGATTGTGAGAAAGAATGTTGCATGTATTACTGAGATTGAGATTGGTATTACAATGAAAACTGAGGAGAGGATCTAAAAAATACAAAATATTTAAAATATAATAGATTGCAAACCAATGGGCTTATAGCTAAAATAGATAATAGAATCTTAAAATCTGCTACATAAAATTAATAAAAAGTATATAACAATGTATATCATAGAAGGACTGGGAGATGGAATATGGCAAAGCTCTTCAGGGAGGGTATTTCAAGGGGCCACAACCAAAAAGATTGTGGTCTCTAGTCCCTGCTGACTGAATCCTGAGGCAGGACTGGGAGCAGGGCCTGAGATGTAGAATTAAGGCAAATTAATATGGGCAAATTTACAATCTGACAGATACCTCAGTCCAAGTCATAAAGGCATAAGCAGCACTTTGTGGCTGCTATAGAATGGGTGTGATATTTTTGAAGTCACTAGTGCCACAACCATCCTTTCAGCAGCATTTTGGACCAGCTGGAGCTTCCAAGCTGTCTTGAAGTGCAGCCCTGTGTGGAGCACATTGTAATAGTTCAATCTGGATGTGACCAATGCATGGATGACTGAGGTTAGATCTGACTTTGCCAAGTTCATTTGCAAAGCTGGTAAAAGGCACTTCTTGGCATGGCCATCACCTGGGCCTCCAAGGACAGCATTAAGTCCAGGAGGACCCCCAAATAATAAACTTGGGTTTTTCAGTGGGAGTGTGACCCCATCCTAGACCAGATTTACTTCACTGCTCAGATTACTGGTTTTATTGACCCAGAGTACCTCCGTCTAATTTGGATTATGTTTAATTTTGTTTGCCCCATCCAACTCTGAAGGGACTCCAGACACCAGTTCAGGACATCAACTTCCTCCCTGGTATCAGCCAATTGAATTGATAGGTAGAGTTGGATGTCATCAGCATACTGATGATACTGTAGTCTGTACTTGTGAATGACATCTCTCCACAGCTTCATTTATATATCGAATATCATAGGGGACAGAATAGAATCCTTTGGCACCCCATAGGTCAGTAGTCAAGAGGTGGAACAGGCATGGCTCCGCACTACTTTCTGGGTACAATCCTCTAGGTAGGACTGGAGTTGTCATTAAAATATTTGGGCAGTCCTGGTTAAAGCATTGATCCCAGTTAAGTTCTGTTTAACTTAAAAGTTTGGCTGAGATTGCCCCCAAATTCCAGGATTCCTCACCACCATGGGGTAGGCCCTCATATGGACTCTAGCCTGTGTTGGGTCATGTGCACTCAATTTTCTGTCAGTGATGCTCAAGCTGTCTACCAGATTGCTTCATTGCCCTCTGTAGTAGAGGGTCACTTGCTCAGCAAGTCAGCAGAGGCTGGTTAAGTGCAATTGTGTCAGTTGTCCAGCCTGTCTCATCATAACAAAGGGGGCCCAGGGCATTGGCAGAATTGTCTTGTCTCTCAGTAGGAAATAGGAGTGTGCCCGAACTGGTCCGGGGCCATGTAAGAGCCCTCCGGAACGGTTCGGACTTCGGCTGGTCTGGCAGGGAAGGAGTGTGGCTTTAAGGGCGGCGGGTGGGGGGGAGTACTAATCCCTCCCACCGCTCTTCTTCCTCCGGTGCTCGACTTTGTGTGATGTATGTGGCGCATGCGCCGGCGGCAACAGTGGGTGCATGTGCGTGCTGCGACGGGCACATGCGTAGCGCCAACTTCTACTTGTTGCAGACTTGCAGACAACGATGAGGGCAGGAGCGGCAGGGAGGAACTCTGCCGCCCCAAAAACTTTTCAGCAAAGTCGAGCGCTGGAGGGGGAAGAGCGGTGGGAGGCGCAAGGCCTACCCCCCCGCCCTCAAAGCCACACTCCCCCCAGTGCCAGACCGCGCCTCCGTGGTTCTGTGCACATCCCTAGTAGGAAAATACACAGAGCTATCAGGAATCCATTAGGATCCATAAACCTCCAGGAGCAGACCTTGCCGTTCCCCCACCCTGCCAGAGATGTGCTGGGTCCACCCTTAGTCAAATGTTAACTAGATAATGATCAATCCATAATAAGTTTTAAAGCCTCCTGGACAGTTCACAGAGCACCACTGTCCATTGATGAACCAGAACAAAAAATCAAGTTTTTGACCTGCCACATATGTGGGATTAGATACCAATTGAGACAAGCCCACGTTCTTCATGAAGAACATGAATTTCCAATTTGAACCAAACAAAGCAGCCTCAGCATGGATGTTAAAGTTCCCTAAAGCTATTAGCCTCATTAGTTTTCCAGAGAGAGAGAGATGGTATTGGTATATTGTTTTATGTCAAATAGTTTAAGGATATGAATCTCGTGAATTACCTAAGTTACCTTCAAGCAAAATGAAAGTTCACTACATAAGATGGAGTTTTATGCTTGGTTTGTGTTAAAGTGCCTCTATGGTTGCTTAATTAGAAAGCTCTCTAGAGGTGACACTTGCTAGTTGTCAGCACTTGTTGCTGTATAACTGGTTGACAATGCTTGAAATGTTTAAAATCTGGAAACCCGAAATTGCTTGAAGTCATATAGTACTTGAAGTATCTTCTGAATACAGGTTTTCTGGTATTATGCATGTATTAAATGTATAAAAACATGTCTATGAATGTTTTCTGGTATTAGACATGCACACTTCTCCAGAGGCCATGTAGACACACTTGCCCACTCTAATATGGCTGCTATGCAACTTAAACACGACTGTGGAGAATAGAACTGGGATATTTTATGGTGGTGCAGGGTGAATGTAGCATAGGATATGTACTGAATCTGCTATAGGTTTAAGTAGACTGTGAACTGAACTAAAAGATACTTGCATTAATGATAGAATTTTTAAGCCTGATATGAGACCTTTATACCAGTCAGTGGGGTTTAATTGAAGAAAAATAAGAGACTCCAGGACATAAAGACAGTTGGTTAGTACTGGGACTGTGAGTGGGAGTTGTGAAATCCCTGCCCCAAATTGTTTCAATTGTGATGTTGCTAGTACCCATAGGCAAGCCACTGTTCTTGCACAACCCCTATCTTCAGTGTGAGCATTACTGGCCAACCATATTAGGCTATTTTAAGGTTTACTGAGAAAGTGCTTTCATCTGTTGATGTGCTGCATAAATGCTAAGTGACATTCTTTTTACAAATAAAGGTTTTTGCAAGAGTGAGAACTTTGCAGGGGGAACTAAACTTTGAATACATCAACATGTGAAATCGTGGGCAAAGTAACACATTTGAACTAGGTTCAAGTTCCTAGTCACTCATGACTCCATCTAGTTGATATCCTTTGGTGGTTAGGAGCAAATAGGATAATCTTAATATATGCTGCCATACATTTCTCAGGATGTGTGGAATAAAACTGTGATATGAAATGTGAATTAAGGCTCCCCCCCCGCCCCGCACACCCTTTAGACTTGCTGCAAATCAAATTGGCTGAAAAAATGGCTTGGTTGATCTGAAATGTCTGTTCAGAATTTTCTAAACTGTCTTTATTTTTCCTTTTCAGATTTTGGATCCCTCTTTGATTTGGAACATGACTTACCAGATGAACTGATCAGCAACACGGAATTGGGACTTACCAATGGTGGTGACATTAATCAGCTGCAGACTAGCCTTGGTATGGCACAAGATGCTGCTTCCAAACACAAACAACTGTCTGAACTGTTACGAGCGGGAGTTGGTGGACCCGGCCAAGGTATGGCCAGTCAGCCCCAGCAGAACAATCCTGGAATGGGAATCTTAAACAGTATGGTCAAAAGCCCGATGGCACAGGCTGCATTGACATCTCCAAATTTGGGGATGGGTGCAAGTGGACCAAACCAAGGTCCATCTACTCAGTCCAGTGCAGGAATGATGCCAGCAGTGAACAGTCCAGTAAATCAGCCTGGAATGGGAATGAATACAGGAATAAATGCTGGCATGAATCCTGGTATGTTGGCTGCAGGTAATGGACAAGGAATGATGCAAGGGCAAGTTCTAAATGGTTCAATTGGAGCAGGAAGAGGGCGTTCCAACATGCCATATCCAAATCCAGGCATGGGCAATGCTGGTAACTTGCTGGCGGAAACTTTGCAGCAAGGTTCTCCACAGATGGGAGGCCAAGCAGGCTTGAGGGGCCCACAGCCGGGAGCAATGACCAAGGTAAGACGACAAGGTTTTCTTGTCATCACATTAAACTCTTAAAGGGATATGGCAGCAGTAGTTTGAATACTTCCTTATAAACCTTGTTATCAGAGAGATTCAGTGCAATTAAGAACATCTTAAGAAATAAAACTGCACTCTTTAATGCATGCTAAGGAGGCATGTAGCTAGATATGAAAGTTGTAGTCTTAAATACCATGTGTTTAGTACCACACTTCAAAATTAGTAGATATTTTAGTTGTTCACCTGCAAAATGATCTTGTGTGGTTGCAGTGAAGATTATAACATGCTTTGTCTAGTTGCTTTTTAAACATTAAAAGCACACTAAAGGGCAGTATTGCTGTTCTTAAACTGAATGTTGACCATACTTGTGAGGGATTATATTAGCTGGGCTCCTTGGTACAGCATGTATGTTCAGTATCTTCCTTCATGATTTGTATAGTGGCCAGCAGTGTTCCCTCTAACAGGGATTCCCAGATGTTGACTACAACTCCCAGAATCCCCAGCTGCATTGTCTTTTGCTGGGGATTCTGGGAGTTGTAGTCAACATCCGGGAATCCCTGTTAGAGGGAACACTGCTGGCCATCTAAATAAAACTCAAAACCTTTTTATTATGGATGCTAGCTGTGGTAACTTCTGTTCATTTTCAAAGGTAGTTAACCTCTGAGAATTGGATGCTGGGTTCAGAGAGTGGAGGACAGGTATTGTGGGGTGACTAAGCAGTTTATTGCAGCTGAGGATGCTGGGAGTTGCAGGCTAACAATAGCTGGAGACCCTGAGGTTAGCCACCCCTGGTTTATTGCTATCATGCTCCTCTTGCATGCTTGCTTGAGGCATATGGCTGGCGGTTGGTCAAAACAGGGTGCTGCTTTGACCCAGCAGGGCTGTTTGTATGTCCTTATTCAGAATTAATAATGGAGGACCAAATTAGTTGTCCATGAGTGTGGGTAGGGTCACTTGTTAAAATGCTTCCTACTAGGCCTAAAACTTATTTTGGATAGTCAAACTAATATAGTTCTACTGAAACTTTTTTTAAGTGAATATTTCAGGAAGAAAGATAGAGAAAAGCTTGTCCTTAATTTGTCAAATATGTGGAATTAACTGACCCACAATCAAAATAGAGTTAGGTTTCTGTTGAAGGAGAGAGAGAGAGAGAGAGAGTGTGTGTGTGTGTGTGTATAAAACTGTTATCTGCCCCAAACTCTTGGGCAGGAATAGGATAGAAATTGAATGAGACAGATCTGGTTGGCTTCCAAGCAGCCGTTAGAGGAGTACAGGAAGCTATCAGTACTGCAAATTTGGCTTTCTGTTTGAGTGTTAGTGGGGCAGGGAGGCTTTCGGTTGTGATAGGCAAGTGGCAGATTGCATGGCTAGCCTAAATGTAAAACATGAGTACTACTAGAGAATCTGTATCATTACTGTGCACAACTTGGCAGCGCAGCACTTGCTGCAATATAAGCTAGAGCTTAGTTTGACCATGTCAATCTACAGTTACTAGCCAATAGTTTAGTCAAGGGCTGGGGGTGAGGGTTGGATTTGGAGTTTGAGATTCTCTGCCTGGAAGAGCTTCTTGTCACAGGTGATTGGGCAGGGAGCTATTTGTAAATACATTAATTTCTGAAGCATGGAAGCAAATGATGCATTATTGCTTGTTTAATCTTACATGGGAATGCATTTCCTTAACATTTGACACAGTGTTCTGTTAAACTGACTGGCTTTCATCCTTGGTAGCTGCCATGTGCTGTAAGGTCAACTATTCTTATTTGTATTAAATTCAATCTCAGTTTTGTTAAATAAAATTAGAAATGTGGGTTTCCCAGAAAGTTTTGAATTGGAAAAATTCCTGAAAAAAATTTCCATTCACGTTTCTCCCTCATTTACTTAAAATGCATTTTCCCCCTAAAAATACTTTTTTTGGGAAGTATTTCTAATCTGCATAAATTTTTGTTACCCTACAGGTGAAACTCGGAAAATTAGAATATCGTGCAAAAGTCCATTAATTTCAGTAATGCAAATTAAAAGGTGAAACTGATATATGAGACAGACGCATTACATGCAAAGCGAGATAAGTCAAGCCTTAATTTGTTATAATTGTGATGATCATGGCGTACAGCTCATGAAAACCCCAAATCCACAATCCCAGAAAATTAGAATATTACATGGAACCAAGAAGACAAGGATTGAAGAACAGAACAATATCAGACCTCTGAAAAGTATAAGCATGCATATGTATTCAGTACTTGGTTTGGGCCCCTTTTGCAGCAATTACTGCCTCAATGCAGCGTGGCCTGGATGCTATCAGCCTGTGGCACTGATGAGGTATTATGGAAGACCAGGATGCTTCATTAGCGGCCTTCAGCAATTCTGCATTGTTTGGTCTCATGTCTCTCATCCTTCTCTTGGCAATGCCCCATAGATTCTCTATGGGGTCAGGTCAGGCGAGTTTGCTGGCCAATCAAGCACAGTACACTGTATACTTTTCAGAGGTCCGATATTGTTCTATTCTTCAATCCTTGTCTTCTTGGTTCCATGTAATATTCTAATTTTTTGGGATTGTGGATTTGGGGTTTTCATGAGCTGTACGCCATGATCATCACAATTATAACAAATTAAGGCTTGACTTATCTCGTTTTGCATGTAATGCGTCTGTCTCATATATCAGTTTCACCTTTTAATTTGCATTACTGAAATTAATGGACTTTTGCACGATATTCTAATTTTCCGAGTTTCACCTGTAAATAGATTCTGCTGATTTGGCATTTTTGACCTGTACAGTCTAAAAATGATCATATTTCCCCTCACTGTATCTCAAAGGTTTTTCAAGTAGCCAAGTAGAAATTTTAGAGATGATAAAATTTTCCACCCCATATCTCTGAATAAAACATAGGGTAAATGGTATCCTCTGAATAAATAGTTAGGTCTGTGGTGGTAGGTTTGGTCTACTGAGAAGCACGGCTGCTATTAGGGAGTGTGGAAACATCTCTAAAATGTTGTTGAAAACTGAGGATTTATGGCACTGTGATAACATACAAGAATTGATTGAGCACACATACAATGTTAGTAGTATTGTATTCTGCAAATAAATTACCTTAGCAGTAAATGACACAATGATGCTGTCAGTTTTCTGTCCTCATACAGATCCATCCTTCCCATTGCAAATATAATGCTTAGTAGTGATTTTAATTTTAGGACACTTTTCACTTAGATGACTATATATTTGCTTCATCTTGAACCATGTGCTGCTTTGTTCTGATTTGGAGATGTCTGCAGTTGTAGCACATGCCCAGTAGGAAAAACTATGAAATATTTCCTTCAGGAAGGGAGAGAGCCGAGTTGCAGGACAGTGGGTGCCTGAACCTCAATGGGGAAGGTATATGTATGTGTGATCCTTACTCCAGCAGGCCTGGGGACCAATGTGATAAGGTTGCCACTTAGGCAAAGATGTATTTGACTTCATGGAATCGTTGACAATATTTGGTCAAGTGGCTGACCCCAAAAGAGAATGGTGTAAATTGAACTCAGTCTGAGGGTTAGTGGGAATCTACATCAAAGAATAGATTGTGTGAAATGTCCCCTCTTGAAACACAGGGGTGAATAATCTTCTTAATCTTTATTCAGTAGACTCTTAAAGTGCAAATCCTTTAGCTGGAGATTTTTTAAAAATGCTGCTGAAGAATTATAGAGGACTTTGTCCTTACTATATTAATCTCTGAAGCTTCTGTACATGAGAAGACAGCATTTTTGAAGCAGTTGCAACTTGCATTTTACCAAATAGACCTGCTGCAAAGTAGCTTATTGCCAGTCTCTCTACTCTGTCTGTAAGTCACACGAAAAAAAGAGTTTCTGCTTCCCTTAACTCGTTATCTGGAATGAATTACTCTCACGGCTGTACTAATTGTCATTGGGAATCATTGTATTAACAGGAGGCATACGTGAATCAGGAGGATATGGAAAGGCAAGGCATTTTGATGGAAGCAATCTAGGTACTGTCCACCAAAAGGGACCAGCTTAAGATGAAATTGATTAATAAACGGGTTAAAGCACAAAAATATTTCACCAATGTGTTCTGGATTTAAAGGGTGTCTAAAGGACAGCCAGATTCTGAACTTGGAAATTAAAGTACCACATTTAGTCAACGAGCCAGGCTCATAAATTTTGTCCATCAGTAATATCTTGGGGGACGAATGTCCATAATGACATTTGGCAATATCTATGCCCCTAGAGATGCAAAATAGGTGATAGCATTGTTGCACTTATAACAGTCTCTGAGTTATCACTTTTTCTTTATTGCTACCCCAAATGTAAAATTGCAGCCATTTTGCACAAAAGAAAGGATTAGGGTAACAGTGAAAAAATAGTTTACTCTATGGAGTAATCATGAAAGGTCATTCCTGCCAACTTTTCTCCATTTCTCTGACTTTAATGAAATTTCTTAGGTTTTTTGTGTTTAAAAAGCTTTTAAAACACGTTTACTAATTTGACAGCTGCAGGCCTGATGGTCAGGACAATAAAAGCACAACACACTGAAAGTTGAAAGTATTGCAATTTTATCACCTATTTCTCACACTGGAGGTCATTGTTCCTAATGATGGGTTATGCTTTTCCATTTGCTCCACAAACATGGTTTCAGGTAGATCATTCACATGGCTCGCTTGACCTCCACCCAGCAGGCAGTGGAAGCAGGACCAGTGTTCCCTTTAACAGGAATTCCTAGATGTTGTTGACTATAACTCCCACAATTCCCCGCCAAAAGGCCATTGCAGCTAGGGATGCTGGGAGTTGTAGTGAACAACATCTGGGAATCCCTGTTACAGGGAACACTGAGTAGGACCCTCCCAGTTCCTTTCCTGTCTTGCTACAAGAAAGGTGTACTACAAGGGAGTTCCTCCTCCCATGCCTCCAGCCTCCATCTTTTTTCCTTTGCCAGTTGGGTGACACATCCATATCTCTTTTTCCCCCTTCCTAATTCTAAAAAAAGAAACACAGACACCCTTTCTCCTCTCACTCTCTTTGCCTTTCTCTCCTACCTCTTTATCTCTGCATTGCCTTCCTCTACTAACTCTTGAAAGACTAAGGCTTCTAAAAAGCACAGGTGTGAGGGATATCCTGGTGGATTCCCTCTTAGAGGAGTCTGCTTTATCGAAAGGGGTAGCGTGCCCTGCAAGACCAAGGCTTCTAAAAAGCACAGACATTTCTCAGCCTTGCCACTACCTCACTTCAGCCAGGCTGGATGTGAAAAGACCAAGGAGGCAGCTGCCATCTTGAAGTGGGAAAATTAAAACTGAAAGTGAAGACAAAGAACAAGCCTTTGGCTGTATGCCAAAGCAATTGCCTCCTTTTCCAAGCTCTTTGCAGTGACTGACTTCTTACGCAGCTACTGGTAACGGTGGGGTGGGGGAGCAAAGTGGCACTGGGGTCTCGGTACTCCCATTCAAGACCCCAGAAGCTCTCTACCAATGGCCCTTTTGACAGCTCTGGTCTTGTGCAGGGGGTGGGTGGGTGGCAGCCCATGAGCAAGGATGGTGATGAACATCTCAAATCGCTGGAGGACAGGAAAATAAACATGTTCATGTGCAGGTCACATGAGGCTTTTGCTACTGCCATCAGAGCCTCAGCTCCTACTTGCAAATCAGTATATAAATATTTGGCATATTTTTGTTAGGGCATCTATCCTCTGGGCAATGGGACCTTCCTAAAGACATCCCCACAGACCAGACTAATACAAGGCTGCAGTAAGCTCTCCAAGGCAGCTGCCTTCATGGCAGATGGACTCCCTCCAAGCATCTTCCAGAGCTATGGCCTCTGATGTAGCCTTATGTAGTCTCTGAGGATTAAAAACTGGCACGTGCACCATAAGATAAATTTGGTTTCCACTCTCTGTAGGGGAAGGAAGCTATTTGGGGAGTTTCTGGAGCCAGAAATGCTCGACAAGGAAAAAGGCCATGCCCTTGGGTCACAGGGATGTGTAGATTTTTGTTGTTCTAACCAATCTCCCTTTTGGTCCTATAGAGCCTCTTCCAGATCTTGGGACAGCCATCTCTTTTGATCCTCTGACGGCTCTCAATGGAACTCCTAAGAACAAGGCTGGGTTTAGAGCCACAGCCCTCCACCAGCAGCTCTGTGCCTAGAGGCTGAGTTCTCACTCTGAACAGAGAGGAGCTACTCTAAATGCATCCAGGATACCATTTTGGCCCCGTGTAGACGTTTGATCAGTCGCATTTATCAGGCCACTTGGGCAGCCTTCCTCCACTGGGTAAGGAGAAAGTATATAGAGCCACACTCTGTGTGAGTTGCCCACATCCTGGCCACCTTACATGTTGGTTTTGATCAGGGCTTTGAGCCTAGGCCTCTCAAATGCTAGGCTTCAGCCTTCTCTGTCCTTGAACTCAGATCTTCAAACAATCCTTGTCGTCACCTTTACATATCCCATTTCCTAAGAGGAGCTTCCAGCACTGTGCTTCACCTATTCCCATCCTGGAACCTCAGTATGGTCCTTAACATCCTCACATCTTCTCCTTTCTAACCAATGTGCTACATTTCCCTGAAGCTTGTCTCCTACAAGGTTCTATTCCTGGTGGCTTTCACTTCAGCTCACAGGATCTCTGAGTTAGAGGCCCTTTCAGTTAGGAAGGAGCTCTGCATTTTCCAACATGTCACAGTGGTCCTCAAGGCTGTGACCCCACTTTCATTCTAAAGGTGATTTCTACCTTGCACCAATCGCAGGATGTTGTCTTGCTCTCCTTTTTTTCCACTGCCTTATCATTCCCAAAGAGCAAATCTGGCACAGACTTGATGTCCATAGAGCACTGCACATAAACATATGCAGACCTAAGGAGTTCCAAAGGTCAGAAACTTGGTAATGCTATCAGGTTTTGATTCTATTTGCCTGAACATATTTCCTACCCTTGCTTCAATCTGTAACTTCTGCATTTTGCGAGCTGTGTCAAGTAACTGGGAAGGTTTGGGGCCTGCTGGGTAAGGAGGCTGGGCCAGTTGCCTCATTGATCTACCTGAAACCTTCCTGCCTTGGGAGCAAATTGAGTATGTAGAACCATTCACAGAAAAGAAACTTTGGACTTAGCATCTCCAGGGGTGTAGAGCTCATTAAAAAATCACAATGAGTATTTGTCCCCCTAGATGGTACTGATCACCCTAGCCGGCTCATGTGCTGTATGGTTTTCTAGGCAAGGGGTGGGCAGACAATGCTTCTAGGAACTACTTCTCTCCCCCCCCCCCCCGCCCCGCCAACTTGGAAGCCACCAGCACAAGATAGTAGTGCAACATAGCAGTTTAGAGAGGTGGAATCAGTCACAGAAGGGCAGCTTGCACAATGCATTGTCAGGATTTTAACAACCCAGGATTACATACATTGTCAGGATTTTAACATCAACCCCCCTGAGTTTCCAGATAACTTTGCTTCAGGACAGGAGAGAAGCAAGACAGGCTGCTCTGTGGGAGAATAAACTGGAGAGAAACTAATGGGAGATAAAGTAAAAAACAAACCTGATCACTCAGATTAGCGATGGTGCGACCATATTGCCACTTAGTTAGCCATCCAGTATTGGATGGAAGGAAAGGGAAGGAGAAGCAAGCACAAAATACTGGGAGAATTATTTGATAAATGCTCAGGAGCTACCAGTAGCTCCTGAGCTACCTAGACAAAGTGCTATAATGGTATGCAGCAGTACTTAGCTGTGAGACTCCTTAGCAATAGCAATAGCACTTACATTTATATACCGCTCTATAGCTGGAAGCTCTCTAAGCGGTTTACAATGATTTAGCATATTGCCCCCCAACATTCTGGGTACTCATTTTACCGACCTCGGAAGGATGGAAGGCTGAGTCAACCTTGAGCCCCTTGGTCAGGATCAAACTTGCAACCTTCTGGTTACAGGGCGGCAGTTTTACCACTGTGCCACCAGGGGCTCATAATCTTAGGGCCAATTCAGGCATTAAATCTTAGGGCCAATTCAGACATAACACCAAACAGCGTTTAAATATACCCGAGGCCAGCAGTTCTTACTGTTTGAATGTGGGATATCTTCCAAACTGAGATTCCATTAGTGCCTCGCCCTCAATTTGAACCCTCTGTTTCAAGTTGGTTATGTTGCTGCAACTGCAGGTCTGCTGGCCCCATCATGTCATTTGAATTCAGAGCCCGCTGTAACCTGGAGTTCCTGTGACCATGGAGAGGGAGGCTCAGAAATGCACCAGCCCTTAGCAATCGGCATCTCACTGGCCGTTTCTCAGAGCAGTTGCTCCACTTTCTACTGCCTCGCAACTCTTCACTTCTCCCCTGCTTTCACTGCCTGGCAACAGGCATGCCACGTCACTAGATTTTCCTCATTTAAAGGCACAGGATGAGAAATAGGCATAAGGGCTCAGGAGAGGATGGAAATGTCTCAAGTCTGCTTGCTTTCTGGTTTTATATCTCCCTGCTAACTGGACAAAGAGGCACCTTGTAAAGTGGATGGGTTCTGAGGTGGGGGTTGTTGCGGGACTGAGGGAGTGCTGGTTGGAAGTGGTGCCGTGTAGGAGACTGAATACTCCCCCATCCCTGCCAGAAAGAGGGCATATGAAGCTTTCTACCTTAGAGTACGAGGTCATCAGTTAATAAGGATTTATTTTCACCAATTGCTCCTAGCAGACAGGAAAGTTTCAGGTAGAGTGCCAGGTAACAGGAAATCCAGGCATATGTAGCTTTCTTCATATTTTTGAGTTGTGTTTTTCAGTCTAGTTTCCTTAAGGAAAGTAAGCTTATGAGATCACCCAGATTTTTGTGTCCATGTGTCCCTATCAACTTCACAATGCCTGGACTGATTTAAACCAAATTTAGTACAGTTGTAGGGATACCTCAGTGGCATAGTTGGTGAAGATGTCATTCATCCCTTATCAAGATGGCGGATGTGTGAATGTTTGAAGAAGAAGCAGAAGTTGGTAGACTAACCATCTAAGATGGTAATTATCAGTTAAGATTATAGTGAAAGGAAAGTAGGCAGCTTAGTTCCTACTAGAACTTCTTCTTAACCAGTATGTTTGGAGGTCGTTAGTCAGGCTGCATACATGGTTATCAGCTTCATACACTGGGGAAAACATTTCAGCCTGGAAGTGAATCTGTATGATGGTTGGGAGGAATGGAAGGGGTTAATTTGTCTTTGCCCTGCCAAAGACTACCATGGGAGGGAATCTGAGCATAATCCCACTTACATCGCAGCTAATGGTTGCTGTGTGAGTGATGCACTGAGGCCATGTTCACAGTCTGGCAGTGCAGGCAGCACCACCAGTGTTGGTAAGACGGAGGAACAAGTCTAGGCAGGGGTGGAGGTAACGAAACTGCAGATACTGGATTGTCTGTGGCACGGTTCTGAGCCTTAGCGCTTAAGCTCAGGTAGCCTACCCATGGTTTGATGTTATGTCTAAATTGACCCTAAATAACTATAGAAAACCTTGACTCGTTTTGGTGCCAGTGCTGTAGGCTTTCCCAAAAACATTGCATCAGAAAATGTTTTGATGCACTAAATTGATTGGAATCTTATTTAGTCAATGTTTAAAAAAACACCCCAGCAACCCTGTGCCTTATGTGCTGTATAATTATCTCAAATGTTTTCAGTAGCCAAAAGTATCTAAACTGAAATATATGGGCGGTAAGAAACAAATAAAGCATATTTGTTTAAATATTTTAAATGAATTGAAATCTTTATTTGGAAATCTATTAGAATCTCAAAAGTTACAATTCCATAGCATACATTTTTAACATTTTTAAATTTTAGGATAAAAAAAAAGGTGCTAAAAACTATTAGCGTACTGACTTTAGTACATCCAAAGATTAGTGCATGATAATGTTCTTGAGCGTCTTCAGGATAGTCACTGAAACATTAATTATTAACATTAAAATGGCCCAAATTGGCTGAGATTCTATTACTAATGTTATGAAATGATGCATTCTTAGGAATTAAAGTGTTTTTGTGGAAAAAGCAGAAAATTATCTGCCCCACAACACACATTGGAGCCAAAACTGGGTGATGCTGATTCCGTATCGGCTGCTATGGCCATGATTGCATGTTGAGAAAATAAGAGAAGGGGAGATATTTGGTATCGCCAGCTGCTTGTTCTGCCTGGCAAGTCTTGGATCAGGATGAAATAGACCACTGTGGTGTAATCTAAAAGATAATTAGGGAAGATATGAGTTCTTCGACGTGGTCTCTGTGCTTTACACGAATGGGCTTTGCGCCTGCGCAGAGACCACATAGGAGCTTCCAAGCTAGAGTTGTAACTTTTTGGCAGTAACCCTGCCCCCACGGTATATAGGTGGCTGCGCGGGCATCCCTCTTCAATCTGTCTTAGTCCGCGATAGAAGACACATTGTTGAGCACTGCTTGCTAGATGGCACTGTTTAGTATCTGCCCTTGCCGGTTTTTACCCTATATTTTGTTTAGTATTCCCTTTCATTAGTGTTTTTATTTCAACCCTGGTACACACCCCTCCCCCACCTTCAAAGTTTCCTTGGATTTTTGCCGTTCCGTCATGGCCCTCGGGCCTGGTGTGCTACGGTTTCCTTGGTCCTTCACCAGCCTATGGCCAAGACTACAAACTTTAAGCAGTATGGTCACTGCAGATCTAAGATCCCCTCAATTGACAGCCACAAATTTTGCCTTTTTTGTTTGGGCGAGGCCCATAAGGTTGGTTCTTCCCCATACTGTGTGGCATTTACCAAACAGGCACGCAAGAATTGAGCATCACGTCTTCATTCTTGGCTTTGGGAACAAGCCTTCAAGTGTTCGGGCTTGGACAAACCACCTACTATGCAGGCCTCTTCGAGTGCTTCTCCTTTGGCCTGGAGCTTATAGCCCATTTCCTCCCCACCGGGGATCTCGGTGAACACACCAGAGGCCAATGTATCATTCGATCTCGTGGCTCAGGCTTCGACCTTGGTACCAAAGAATTCTGTGGCAGTGTCGATCTCAACAGCGGTACTCATTGAACCGTGCTCCGGCCAAGAAGAAAAAGAGAAAGAAGGCCCGTCATACTCCGGCGGAGCCCCCTAAGAAAAAGCATAGATGGACATACGATACCGATCACCGATCCTGTATGCTCCAGATGGAGACTATTCTAGATGCTGTGGTGGCTTATGCATCTAGTCCCCATGATCCCATTTATGAATCCGAGTGGGATTCTGAACCCGAGGCTCTTCCACCGAAACAGCCCTGTCGATGGTCTAATCGAGAACTTGAGGCAGCCCTCGAGGAGCGCTATGCCCGTCAAGTTGAGGACAAGATGGACTATTTTTATGCCCACCAGGAGCTTCGCCAACAGCGCCGAACCCAGGCAGCTACTGAACCGTCCCTTCGGCGTTCTACCTCACCCCGGCTGTCTACCTTGGTACCAGCATTGGTACTGAACCCTCGCTTGGAGGCTACACTTCTTCCCCTCCGCCTCCGCCCCGAACCATGTCTCTGCTACCTCCACAGATTCCACCGAGGAGTTCTCCCGTGCAAGCAGCCACGGCTACGATCATCCTGGATTCTAGACCACCTCCTGCTCGGCTTCGAATCCAACCCCTCACTCCTCCTGTCTCGAGCGACTCCTCAGATTTGTCTTCTGATGAAGAGGGACCAGAGTTCTTGATTTCAGACAAGATATCGTTGGGCTCTTCGCCCCCTACACTGATTATGGAACCAAGGCCTAGCTCTCCTTCAGAGGATTTCCAAATATACACTGACTTTGTCTCCCGTATGGCTACCTCCCTGGGAGTTCAGCTTTCCCAAGGGGATAAGTCAGAGCCAGATCCTCTCTTCCAATTGATTGAAGACAATGCCCGTCCTTTGGTTTCGCTTCCTTTGAATCTCTCCATCCTCAAGGTCACCAAGGCCTCTTGGTCAAAACCCTCCTCCCTTCCCCAAACATCAAAGAAACTTGATTCCTTCCATAGGGTGCACACTTCCCCTGACCAGGATGACTCCTTTCTAAGAGAGCACCTTCTACTGACTCCATTGTAGTAGAGTCCTCACTCTAAGTTCCGTGGATATACTTCTTCCACCCCACCCAACAAAGAGGGGAAGAAACTGGACATATTTGGGAGGCGTTTGTATTCAATTTCATCTTTATTGACCAGAATTGCAAACTATCAGGCTTACTATGCCAGATACCAGTCTTTTCTGTGGGACCATGTTGCCACTTTCCTGGACCATTTGCCTGAGGAACAACAAGGTCCAGCTAAAGTTTTCCTGCGTGAAGCCCCGCAGGTCTCAAAACAGGAACTTTATGCAATTCGTCACTTAACAGAAGGCACCTCTAAGGTGATGGCAACCTCCGTCGCTCAGTGGGGCTCCAACAGTCCTCATCCCGGCCTTATAGGCCCCAGAAATGGCAGCAACAGCCATACTCCTCTAAACACCAGTACTACCAACCACAAGACAGGTCCTTTCGTTCTACCAGATATCAACCTTACAGAAAGCGTTCCAACTTCACCGGCTCCAAGCAGCAGCAGCGCTCTAAGGGGTCCCAGCCCCATACTAAGAGACAATGACTTGAAAATCCCTCCCAGATGGGGCACCAGGCTCTCCCCCTTCATCTGCACCTGGGAAAATATCATCACCGACTCCTGGGTTCTTACCATCTTGAGAGTCGGCTATGCTATAGAGTTTGCATCCACCCTACCATACAATCCTCCACTCCCCACACCAGCCACCCCGGCTCTCCTCTCGGAAGTCAACTCTCTACTCACAAAATCTGCAATAGAACTGGTTCACAACCCACAATTCCCAGGTTTCCATTCCCGATACTTCATGGTATCCAAGCCGGATGGCTCCCTCCGTCCCATCCTGGATCTCCCGGAGCTGAACTCCTATGTCACATACCGGAGTTTTCGTATGGTCACCATTCCCACCATCATCTCCCTCTTGCGCAGGAACCAATGGTTCATCTCAATAGACCTCAGGAATGCCTACTATCATATCACCATCAGACCTCAGCACCGTCATTTCCTTCGCTTTCAGATAGTGGACACTACTTACCAGTTCCGTGCCCTCCCTTTCGGGCTGGCATCCGCGTCGCGGGTGTTCACCAAATGCATGGCTCCAGTGGTGGCGGCCCTGCAGCAACAAGACATTCAAATTTTTCCAATCTTCGACGACTGGCTTGTGGTAGCCAACAACCCACAATCGCTACTGAGGGATCTCCACACGGTCATCAACCTCCTTTCCAACCGGGGGGGGGGGGCTCTAGGTGAATTACGAGAAGTCGAAACTCAGCCCTTCCAGAACCATAGAATTTTTGGGGCTCATCTTCGACTCCATTCAGTCAAAGATTTTCCTGCCTCAGCGCAGGATCCAGGCTATCCTGGATCTGTCATCCCATCTCCTCTACCACCCATGTCAGTCTGCACGTACAGTCCAGCGCCTGCGGGGTCACATGGCCTCCACCACCTACATCATCCATCCATCACACTAATCTGTGTGCCAGGACTCTTCAGTACTGGTTCCTCTCCGTATTCTCCCTGCACGAAGATTCTCTCACCCGCACACTTACGATCCCGCCTCAAGTCCTACATTCCCGCCTGTGGTGGACGGACCTTGCCAACCTCAGGGTTGGCTCCCCCTTCCAGCCTCCACGTCATACCCTTCTGCTCACTACAGATACATCCATGGAAGGCTGGGGTGCTCACGCCAACAACCACAACATCCACAGCACCTGGTCCCTGGCCGAAGCTGCTCACCATATCAACTACCTTGAACTGCTGGCCATCTTCAAGGCTCTAAGGACCTTTCTTCTTCTGATATGAGACTCTCACGTTCTGGTCCAAACGGACAATACTACTGCCAAGGCCTACCTGAACAGGCAAGGCAGCACCTCCTCCAGCTCCCTCCTGTTCCTAGCCATGTGGTTCTGGTGTATTCGCCACGGCGTCACCCCCCTGGCAGTCCATATTCAGGGGCAGGACAACGTCATGGTGGACAGGTTGAGCAGGACTCACTCAACATCCCACGAATGGCAGCTACATTCCCTCATGCTCCGCTCCCTCTTCCGCTGCTGGTTCTTCCCAGAAATAGACCTCTTCGTATCAGAGACGAATGCGCAATGTCACCTGTATTGCTCCAGGTCTGGGATCGGGCCCAACTCCCTCTGGGATGCGTTTGCTATGAACTGGGCGGGACTTCTGGTCTACGCCTTTCCCCTGATTCTCTACTTCCTCGGGTTCTTCAGAAAATCTCCCAGGACCAACCGTACTGCATACTAATTGCCCCTTGGTGGCCCGGGAGGCCCTGGTTTCCCCGCCTCCTCCGCCTCTCCAAAAATCAATACCTCCACCTGCTACACAACCCTCGCCTCCTCTCCCTGCAGAACGGTCGCCTCCTCCATGCAGACCTACGTCTCCATCTCACGGCTTGGCACATAGTCCTAACGTGCCTGTAGACCTACAGAGAATAGTTAATACTTCACGTAAACCTACTACCCTCGCCTCCTCTTCCCAGGAATGGACACATTTTCGGAACTTTCTAGAAAACAGGAACGTTCCCTTACACTCTGTCTCTGTAGAACATGTTTGTTCATACTTACTGTACCTCAAGGAGGCTGGACTGAAGATGCCTTCCTTGCGAGTTCATCTCGCAGCCATAGTGGCTAACTCTCCACTGTCTGCGCCATCGTGGTTCCAACAGCCTACTGTCAAGCGTTTTCTGAAAGGCCTCACCCACCTTTACCCGGACCCGCCGGTCATGGCACCTGCATGGGACTTGACCTTGGTGCTCTCCTCTCTCATGCACCCTCCCTTGGAACCCATGGCCATGATTTCTCTGGACCCCCTTTCCTGTAAGGTGGCCTTCCTTACAGCTATCACTTCTGCCAGGCGGGTCAGTGAGCTCAGAGCACTGAGAGTTGACCCTCCTTACCTGGTTTTCCATAAAGAGAAGGTCATCCTCAGACCAGACATTGCCTTCCTTACAAAGGTAGTTACTTACTTTCATCGTTCCCAACTGATCTCCTTACCTGCGTTCTTCTCTGAACCATCATCTGAGGCTGAACGACGTCTCCACACCCTCGATGTTCGTAGAGCGCTCGCCTTCTACGTAGATCGAACCTCTGCTCTCTGCACCTCTACCTCTCTTCATTCTTCTCTCTGGACCCAAGACAGGCAAGCAGGCCTTTGCACAGACCATATCCAGATGGGTGGTTCGCTCCATCAGTTTAGCGTACCAGCTCTCCCAAGAAGCCTCTCCCATCCTCCATCAAAGCACACTCAACAAGGGCAGTCACGGCTTCCACTGTCTTTGACATGTCCATTCCTTTGGACGCTATCTGCCAGGCGACTACCTGGGCGTCAAAACACTCATTTGTGCAGCACTACGCCCTGGATGTCTAAGCCAGAAAAGACACGGCATTTGGCAGGGCAGTGTTACAGTCCATCTTTGCCTGATCCCTCCTCCAGGTGAGCATGGTACAGGTTCAGCTTGCTATGCGCCCATTCGTGTAAAGCACAGAGACCACGTCGAAGAACGACAGGTTGCTTACCTTTAACTTGGGTTCTTCTAGTGGTCACCTGTGCTCTTACATGCCCTCCCATCCTCCCTTCTTTTAATGTCTTTTCTGCTAGTCTTTCAGATTTGCAGACTCAGAAGACTGAAGAGGGAAGCCCACGCAGCCGCCTATATACTGTGGGGGTGGGGTTACCGCCAAAAGGTTAGAACTCTAGCTTGGAAGCTCCGATGTGGTCTCTGTGCAGGCACAAAGCCCATTCATGTAATAGCACAGATGACCACTAGAAGAACTCAAGTTACAGGTAAGCAACCTGTCATTTCAGGGACATGGTTGGTTTTGTACAGGACAAAATGAGAAGATAAAAACTGTCTAATTTTAGAGCCTTGGACAATAAGTTCCACAGGAACCAGAAAGATGCTTTCTGCATGGTGAAAGGGAGTCATTGTGGGACAAAATAAATTGTGTGAATGTTAGTACACTAGCTGAAAAGACAGTATTTCTCCCTCCTCCATCGAGCTGATTTGCATCTGATAGCTGGGATGTCCAAGGACCATGATTGCAGAGGATGTTTTCTGTGATACTTTAGGTACAAGTGTAAGGTAGTCCTGAGGAGGGTTCTGAAAAGGAGCAGGATTGGCACAAGAGGAACCTAGATACTTGATAAATGCTATTGTCATGGAAATTAACTGCCAGGCAAAAAACTCCTCCAGGTTTTTTAATGTATTAGAGAAGAAGATTTTGAAGACCTCAATTAATGTATGTGCTACAAAATATGCTGCAAAAACCAAGAACAGGTCATACTAGCAATGTCACTAAAGACGACCCCAGCATTGAAACCTATAAATAAAAGCTCCTCTATAGCCTGGTAAAATATCCAGAAATCTTGATGCCATTGAAAGTGGAATTTACTAGACTTTGTTGAGTTCTGTGTTGGGGGGGGGGCACTTGGTGGGAAACACCTCCCCCCCATTATACATATAATATAAGAAGCTGCCATATAAAGAGTCTGACCATTGGTCCATCTAGCTCAGTATTGTCTACACAGTCTGTCAGCGGCTTCTTCAGGTTGCAGGCAGGAGTCTCTCTCAACCCTATCTTGGACATGCTAGGGAGGGAACTGGGAACCTAGGTTTTCTTCCCAGAGCGGCTCCCGAATATCTTACTGTGCTCACATATCAAGTTTCCAATTCATATGCAACCAGGGCGGATCCTCCTTAGCTAAGGAGACAAGTCATGCTTGCTACCACAAGACCAGCTCTCCTCTCTTATATATTCACATATATAAGTATATAAATAAATAATAAAATAAAAGCTTCTCTCTCTTACTTGAATCTCTAATGCATGGGTGAAGAAAGGATAAGTTCTGATTTGCAGAAGATTGTCAAGCGTTTCTGACACTCAGTTTTTTAAAGCAATAAAAAAGGTTTCCCCTCCTAAATTGGACAACATATCTTGAGTAGGGTGAAGAACTAGGAGTAGAATTTTATGTGAAATTACTGAAAGCTCAAAACTGAGTCAGTTCTTCGGCTGAGTATGTGCCAAAAGGCAACTTGTTCCTTAATTCTAAGTGTAGATTTGCTCCCTTGACCACTATTGTACATTGTAGACATTTGCATTATCATATTTTTAGAGAGCACTCAGTTAAAAAAACCCCTTCCCAATCATGGCTTGTATCCTTGCTTCCAAGAACAGCCTTCCACTCAGAGCAGGGCTTTCCCAGCTCAATTTTCTGACCCAATTGCTCTTGCCACCCCCCTGAGAAACTGTATTTGAATATAAATACTGTATATAAATATTTGTATATAAATACTGATTGTATTTGGATATTATGAGACTATTGAGATATTATGAGACTATTGAAGTTTGATGTTGGATCAGCATGCATGTGTCTGTCACAGGTCTGGTTTGGACAATACTTGTATTCCAGGATTGTTCCATGTGGAAAGTGTATATATGTATTTGTTTATTTTGGCCCAAGGCCAGCATACGTGTGGAAAGTGAGCACTTGGTGAGAGTGCAGATCAGTGTTATCTCCAAAAGGGTTTCTGGGAATCCCTGTTAGAGGGAACATTGGTGCAGATCCTTACCTCTCCTCCTGCAGGCCATTCTTTAATCACAGGGAAGTGTGGTTCATCTGAACCATCCCCTCAATACTTACTGCAAATAGAACTTGAAAGTAGTCCTTGTGACACATGTAGAGGTGCTGTTTGAAAGAATTGCACCCTCACATGATGGTGGAACAGTGCTGTGATGTTCTGGAAGCAGGGAAGAATATGCATGCTCATTGAGTGCTCACATCACGTGAGGGCAGGTCTGGTGGATGAATTATCTGAACTGGTCCATACCATAGTAAGATAAGATTACATTAGCTATTCTGAATCATATTCATTGTACCCTTTCCATTCCAGTGGAAAATATATAGTATTGAAAGTACTGTATTTACCCAAACCTAAGGTTAGGCTCCCCCCCCACACCCCCTAGTTCTTTTCTGTTAAATTTGGTGGTGGAGTTACCTTAAATTCAGAGTTCTTTCTTTGGTCAATACAGGTATAACCTGTATTTAGCCTGTTTTTAAAGTTATGTTGAATTCAGAGTCATCTTCTATTCGGGTAAATTTGGTATATTACTCTCAGAATCAGTATCTGAAAGATCTTTAGCTTCTGATTTGAGCTAAGTGGAAGATTTGCCCAAATTAAAACAAGCTGCTCTACATACACTTGTTTGTTCCTTGTGTGTGTTTTAACATTCATCAGTTTTTCACTTGACTCAGAAAATGGAGGAACCTGAGATTTTATAAAAAGGGTTTGCTATCATGTTGAGGGAGCAATAGCACTTACATTTATATACCGCTCTATAGCCGGAGCTCTCTAAGCGGTTTACAATGATTTTAGCATATTGCCCCCAACATTCTGGGTACTCATTTTACTGACCTCGGAAGGATGGAAGGCTGAGTCAACCTTGAGCCCCTGGTCAGGATCGAACTTGTAACCTTCTGGTTACAGGGCGACAGTTTTACCACTGCGCCACCAGAGGCTATATTTTGCAAATCCCCAAATTGCAATATATTTTGCAAATCCCCAAATTGGTTCCAAATCTATGAATAGGTTGTATTGTGAGATCTTAAAGTGAAACGAAATACCTTGAGATGTACAATGTGATGGTAAGCAACTTCTAACTTATGGAGGATAGATACCAAATGTAAAATACTTTCATACTTATGGGGAGTGGGGGAGAAATAGAGAGCCATCAGATTTTTTAAAATGTATAGTTCATTCCATTCCATTGGCCCAAAATGGGTAACAGGAGCACAAAATATCCCTGTAAAGCACTAGTCCACTGCACTATTTTTTAATAGGTTGGATTTTACTCCCCAAACAGATGAGTTTTTGAAAAACTCCTGAAGGGTTCTCATTCTTGGACACGAGTGTCGGGGTGGGGTGGGAAGAGGTTTTGGAGCTAGGGTGGGATTTTTCCTCTCCTCTGACAGTCATGGATACTACTACTGTCCTGGGGGTGGGGAAAAATAACTACAACACTTTCAAGATCCTGTTCAAGGCTGCATGCTTTCATTTGTTCGCCTGTCTGTCATATGGATTTCTGAGCAATTTAGAGCGTTCTGGCTGATGTGTTAGATTTTCAGTTCAAATGATTTGCATTTGTATAACACAACTATATCTTAGATGTAGTGGCTATATTAAATAAAAATGTCTTCTTGGTGTCTGGCAGAAGTATAAACCCATAATATTCTCCAGGGGTGAATCCAACCATACCTGTGGTGCTTCCACAATCTCCAGTGGTTCCTCCAGCACCACAGATCCCCTCTCCCCCCTTCCAGTCAGACCTTCTATGCCTGTTCCCAGTTTTAACTCCTCTCATTCAGGACCAGGGTAGCCACTGGACCCAATTGATTTTAACAAGGAGGATGGGGAGTTATCGGATTAAGAGGTTGCCCTCTCAATCCCTATAACCTCTAGGTTCTTCTCTTCAACAGACTTTGACATTTTCCTCTACAAAACTAAGAGGACTATTAATGTCATTGCACCATCTGAATTCATAATGTGTTTCCCTCAGACCCTAATTCCGCTACAGTGGTACCTTTCCCATCTCTTTTGCAAAGTGATGTGTGCTGAATGGCAACAAGCATCATCTTCACAACCAATTGGCAATATCCCAAAAAAGCACTACAATCTTCCACAAGACGTTATGTCTCTGTTGGCCCCCCAAAAAACTGACCCTCCATTAGCAAAAATGGTTTCTGGTTCTATCCTTAATACTGAAGGCCAGGAACAGCTGAGAAACCAAGAGGGTAGAAAGTGTGATTTGCTTTTGAAGAAGCAAATCTTCAAAATGAATGAAGCATGATGCCACAGCCATCAGAGCAGCCACCACCAACTCCATATTTTCTCGTGCCTCTGTCCTCTGGGCCAAGGAGCTTGTAGCTTTAGTTCCGCCTGAAAACACCAAACTTCCATCAGGGCATCAATAAAATGGCCAAAGCAGTGGCTCTCATGGCAGACTCCAGCATAGACTGCATCCAACAGTTATCCAGAGCCATGGTCGCAGGGGTGGCAGTACACAGATCTATCCAGCTTAAGAGTTGGAATGTAGATACAAAATTCAAGCTCGCCTTGACATCTGCTCCATTTTCTGGCACCACCCTTTTTGGTCCAGCCTTAGACCCCATTCTAGTTGAAACAAGAGACAAAAAGAAAGGCATGCCTACCAACCGAAAAGATTCCCGCAGGTTTTTTGTACCCTGCTGCAGTCCTTTTGATTCAATAGACAATTCCAGAGACCGCCATCCACACAATTCTGCATCTGTCAATCCCAAAGCTCCAGAGGTTTGGCACGCCACAGTGGTGCCAGAGATAATGCGGAAACTCCAGAGGAGCAAGCACCCAATCTTTCTCTTCCACCATGGCACTATGCAAACAATGACTCAATTCCTGTGGGTGGCAGGTTGCTGCAATTTGCCACAACCTGGATGTCCACTTGCAACGACAGATGGGTCATCTACACTGTATCCAATGGCTACTCGCTCGACTGTGTGTCTCGCCCACTCCACCGTTTTCTAGTGTCACCACGTTCCAACAACCCGGACAAACATCTTCGGATGCTCCAGGCAATTCACCATCTATAGATTCAAGCAATAGAACACGTACCATCTTCACAAAGATTTCAAGGCATGTACTCTCTGCTCTTCCTTGTGCCAAAGAAAGATGGCTTATGGAGGGCAGTCCTAGACTTAAAATTCCTCAATCAGTTCATCAAAAAACACAAGTTCAGGATGGAATCTCTCCACACGATCAAAGAGACCTTCCGACAAGGATACTACCTCACATCAGTGGATCTTTCAGAAGCCTACCTTCACATCCTTATCAGGATGGAACACAGGCTCTTCCTTTGTTTTTCATATGACAGTCACCACTTTCAATACCACCCTTCCTTTCGGACTCTCTTCGGTGCCCCGGGTCTTCACAAAGATCATGGTGGCAATCATAGCTCATCTTTGCCTCTAGGGGGTGCACATTCATCCATTTCTGGATGACTTCATTAGGTCACCTTCACTCCAAGTCCAGAAGGCTGTCCACACCACGCTTCAATGCCTCAAATACGATGGGTTTGTAGTGAACTACAAGAAGAGCCACCTTATTCCTTCCCAGTCACTTCTCCACTTTTAAGAGCCCTCTTCAACACAGTTCTGGACTCTGTATCTCTGCCACCAGAAAGGAGAAAAGATTGCCTCCCAGCTGTGCTCCCTGCTCCACCACCGCTCGGCAGACATAATGGACCTCTTCCAGAGTTTGGGCTCCACTATAGCATGTTTGAAATGTACCCTGTGAGCAGGTGGCCCCTCCCATCCCCTCCAATGGTTACTCCTCCCCTTCCAGGACTTGATCATGTCCTCATCCCACCAGCTAGTTCCCCCCTCCCAAGCGGTCAGGCACTCTTTCTTGTGGTGGCTCTCTCTGGCTCTCCTCAAGGGGCCTACAGCTCTCCGAACCCCTCTGCCGTGTGATCACTACAGATGCCAGCCTCTTTGTCTGGGGAGCCCATTGCCTAGGACAAGTAACACAAGCACGTTGGTCTCTGAAGCGAAATGGTCCATCAGTTGGCTAGAACTCTGAGCAATCCGGCTTGCACTCGTTAACTTTCATCATTGTCACCACCAAAGCTCACATCAATCAACAAGGTGGCACATGGTCCAAGTCCTTGATGAAGGAATCCTACCCTGTATTCCATTGGGCTGAGGCCAATCTGACATTCATAACAGCCAAACATCTCAGCGGGGGAGAAAACAAGCAGGCAGACTGGCTCAGTCACCAGTCACTGAATCCAGCAGAGTGGTCTCTCTATCCCAACATATTACTGCAGATTACCCACATCTTCAGATGACCCCAAGTAGAGATCACTTCGCGTCTCCTTCCAATAATCTCCTCCCTCGCTTCTTCACGAGATTCTACTCCCTTCAAGCAGAATCAGTAGATGCCTTGATGTCTCCGTGGCCAAAGACCCTCCTATACGCCTTTCCTCCGGTGATAATCACCAAAGGGCTCATAAAAGTGGTCCAGGAACAAGTGGAGTTAATTCTCATCACACCTCATTGGCCAAGAAGATCGTGGTGTCCTGACCTCCTCGATCTATCAGTCAGTGTGCCATGGCAACTTCGCAACTGCTTAGATCTTCTCTCCCAGTGCCCTCTACTCCATCCAGACCCCGGATGGCTGCAACTCTTCACTTGGAGATTGAGCATGCCAAGTTAGCCTCCCAGGGCTATTCCAAGGCAGTACAAAATACAATCCTGGCCTCCATCTTAGAATCTCAAAGTACTATGTGCGCTAACAAAGTCTCCCTTTAAACCTCTGTTCTCTATCCCCCTGAAAACCATAACCTACAAAGTCCTGTTGCTCACAGTGATCATGTCCGCCCATAGGCTTTCTGATATAGGGGCCCTATCCATGCGCAAAGAACTGTGTACCTTCAAATCTGACTCCGTTATCCTTAGACTCGACCCGACATTCCTCCCTAAGGTCAGCTCTGTCTTTCATAGATCTCAAGAGGTTGTCCTCCCCTCCTTTTGCCCTTCCCCATCCCATCCCAGGGAGAAAATATAGCATAAACACAATGTTTGTGGATCTCTGCGTATTTACAATCAGACACACAAAGGACCTTTGCAAGTCAGATGCCCTTTTCGTTGGCTTTCACCCATCCACCCTTGGCAACAAAGTGTCCAAGGCCACTCTGGTGAAGTAGATAAGAACTTACATTCTCCTAGCCTACGTGTTGCTTAATCTCTCTCCGCCTGGAGGTATCACGGCACATTCCACTAGGAGCGCAGCCACATCGGTGGCCTTCTTGGCGCACACTCCTCTTCCATAAATTTGCCAGCCAGCCACATGGTTCTCTATTATACTTTTCATTCATCATTACAAGATTTCCCTCTTCTCTACTCCCCAGGCAAGGTCTTCCAACAAGTAGTCTGATACATCTTTTCCTCCGTATATATACTTGAACCTATTTTGCTTGGGCAAGTCCTTATCTGATGAGCTCCAACACGGGGGAAAGGAACATTGTCTTACTGTGAAGGGTTCTTTTTCCCAGTGTTTGGAGCTCATCAGCTCCACCCAGATGTAGATATTTCATAGTCCTTTTTGTGGGGGGGGGGGGAGACAGTTCTCAGAGTTACAGTTGACAGGTTTTCTCCTTCCTATCTCTCTTCCGGCAGGTTTGTGCACTCCAGTTGTGGTTACTGCACTCTAATGTGTGTGTCCTCCCCCCCCCCTTGAGTTGTCTTGATAATCCAAATCTAACTTGCTTAGCTCTCGCCACCTGTCTGTCTACATTCCTTGCAACAGCTCTGGAACTGGGGCTGGGACACCTCCGGTAACAGGAAATTAACATCACGTGATCCAGTCCTGTCTTGAGCATGCTCAGTACACAACCCTATCTGATGAGCTCTGAACACAGGGGAAAAGGACCCTTCACAGTAAGCCCATGTTCTTTTTCCTGTAGTACCCTTCACCTTGTATCTCAGACTTTGGAGGTATTGAGTTGAAGGTGTTTCTCATTCTTCTTTCCGATTCTAGTGCATAAGCACATGCCCAGAGAGCTATTAAAGAACATGTATAGATCTAAAAGATTTTGAGCATATTAATGCCTTAAATGCGGTGGGATAAAAGTGCTTCAGTTATGTGTAAGGTGGCATGAGTTTAATCTTGGTGAGTTGCTGTTCCGGTCAATTGATCCTCATGTTACTTGACTGCTCAGATACTTCATCAGGTTAGGGCACTCTTGAGCAAATAGTCTCTCTTCAATTGCATCTATTGGTAGCAAATAAGGTTTCTTTATTTCCAGAGCTGCTGTAGTTAGGGTCTTCATTAAGGAGCAGGCACTATAATCATAACTACCTTTTTAAAAATGACTGTCGTTTTCCTCTTTTTCTTTTTGTATTTTTTTAAATTTTTAAATGGGGCTATTCCTTCTTTTTTTTAAGATAACCAATAACTCTGACAAATGTATACAATTTCTCTTTGAGAAGCCGATATGACTTGAGCTGCATGGAGGAAGAGTGAGCTTGAAATGAATTTAGGACTGGAGTAAATTGACCAAAATCAGCTCAAACATTTTGATGAAATGTCTGCTTGACCAGGCAACAGGTGAACTTTTTGTTTAATAAACATACAGGGTAAAGTTCAGGTGGCTGACATGAGAAGGAATACTTCTGCGACAGTTGTGTGACTAATCTAACCTTAACCCATTTAGGCTGCTGATGTACAGCCTGATTGTATGCATTTTCTCTGTTCCACTGAGTAAATGGGACTACTGAGAAGCATCTATAGGACTGCAGCCTTGTTAAAACATCACATGATAAACCAATTAAGATTACTTTAGTCAGGTGATAGCCCTAATATAATTATACTTAAAATATATGAAATTTCAATTTTAATGAGCAAAAACAAGTTGGTTATAATATCTTCATAATATCTGAAATCCTTTCCCATTTTGACAATTGGAGTTGCAGAGGCAGCTAACTTTAATGCAGCTTAATGTCATTTGGTTTGTCTGATTTTGTAGGCAAGATGCATTTGGTTGTTTGCCCTAATGTCACAGCGGGGAAGTAACTTGCCTAGGGAGCAAGAGGTTGCTGGTTCGAATCCTTGCTGGTATGTTTTCTAGAAACACCTATATCAGGCAGCAGTGATATAGGAAGATGCTGAAAGGCATCATCTCATACTGTGTGGGAGATGGCAGTGGTAAACCCCTCCTGTATTCTACCAAAGACAACCACAGGGCTCTGTGGTCACCAGGAGTCGACACCGACTTGATGGCACAACTTTATACATTTGGCTACCTGCATGTAAATCTTTCTTTGGCTTCTCATGTTCTTTTAATGCACATTGATAACCCAGCTGATGAGAGGCTAGTCTGAAATAGGGGGTGAGATTTTGGATTGTATTCAGCTGGTCTGGTTGTTGGCAGAGAGCGTATGTTCTACTTGTTGCCCTGGAGTTAGTACAAGCTGACAACAAAATGTCTGACTTGTTTTTTCCCCCACAGCCTGAGGAGCGTATCCTCAAAACATATGGGTTGTGTACTGAGCATGCTCTGAAGACAGGACCCAAACTTGAACTAAAGGCGTGGCTAGTTTCCAGCCTGGGAGGCGCCAAACCCCAGTTTCAGTCCTGTTTTGCTACTCTACATAGGGCTATGAAGGATCTCCTGCAGTATTTCACTTTTCTCGCTATTTGTGGCTAGCTTTTTAAAGATGTTTTCCTTTTTCTTCCTCTAGCTCTCAGCATTGTGCCAGGGTGGGAAGGAAGTCATGATTTATTCAAAAAATAACTATTTTTTTCTTTTTACGTTGAATTCAGTCCTATTGGCTTTTCCTCTCTTTTGCTTTCATTTTCCCACCTCAGCTTGGGTATGCAGCACTCTCATGCGGGAACTCACCTAGAGGGCTCGCTTTCAGAGGGTCTGCAATTGGAGGCCAGAGGAAGACCTCGAGAGAGAGTCATAGCCTGGGACAATACGACCCCACTGTGCCTCACCTTGCCGGAAGCGCAACACGCAATCCTCCAGTTGCCCTCAGCAGTGCTCTTAAGAAGACTCCAAAAAAGGCAAAAGAAAAAGACCAAACATCTGGAGGAGACTAAACAAGCAGGTGGGAAGAATTGAAAATGCTCAGTGGCCATTTGGCTGAGTGAAAGGCTTCTCAAAGCGATTTGTAAAGAACATCTTCCACATTACTTGCTGGCTTTAGAGGAAGAAAACCCCGCGCTACTGCTCGACTCAAGCTGTGCAACTGTCTCCTGCTGGGCCCACAGATGGCTTGAAACTCCAGCTCCTCCTGAGTTGCCCTGAAAAGCCCCCTAAGGGCAACGAGCTTTCCACTCAGCAGGAGCTGTTTCACTCTGAGCCCAGCCTGCCACTGCCATGTGCACCGGCCCTCCCAGTGCAGCTTTTGCCTCCAGAACCTCCACGACTGTCCCTACTGCACCTGCTGCTACCTGCTCCAGACCCTACTGAACTGTCTACCCTGCTGGCAGGCCCCAGTTTACCAGTTGAGGTAGACTTAAGTAAGGCCTCCTTGCCTTTCAAGGAAGTCAGGGGCTTAATAAACTAGCCAAGGCCTCCACCCTTATGGCAGATTCTATTCTGGACTGCGTCCAACATGCACGCAGAGCCATGGCTTCTGGGGCCGCAGTGCGAAGGTCTCTCTGGCTGAAGCACTGGAACATAGATTCTAGATCTAGACTCAACCTATCTGCTATTTCCTTTAAAGGTGCTCACCTATTTAGGGAGGCTCTAGATCCCATCCTAATAGAAATGAATGATAAAAGAAGGCGCTACCATCAGCACGCAGAGATTTTAGCAAACCCTTTAGATTTAACAATCAATCCTTTAGTTCAGGGATTCTCAGTGTTGGCTCCCTAGATGTTATTGGACTTCATCTCCCATAATCCCCAACCAAAGGCCACAGGGGCTGGGGATTATGGGATTTGAAGTCCAATAAATAACATCTGGGGACCCAGCATTGACAATCCCTGCTTTAGTTCATTCAGGAACTTTTCTAAATCACCAGCACTACACCCAGAGACAACTGTTGTACTGCCTAGAGCCCACCTGGTGCAACCAGTGGTGGCAGTGTGGAAGAGGGGCTTTCAGGGGACTCTCTAACCGACCTCCCCCCCACCAGTCATCTTATAAGCAATGACTCCCCCAGTGGGGCAGGCTTCTCCACTTCTGCCCTCGGTGGGAAGCCACTACGCAGGACTTCTGGGTGCTCTCAACAATTGCCAATGGTTACACTCTGGACTGCCTATCTCTTCCACCTGATCACATCATTGTGTCACCAAAGTCAAGGAATCTGACCAAATGTCTGAGGATGAAGCAGGCTATCCTTCATCTGATTCAGATCAATGCCATTGATACCGTGCCGTCAACAGACTTATGGCATGGTGTTTATTCTATATTATTTTTAGTTACAAAGGTGGATGGGACTTGGATGCCTGTTCTGGATCTAAAATGCCTCAATCACTTCATCCGCAAACAGAAATTTTTCATGGAGTCCCTGCAAACCATCAAAGCGGCTATTGCTCCTCAGGACTTCCTAATGTCTATTGACCTTGCAGAAGCATACTTCCACATCCCAATCCTTCCAGACCACCAGTGCTTTCTCAGGTTTTGCTAAGACTGCCTATGTAACCAGTGCAGGGCTCTCCCATTTGGCCTCTTGTCGACCCTGAGGGTCTTCATCAAGGAGATTGTGGCCCTGATAGCACACCTCAGAATGGGCGGGTGCACATCCACTCCTTCCTGGACAATCTTCTGATCAGAGCGCCATCTCTTGCCCAAGCACAGCAGGTGGTCCATCGTATACTTTGATCCCTTGGTTCTTACAGATTCCTGGTCAACAAAGAAAAGAACCATCTGGTCCCATTTCAAACTCTGCTACAGCTGGGGGCAGTTTTTGACACAACAGATAATTGTCTCCCTACCCCCAGAGCAGCATCAAAAACTGGCTCTCCTCATTTGACTTCTCTGCTAAACAGTACTTCAGTGGACGTATCACTCCTGGCACAACTTCTGATGTCCATGATTGCATGTGTGGAATGTACTCAATGGGTCTGGTGGAACTTGTGCCCTCTCCAGTGGTTGCTCCTCCCATTCCAGGAGGGTATTATGGCATGCTCACACAAGGAAATAACCTGCCAATACTAGTTCAACACCCTCTACAGTGGTGGTTATAATCAGTCATGTTACAGGGCCTTCCCCAGAGCATATAGTCCTCACATCAGATGAAAGCCTGGTGGGGTGGGGAGTCCATTGCAAAAGCCAATACGCCCAGGGCATGTGGAGTTCCCATGAGAAGCGACACAAAATAAATTGACTGGAGCTTTGCACAGTCTGACAGGCCCTCCTTGATTTCCTACCCATCACCTGTCATTCCAGAATGCTAGTCCACTCAGACAATATTGTGACGAAGTCCCACATCAATTGCCAGGGCGGCACCAAGTCCCGAGCCCTCATGACAGAATCCTACAGGCTTTTCCAGTGGGCAGAAGAATACCTGACATCAATCTCAGTGGAACATCTTCAGGGCATAGCCAACTCCCAGACCAATTGGCTCAGCTAACAGACAATCGATCTGGTGGAGTGGTTCCTCAACCTGGCAGTTTCCTCCATATCACACCCTGTTTCGGGGAGCCAGAAATGGACCTATTCACCTCTCCCCACAATCATCTTCTGCCATGGTTCTTCTCCTACTTCTTCGATCGCTGGGCAGAGGTGATGGACACACTGACTGCCCCGTGGCCGACCGGCCTCCTGTACACCTTTCCCCCCACAGTAGTCATCAGGAAGCTCCTCAGACTCAGCATCAAAAGAACAGTAGTAGCTCCATCTTTGTCTCAGAGACACTGGTTCTCCAACCTCCATAGCCTATTCATCAGTTCAATTTGGCAACTTGCTCGTCAGCCAGACCTTCTAGCTCAAGGGCCCAAACTTCACTCAGAGCCTTAGTGGCTCCAACTCTCGGGCGGGTGGCCAGAACCTCAGGGGTATACTCGTGAGTCAAATGGGCTGTAACCCAATATTTGGCTTTAAAAAAATCTGGCAACAGAGCTCTCCACCTAGAGGTTGAGCGCAATGTCCTAACACGAAAGGGCTACTCTGAGGCCGTCCAGGTCACCATCCTAGCATCCAGGCGTCCTTCCATGAACTGACTCTACCAGGCTTCCTGGTCAGCATTCTCTAAATGGGCACGTAGAAAAAGTCTTAAACCCCTTTGAGCGGGGCTGCCCGAAGTACTTGCATTCCTTCAAAATGGCCTGGACATGGGACTACAGTCCAGCACCTTGAAATGTCAGATTTTATTGCTCTCTTTTGTCCTTCACCTGACCCATGGAACTCTCCTGCACTACACCCACACGTACAATGTTTTCTCAAGGGGGCCACAAGCTTAGGGCCACAGATTGCCATCTTGGAACCTGAACAAGGAGCTGAATGCCTTCACCAAGGCACCATTCGAACCTCTGGCCAACATTCCGCTTAAACTTCTGTTGTTTTAAAGTGTTCTTCCTGGTGGCCGTAACTTTAGCTCAACAGGTCTCTGAGCTTGGTCCGTAAAGACCTTTGTATTTTTCAGCCAGATGCCGTGATCTTGCAGACTGATCCTACCTTTCTGCCCAAGATCAACTCCATATTCCATCATTCCTAAGGCATGGTGCTTCTGTCCTCGTGTTCATTTCCAGTTCACCCCAAGGAACAGGCGTGGCACACCCTCAACTTCAGACAGGTTCTATGCATCTACATAAAGAGGGCTAAAGGAATCCGCTGTTCTGACTTCATCTCCTGAAGTTTTCTCTAGGAACCAAGGTTTCTAAGAACACCCTATCTAGCTGGATCCAGTCATGTATTTCCCTGACCTATGAAGCTCTCAACTTTTCAGTGCCTAGAGGCATCACGACACACTCCAATTGAAGCTCAGCCATGTCAGCAGCTTTCTCTGCTAATATCCCCTTCCCCCCCACTGAAGATCTGCAAAGCAGCCACATGGTCAACTATGCCTTTCATTAAGCACTATAAAACTTCATCTTTTGATGCTGCTCAGGCCACTCTTGGAAGGACAGTACTTCAGCAAGTAGCATAATTTGCATCCTTTCCTCCGTACTACTACAGTTAGCTTGGGTATGTCCTATATGTTTGGCGAATGAGTTCCTGAGGCTGTGGAAAAAGAAACGGATTTACTGTGAAAGGTTCTTTTTCACAGCCGAGGAGCTCATCCAAAATATTCTGGGTTGTCTTTTTTCTTATTTTCGGTACTAATTCTCTTATTGCTTAGCATCAGCATTCACACGGGGGGCTATTCCCTGGGTGGGGACAACTTCCAGGGTTCATAGTTTTGCAATCTTTGTACCTCAACTTTCCTGCCTCTAATCCCCTGTCTGTTATTTTTTCCTCTATTCAATGTATTTTATCATTTTGAAATCTCTGTTAGGAGTACTGTAGTCCCAGAACTAGGGTTTTGCGCCTTCCAGACAGGAAGCTAGCCATGTCTTCACTTCAAGTTTGGAGCATGTTTGGTTTTGGAGCATGCTCAGTACACAACCCATACATTTAGAGGGTGAGCTCCTTGGCTGTGAAAAAGAACCTTTTACGGTAAGTCCAACATTTCTTTCTCCAGTCATCTTCCTTGAAAACCCCACATCGAAATCTTGAACAGAGTGTTTGGTGCTATGGTACTTTGGAAGTGAATATATTTGTAGGCTAAGTGTAACCAAATTTTGTCACATAGTGTAGAAGATAATTCATAATGATGGGTTGTATTTCTCTGTGTGTTCCAATAGACAGGACTGGTCTCAGGTGAAATGATCAGGTAAACAGGAAGTTAGCCCAGTCTCCTTAACCAGTAGGCAGCGTGAGGAGGACCCTTCCAGTTCCAGCCAGCATTCCTTCCTGATCTGTGCTTCTAGTGTGTCTCACCTTCCTTCTTGGGAGTGGTGAGAAATAACCTTTCTCTCCTCTTTTCTCCATCCACTTTGCTATTCATCCATTCATGGATATCCTTGCTATTCATCCATTCATTGCTATCTTATTGCAGAGTAAGTGAGGGAGAGAGCACGTGCGCCTCTGGACCCACTGGACTGGCTTTATCCTTTGTTCCTATGGATCCCTCTCAGGCTGGGGACATTTTGGGAGGCTCATTTTCAGATGAGCTCATATCTGCAAATAGGAGTCAGCCTCCATCAAAGCTAAGGCTACCAAAATACTGGCATCGCTCAACGTTACCTCATACCAGCCAGTAGTAGGGATGTGTACTAACCTGTTCAGAGGCCCTTTTGGGGACCTCTGAACAGGATCGAACACCGGGCAGTTCAGAGGCTTGAAGGTGGGGGTGGGACAACTTTTAAGGGTGGGGGAGGGTGTACTTAGTCCTCTCTCTGCTTCTCTTTCTCCGGTGCTCCATGTGTAAAGGCTCCATCCAGATGGCAACATACCTCCCTGCCACCCTGTTCCTCCTCTGGCTTAAAGTGCCAGGCGCATGTGGTTTCTCCCCGGAGCTTCTACAGGTTTCTCCCTGGAGCGCCTGAACCTGTTGGCATATTGTATCAAAACCCTGCCTAGTGTGAGGACTAGTCACCTTCTGCTTGTGCTTAGTGCTCATGCAGAATGGGAGAGCATGGCCCTTCCCTCTCCAGCCACTTGCACCCCCTAAAAACCTGATTCTGAGGATCTCCCAATCTACAGGAGCAGATTTTAAGAGGGTGGTGGATAGGGAAGGGGGGATTGGTGAAAATTGTCCTCCTCCATTTTTGCTTGAGAGCTAGGAAGAGGGGGGTGTTCACTATAATCCAGTGCAGTTTCGTTGTGCCCAAAGAGCTGAGAGATCTCTGTGCACTTCCTAGGACAGTCTGACAAATCCCAGGTGTCAGGGAATCATGGCACCTAGACATTTAACTGTGGCTCCTAGATGAAGATATTCTGAGGTAGTTATTTAATCAAAACTTATTTGTCCTAGGCAGGCCTATTTATGTTCTAGTTATATCACTTGTAAAGGGGATAAAGAAGAGCCCATTTACCTTTTCCCTCCACAATATCTGTCACAAAGTCCAGTAATTTTGTCAGTTGGCCATTATCTGGCTCCTACATTTTTGGACTGACACCTAGATTCAAAGAAAATTTAAGTCCTGTCTTAAGAATAGCACCTAACGTACATGAACAGACACCCCTTTGAAAACTATTCCCTTGATTGTTATTCATTATGTTAGTAACTAATAGATTACTGGGTTTAGAAATGGAACGTTTGTTTGATGGGGAAAATAAACGGCCTGAGTATTTAAGAGAATGTCTTCTTCATCATTAACCCCACTGCCCATTGAGATCATCAGGGGAGGTCCATCTGCAGTTGCCACCGGCTCATCTGGTTGTTACTTGGGGACAGGCCTTCTCTGCTGTTGCCCCGCAGCTCTGGAACACGCTCCCTGTTGAAATAATATCCTCCCCATCTCTGACAACTTTTAAAAAGTCTTTAAAGATGCATCTGTTAACCTTTTAATTAAATGTTTTAATAGTTTTAACATGGTTCAAAATACTCATAAAAATTTTTTAAATTGTAATGTGTTAATGTTTTCTGTTATTTATATTGTTTTAACTAATGTTTTTTTATGTTTATTTTGTTTTGTTGTAAACCATAAGTAAACACATAAGTTTTGGGCAGTATAAAAATGTGCCAAATAAATAAAATAAAGCAGCATAATTTGGGAGGGGGCTACCCCCCATCATATAAAGCAAAGAGTGTTAATAGTCAATTGACAAGACAGTTGGGAGTGCTTGAAAAGCTAACCCTGAAAACCTGATCAGAAATAAGTTTGAATTTTATTACACTTGAGCATGTTAGCAGTGTTGGATTTTCTGAAGAGATGTGCATATGACTAGAATTGAAGAGTTGTAATATGCTTGATCCTCTGGTGCCTTTGTGATATGTCTTATACATTTTAAATATTGGAGAAGAAATAAATCGTTACAAATATCTATTACCAGCATGTGCACCACTGTCTTAAGGTCACTCACTTCCAGGAAAGGGCGTAGTTGGCGAACCAGTTGAAGCTGATAGAAAGTACTCCTTACCGCCTCCACCTGAGGTATTGGATAGTATCAGGTATGAGATCAGTCAGACTCTCATGATCCTGTAGCACATTGTGAGGTGTCCTGCAACTAGCATTCAGTTCTTCTTAGGATGACTTCCCTAGTTTGTGCATCCATTAGCACAATTCCTTGGGTATCAGTAACCAAGATACACATATGTGATATATTCATATGAACTCAAAATGAAGACTTACCCACAACTTGTTCCATTGCTTTATGTATTTGCATCTTTTGATGGAAAATATTTTTTGATGGAAAATATTTTGCTCATGTATGGATTCAGCCTACTTTTAATTTTAAACAAGTTAGTAAGCACTGAATTGTAACCTTGCATAAGGAAAATTTGGTTCAAAATCTTTTGCTGCAACCATATCAAATTTCTCTTGACCACTTAGCTGCTTGGTGGTATGTCACAACAAGCATGGCCTGCAGCCTTTGAGCTGTGAGAACAGTCAGTTTAGGCTTTGTTGTAATGTACTTGCTGCAGGCTGAGTTGAACTAACAGAGCAAAACATGTACACTTTGTTCTGGAAGTAGGAGCTTCCAGTGCAATCTGCTCTGTTAACACCTATACAGACTCTTAAAATCTTAGTATTTAAAGGATTGTTTTGCTGCCAGGGATGTGTTGAGTGGGGGGGGGCACCCCTCCAAACCACCTTATATGTCTGAATCGATGTGTGTTTGAAGTCCTTTGATCTTAGAAATGTGGGGGCGTGTCTCAGATTCAGGGTCCTCTTCCTTACAGGTTATATACAGGTTTATACTTGTATTTACCTGATTTTTTAAAGAGGGTTGGAAATTCTGAGTTGTCTTTTCTTTGGGTAAATATGGTAAAATAGAGAAACAATCATTGCTCACTTAACATTGCTTAATCAAAGAATAATGATGAATAATTGTCACCCACTTCAATTCTTGTGTAGTCCCTTGTAAATAGTGGTTGTTTGCAAGACGCTTTCAGCAGTAGTTGATGAATAAATACTTTGATTTTTTTTAAAGAGGGGGCAATCTTCTTTCAACTTGAGTAATCAGTTCTCCAGTGCCATACAGGAAGCCTTAACATTTTTAATGGATCTAAAACCATCTTTACTTCAGTTTCTCTATTGTGTTGCCCATGTGGCAATGAAGCCACTAATACTGATTGGCTGAGCTGATGTGGTGGCATAGAATTTTCCATGTATCCATAGTCGGAGAATAAGGCACTCTGTATCTGCAGATATAAAAGCATTAAAATCTGTGAATCCTAGGTGGCTGGAAATGACCTCTGAGATCATTTCCAGCCACCATTTTGTTTAAAGGAGCCATTTTGTGTGTCTTCTGTTGAGAAAAAAGAACTTTATTCCACAATTTTATGTGGAAAATGGGCAGTTTTGGGAGGCATTGCTGGACAGCTGTAGGCCTGTGGAGCACGGTACAACACTTCATTGCTATTTCTGCAGTTTTTTGCCATTCTGGTTAGTTTGGTGATGGTGTCTCTTCTAATTTATCATGATAAAAATATCCATGATCAATTGAACTGGAGCTGGTTCATCTCCTAATGACCTTACAAGTTGGTTAACTGCTTTGGTAGTAAATAAAATGACCAAATCATCATCCAATTTTAAAATGAAAATTAATCTAAAAAACTCAGAATCAATATCAATTATATATTTTGAAGTACTTGTGCAAAATAGTCATTTCCCATTGAGCTACAGATAGCAGTTTTGCGTACAGTCCTGCCACTGAATTTAGCAGAATTTTTATACCAGAATATGCTTGGAGAATTTTTTGTTAAATTGTGTTTTTTGATGGAATTGTGAATATCATACTTAACAATGAGCTACAGATAACGATTTTTGCATGAGCAGTCCTTCCACTTTAAATTAACTGTATGCACTATGTGCTTGGGGAAAGGTTTAAATGATGTTCCCTGATTTAAATCATGGTTAAATCTTCGCTGATCTGTATTAATCAATGCACAGTGCACCTTTAAACAGTGCTGTGGTGTGCGGGGGATGAATCTAGAGATGTGTGAATTGGCTCGAAGTCGAGCTAGTTTGCCATTGAACTGGGCCGGCTCAGCTCAACCTCGAGATAGCCAAACCCGCCCCCCCTGCTCAGTTTGGAGTTCTAAACTTTTGGGGGGAAATTAGCTTACTGACAGGTCTGGTGGCCCCTGCAGGGGGTTCTGCCACAGCCATGGGAGCACTCTGGAGGTTCCTCCTCTCTTGCCACCCCCTTCTTTGGGTCCAGTTTGGCCAATTTTCGGTCTGTTTCGGCCTTCTCAGTGGATGCAGTGGCCATTTTGGAGGCTGCCACGCATGCACCCTGGCCATTTGCATGAACAGGTAACATTAATGCATCTTCTTCCACCTCTGAAACATCAGATGTGGCCAATTTTTCCTTGGCCTAGGAGGTTTTTTCTTCAGCCCTTCCATGGGAAACTGCTATTCCTTTTTCACTGACTGTGGAGCATCACAGGAACCTAGAGGACGCCAGGCTATCTTGCAGCACCATTCCCACTCTGCTGCCAACCAAGCCAGCCTCACATTTGAGTAAGGGGGAAACCAGCCTTGCCATGCTTTTCCTCTGTATCCCAACCAGCCAACCCTGCAGGGAACATGCTGCAGCTGCCTCTAGTTCAGGCCTTGATGCTTGACAGACCAGCTTCTCCAGTGCCAGACTATCCTGTCCCCAGGGAGATTCCTGCTGGCAATCCCAGACCAAGCCCTGTGAGTAACCCCCTCTCTCCTCCTCAAGGGACAAGGGAGCCTTTTCTGCCTGATGTGGCAAAACAGCTAAAGAAGTTCATAGCTAAGGAATGCCCTGCTCTTTATACTCCTCAGCCGTTACTCCTCCTTCCACTCTGCCTGCCCCTATTCCCCCTTCTAGGAACCCCCCAGGCTTTCCTTTTCACTCTCTCCTGACTCCAGTCCTTGTAGGGAGGTCATTCCATCCACAGAGCAAGGGTGTTTTGTTCCCAAGCTGATGGGTTCCATGTGCAAATGACTTTTCATTGATCCTCACCTGAGGCACCAGCACCCCTCCTAAATGACTGATCCCACATCCACCTTGGCAGCACCCTTTGGATGTAGCACCAATCCTCCAGTATTTCTAGTTTTACCACCTCCCGCAGTACATCCCCTGTTGCCTATCACTCCAGTTCAGCCAGCATTGGATTCTGACTCCTCATTTTGGCTCTCTTGTCATTGTCCAACCACAAGACTCTGACAAGAAGGAAGGGTGAGTTATCTGATGAAGAGGCTTCTTCACAGATTCCCTTCTCCTCTTACATTTTTCCTGCTACTTAGCAAGGTCTTCCTTGCTAAGGCTAAGTGGGTGATTATGGTGTTTGTTACTCTGTCAGAGTCCACCGGCTGCTTCGGCACTGGACCAGAACATATTTCCATCTTCCTATGGCTACAGTTCCTTTTCCTCCATTAATGTTATGCTAGCAGAATGGAAGGCCTCTATCTCAGCTAAACCTGTGGGAGTCTGTCCTAAGAAATTTCATCAAAGCAGCAGTCACCAGTTTGATCTTTGTCTGGGCATCCATCCTTTGGGCGAAGGACCTAATCCAGCACATTACCCCAGAAAACTCTAAGCTTCGACAGGGTATCAACAAGATGGCCAAGGCAGTGGTCCTTATGACAGATTCCAGTCTGGATTACATTCAGCATGTTTCCAGAACTGTGGTATATGGAGTGGCAATCATTGTTCTCTCTAAATTGTTTTCATTTGCGTGTGGGATGAGTTTTGTTTTGGGTGGCAGTATCAAGGCAGTATGTGCACACATGCATTCAAAATGGGGCCTTCCTGATTCAACCTGAGTGGAATCTAAAATTAACTGAGCATATATCAAAAAACCTGTGAGCATGCATACATGTGCACTCTCTAGAGGGAACACTGGTGGCCATTTGCAGATGCCTTTAGCTCAAGAACTGGAATGTTGATTTAAAGTCTAAACTTACCCTTGCTTCCTCTCCATTTACAGATAACAAGCCTTTTGGAGACTCTCTTGAGTCGTCATGGCTGAAATCAGGGACAAGAAGGCAGCTCTGCCATCGGGATCCTTTCACAGGGACCTGTTTGCGAGTGGGTGCCATCCTTTCTCAGGTCCTTTTGACCTACCATTTCTTTCATCCCAAGAAACCATTCCAGAGAAGCTCAGGAGGTCAGTACAGGAATAGCCATGGTGCCAATTTCAAGTACCAGGGCCAAAACCAGTGAAGGCAGTGCAACAGAGGATCTCCAAGGTCTCTGGACTTGTGCACCTTCTCCTTCCTGTCACAGTCTAGCAGAAAGCAATTACTCAGTTGAGGTTGGGAGCAGATGCCTTCTCTTCACCCCCAAATAGTTCACTACCATGAAGAATTGCTTGGTGGTCAGCATTGTCTCCAACAGGTGCTCGCTCAACCTATCCTCTATTCCTCCCTCCCATTACATTGTCTCTCCCAGGTCGATGATTCTGGGAAAACATCTCCAGATTAATCAGCCCATTCTTCACCTCTTTCAGATCTAGACAATAGAACTAGTTACCTTGACAGAAACATGTCAAGGCATCTTATTCCATGTTGTTTCTTGTGCCAAAGAGGGATGGTTCCTGGAGAGCTGTACCAGATCTCAAGCACTTCAACAGCAGATTCATCAAGAAGAGGAAGTTCCGCATGGAATCCCTGTGCACCTTCAAAGAGTACAAAATGTATGCGGACTATCTTTCCCATATGCTCTCTGCTATGCAGATCCAACTACACCAACAAAAGGAATCTGACTTGGACCCGCTTTTTGGGCTGATTCAGGCGGACACCCGGGCTTCAGTATCCCTTCCACTAAACTCTGCCTTGCTGGACATCATTAAGTCATATTGGTCCAACCTTCTTCACTTCCCCAAGTGTCAAAAAGACTGAAAAACTTCTATAAAGTGCATACAGAGGATGAAGCTTCTGGGGGCTTTCTATCGAAACACCCCACGCCTAACTCCCATCGTGAGTGAGACTTCCCAGGTGTGCAATAAGACTCGTGTAACATTCTCTCCAGCAGACCAAGAAAGAAAGAAGCTGGACTCCTTGGGGTATAGACTTTATTCCAATGTGATACTACATCTGAAGGTCGCTAATTACCAGGCCCACAATGCAAAATACAATCACTTTCTCTGGGAAGCCATTGGGCCGTTCTTGGATAAAAGACAAAAACCAGCCCATTGGGCCATTCATGGATAAAAGACAAAAAAGAGGCAGCAAAAGCTTTTTACAAAGAGTCCTTTTAACTTGCAAAACAAGAACTGTACTCTGCCCAGTACTCCACCAAATGTGCAGCTAAAGTCATGGCCACTACGGTGGCCCTTCGCCACCATGCCTGGCTTAAATATTCGGGCCTGACCCAAGAGGCCTGGTCATGGATTGAGGATCTCCCATTCGACGGAGATGCCCTGTTTGGGGAGAAAACGGACAAAACCTTGCAAAAAGTTCAGAAACTCAGAAGCATGACATGCTCATTGAGCCTCCAGCAACCTGCATTATGTAACCCCCCAAAATCTAGATGGCAAAGGCCACAGTACTGCCAACACTCATCTTACTCCTCTTCAGACTGCTCCTTTTTGTTCCTCTAGATCTACTCCCTATGGTGGTAAGCAACAGTATACGAAGCCTATGCCTCACAAGCAGCATTCGCTTCCACCTTATCCCAAAAAGCAATGACTTGTCCAAACCGACCCGAGTCAGGGCTCGTCTCCTCCCATTCTTACCAGCTTGGGTGGAGATCACCACTGACTCGTGGGTCCTTATTATTCACCTAGGATACGCGCTCGTGTTCTCCGAGAAACCTCCACTCTTCCCTCCTCTCTCCTCAGCCCTGACGAGGACCTTGACAGCCAAAGTGGCCTCCCTCTTACAGAAAGATGTGGTCGAAGAAGTACCAAAAACAGCAGGACAGGGGTTCTATTCACCATACTTCACAATTCCCAAACCATATGGCGGGGTCTGTACCACCCTAGACCTCAGAGGCCTGAATTCTTCCATCATCTACAAGCAGTTTCAGATGATAACTATCTCTGTCATCCTCACCTTGCTGCGCAAAAACGCATGGTACGTGGCCCTAGACCTCAGGAATGTCTATTATATAACTATCAGGCCCCAACATCGCAAATACCTCCGCTTCATGATAGGAGACACCACATATCAATTCAAGAGTCTCCCATTCAGACGTGCCTTGGCCCCCCGGGTCTTTACAAAATGTATGGCCCTGGTGGTGGCATATTTCCAGGAAGCAGGCGTCCAAATATTTCCGTATTTAGATGATTGGATAATAGTAGCAGACTCTCCAACAGCAGTCAGATGCGCAGTGCACTGCACAATCTCGCTTCTAAACAAATTGGGACTTATCAACTATCTAAAATGCGAAACTGCACCCTTCCAGGGTGATAGAATTCTTTGGTCTTGTCTTCGATTCCCATCGGGCAAAGATATTTCTTCACCAACACACGATTCGCACACTGTTAGCACTGGCGTTTTCAGTCACATCCACATCAGTCCACTCAGCAAGGACCATTCAGCGCCTTTTAGGACACATGGCATCAACGACTCATATTCTGCCTTATGCGAGACTTCACTCACACATACTCCAGGCTTGGTTCCTTCAGACCTTAGACCACCAGTCAGACAGTCCTTTCAGAAGACTATATGTTCCGCACAGCATGAGGCATGCAATCCGTTGGTGGACAGTCCATCGCAATCTCTCCGAAGGCCCAGCATTCCACTCCCCTAAGCCAATCTGCACCTTGACCACGGACGCATCGGAAGTTGGCTGGGGTGCGCATGTCGAAAATCTCCATATCAGCGGCCTCTGGTCTCCAACCAAGGCAAGACACCACATCAACTACTTTGAACTTCTGGCCGTATACAAGGCCCTCAGAGGCTTTTTTCTCTTGTCAAGAATTCCGTAATCACTATCCAGATGGACAATACCACCGCCAAAGTGTTTATCAACAGGCAAGAAAGGACTGGCTCCCCAGACCTGCTGCACTTGGCAGTGACTCTCTGGTGGTGATGTCTAGCCCACAACGTAACACCCACGGTGGTCCACATTCGAGGAGTGGTCAACACGGAAGTGGACGCTCTAAGCAACTATGCACAGACACTCACGAATGCTGCCTGGATCTGATGGTTCTTTCCATATTTCACCGCTGGGGAACACTGGGCATAGATCTGTTCGCCTCACCAGACACAGTACAGTGAGAAACCTTTTGCTCATGGGCAGACAGAGGGCCCAGCTCCCAAGGAGACGCATTTGCAATTTCGTGGAGAAACAGGTTTGCGTACCTCTTCCCACCAACTCCGTTGCTACCCCGAATTCTGCTCCAAATTCAATAAGAGCATCTGGACTGCATCCTCATCGCTCCCTGGTGGCGATGCAGGCCATGGTTCCCCACTCTCCTGTGGCTGTTGAGGGCTGAATACTTTCCTCTCCCACAGCATCCGTATCGCCTCACCCAGGAAGGCGGTCACATACTGCACCCAGACCTACCCAATCTCTGCCTCACGGTGTGGAGGATATGACCACCTTCCCACCAGAACTACAACGCATTCTGACAGCAGCGAGTAAACCTTCCACATGCTGCTCCTACGCTGCAAAGTGGCGACGATTCCAACAATACCTAGAACAGCACAACCAGATGACGCAGCCAGTGGCTACTGCCACCATCTGCGAATAACTTCTCGTCCTCAAATGTCAGGGGCTTAAGATCTCGTCCCTGCGAGTCCACTTAGCGGCCATAGTTTCCAACAGTCCCTCAACCACCCCTTCTTGGTTCCACAACCCTGTCGTCAAACAGTTCTTGAAGGGTCTCCAACACGAATTCGCCGATCCTCCAATTATGGCTCCAACTTGGGACCTGTCCTTGGTCTTATCTTGCCTCATGGGTCTTCTCTTCGAGCCACTCGCGACCATAGACATTCGGCTACTTTCATAGAAGGTAGAGTTCCTTATAGTGATTACTTCCGCTTGACGAGTGAGTGAACTTTCAGTGCTCCGAGTGGACTCTCCTTATTTAGTGTTCTACAGGGACACAGTAGTGTTAAGGCCAGACATTGCCTTCTTATAAAAATAGTTTCTTTGTTTCACTGCTCTGAACCATTGGTACTTGCTATGTTTTTCCCAAACCTGATTTACTCTGGACAACGCAGACTCCATACACTGGATGTTCGCAGGGCGCTTGCGTTCTATCTCCAAAGAACAGCTCCTTGGTGCTTGCACTCTATCTCCAAAAAACAGCTCCTTGGTGTTTGACACCATCACTATTGGTCTCCTTCTCAAACCCTCAGAGAGGCCGCTAGGTCTCCTCTCAAACAATCTCACAATGGATTGTGCAAGGCAATCCGACTTGCCTGCCAAGGTACCTCTGCCGGCCCCTATACGGGCCCACCCGACCTGGGTGGTCTCGACCTCAACTGCCTTTGACCGCTCTGTACAGCTTGAGGTGATCTGCCAGGCAGCCACTTGGTCGACTCTGCTGTCATTTGTCCAACAATACATGCTGAACATACACTCTCGTCAACAGGAGGTGTTTAGCAAAGAAGTCCTGAATTCACTCTTCATTCAACGCTCACCTCCAGGTAAGCCTTAGCTTGCGATGCGCCCATAGGTGTAAGGCACAGAGGACCACAACGAAGAACAGGTTTCTTACCTGTAACTTTGGTTCTTCTAGTGGTCATCTGTGCTCTTACACACCCTCCCTCCTTCCCTCGTTAGAGGTGGTTGAGTGGACTCAGACTGAAGGGAAGGAACGAGATGCAGGCGCATATGGGATGGGGGCGGGGCTCCCGCCTAAACTTAAGAAGCTTGGAACATTCCGGATTAGTCTTCTGCGCACGCACAAAGCCCATAAGTGTAAGAGCACAGATGACCATTAGAAGAACCAAAAGTTATAGATAAGAAACCTGTTGTTTTTTGGCCCAATATGCATCACTTTACATTTGCTAACATTGAACCGCATTTGCTATTTTGTTACCCACTCCCCCAGTTTGGAGAGATCCTTTTGGAGCTCCTCACAATCTGCTTTTGTATTTCACTAAACTAAATAGTTGGGTGTCATCTACAAATTTGACCACCTCACTGCTTACTAGGGATGTGCATGGAACCGGCTGGTTTGGTTTGAGTCCGGACCATTTGTGTGTTTTTTGTTTGTTTGTTTACATTTTATATCCCACTTTTCCTCCAAGAAGCCCAGAGCGGTGTACTACATACTTAGGTTTCTCTTCACAACAACCCTGTGAAGTAGGTTAGGATGAGAGAGAGAGAGTGACTGGCCCAGAGTCATCCAGCTAGTTTCATGGCTGAATGGGGATTTGAGCACCCCTTAGAATCTCCCAGTCTGGTCCCGGGTGGTGGTGGGCGGTTGTGGGCTTCAGGGATTTTCTGTAGGCTGCGGGTGTGTGTGTGTCCGTCCGTGAAGGTTCCCCCTTCCCTGCTGGCCTCGTTTATCACCACTGTGGCCTGTATAACACTCTTTTTCGGCCTGTTCAGGTCTCCGTAAATTGGCACGGCATCCATTTTCCCCGCTGCCGTGCATGCGCAAATGGTCTCTGCAAGGCCTGGCATGGTCCAGGGCCTCACAGAGGCCATTTGTGCATGCGTGGTGTCCATTTTTTGAAAAAAATGGCCCTGGACCATGCCAGGCCTCACAGAGGCCATTTGTGCATGAGGGGCGGCAGGGAAAATGGCTGCCGTGCCAATTTATGGAGGCCTGAACAGGCCAAAAAAGAGGGTTATACAGCCCAACGAACTCACCCGAAGGAGAGAGGATAATAAAAATTTATTTAAAAATAAAATAAAATTGTGAGCCCCCCAAACCGTCGGGTGAGGGGTTCTGTTCGACCCCAAACAGGTTCGAGCTCGAACCTGTTTGCACATCCCTACTGCTTACCCCAACTTCTAGATCATTTATGAACAAGTTAAAGAGCACTGGTCCCAGTACCAATCTCTGGAGGACCCCACTTCTTTCTTTTCTCCATTTCCTCCTAAACAAACTGCCCACTTATTCCTATTCTCTGTTTCCTGTCCTTCAACCAATTAACAATCCACACATGATGAACCTGTTCCCTTATCCCATGACTAATAAATTTACATCAGAAACTTTGATGAAGAATTTTGTTGGAAGCTTTTTGGAAGTCCAAGTATACTATGTCAACTGGATCACCTTGATCCACATGCATGTTGACACTCTCAAAACTCCAAAAGGATGGAGAGGCATGATTTACCTTTGCAGAAGTCATGCTGGTTGTCCTTCAGCAGGGCCTGTTCTTCTATAATCTATGTGCTTAACAGTTTTATCCTTGAATGCTTTCCATCATTTTGCTTGCAACAGATGTTAAGCTAACCAGCCTGTAATTTCCCAGATCCCCCCGGATCTCTTTTTGAAAATCATTGTTACATTGGCTATTTTTCAGTCCTCAGGTACAGAGCCTGACTGTAGGGATAAGTTCTATATATATTGCAAGAAGGTCAGCAATTCACATTTGAATTCGTTAAGGACTTTCGTGTGGATGCCATCTGGCCCTGGTGATTTGTTAATTTTTAATTTTTTCCAGACAGTTTAGAAGGTTGTCTCTCATCACCTCTATCTGACTCAGTTCTTTAGATTCTTCCTCTAAGAAGCTCAGTTCAGGCACAGGTATACGTTCAGTATTCTCTGCCATGAAGACAGGTGCAGAGAACTCGTTTAGCTTCTCTGCAGTCTCTATATCTTCCTTAATAATCCCTTGCACTCCCTCTTTTAGCTAAAAGTTACCCAAACTAATTTTCGTCTCCCTTATTGTTTCCTTGCATTTCTTTTGCCAGAGTTTGTGTTCCTTTTTGTTCTCTTCATTTGGGCAGGCCATCCAATTTGTAAGGCACAGACATGCTCACATTCCCCTAATCTCAAGACCTGCTATATGCTGGTGATCACCAGGGTGGTGGCAAAGGCACACTCCGTGGGTGTGGAGCTAGTTTTAGTGGTTTCACATTGGCCTAGGAGACTGTGGTTCTCTGATCCCCTATGCCACATAGTGTCCCATCTTGAGGAGATGGGGGGAGCGCATAGTGCCCCATCTCAAGATTGACCTCACCTTACTTCCAAAGGAGAATTTTACTTTTTACTAGTCTTGGGATGTTATCTTCCTGTCCTTTTTGCCCAGCTTCATCTCATCCTAAGGAGTGAATCTGGCACAGACTTGATGTCCACAGAGCACTGCACATAAACATATGCAGAACTACAGATAAGACCCTCTTTTTGACCCATTTCAACCCAGCTCCAAGGTGTTGAAGTCTTTCTTGGCACATTGGATCAAGTCATGTATATTATCTTTATTTACCAACCCTATCTCTACCAGTTCTTCATTCTTTCACAGCCTGCTCCACGCGTAGCACCTCCACTTTGGCAGCATTATCTACACATGCTCCACAGACTATGAACTGCAAAGCTATCCCTTGGTCCTCCATATTACCCTTCATGAAGCATAATAAGATAAATGCATTTTAGTTGGCCAAGCTGCCTTTGGGCGCACGGTGCTTCAGCAAGTAGTGACTGCCTGAGCCACTTGCTCCCTAACAGTATTACTCTGATATGTCCCACCATTAGGAATGACAACCACTTACACTGTGTGAAAAAGAAACATTGGACCACAAATGATTCTTTCTACACACTATATGGAGGTCATCTGGCCTACCCACGGCACAGTTCATTCAAAGTTCTGTAATGCTATAAGGGCTTTATACTAACTGCCTGACCTTGTTTCCTATCCATTCTTCAATCTTTAATTCACCTCCAGATTTTGGGAGTTGAAGCAGTCAAGTAACTGGGAGGGTCCTGCTCCTCCTTCCACTGCCTGCTGGGTAAGGAGGCCAGTTCACCTAATCTACCTGAAACCTACACTGTAGAAAGAACCATTCACGATAAGTTTGTTTCTTTTCTATTGATGAATTAACCAAAGCAGTGTCCAGTTATTTGCCCAGATCTCAGGTTTTGAAGTTCATTGTTAACTTCCACACACACTCCAGAAAACCTGTTATTAACATACATCATTATGTGTAACAAGTAACAACTTGAACCACCATCTCAGCCTTTTAGTAGTGTGACCTTCTGCAAGGACTACTTCTTGTTGATATCTCATTAATGTGACTTGAATGGGACACTGGATTATGTATATTGGTGCCAAGCACTGTGGAGCAAAAGCTATATGACAAGATATTGGAAAGAATTTTCAGCCAATCTTATTTTTAAAAATGCTTAATTAAAGGTGTTACAAAAAGTAACAACGTTTAATTAAAAACTGATCCAGATGTTAAAATGAGTTTGGCAAGTGTCTCTTTCAAATGGCTTGGTTTTGCACTCTGTGGTCAGGATCCCAACTTAAGTTAGTCATGATTTCTAATTCATTTTAGTGGTACTTAGTCTGGATCTTATCTAATCTGTATTAGTACAGAAAAATGGTTTTTAAAAGCTTGTGCTTAAAGTTTGTAAAAGGCCTTGTATCCAATATCTACTTTTCTGTGGTGTGCTTTTTAAAAAAACACATGGGAAAATACTTGCTTTGTGAGGTCACAAATTATAAATATGGCACAACAGATTATGTGCTGTACTTAATAGCTTGATGCTTGAGGGTCGGGAGTTGGCAAGTTATAAGGGTTGAGACTAAGAGCCAGCTCCTGGAGTCGGGGAAATACTCCTCTGTATCTTGCATGGGTGCTCCACTGAACCTCCTCTGGTGATTTTGTTTAAAATTCTATTCTGTGCCATCTATTTACTATTTTGTGATTTGTCATTTTTCAAACTGTGAATATGTATGGCTCAATTCAACAACCAGATAGCAAGCACTTGTTTTTCATTTTGTAGAACAACCTAGTTCTGCCCCATTAAATACCAGCTGTTGCTTCTTGAAAATTATGGGCTCTTGGTTTTCAAGTAAATAGTCTCGTTCAGTATTCTTGTCTATGTCCAGAAAGAGAGAAAAAACTTTGTTTGAAAACAAAGTTGCAATTTGTGTATCATTTACCATTTTCTAGAATAAAATATTTTACAAGCAACAAATTAGTATCAAAGATATATTTCATTTCTGGATTATAGACTATACATTAGTTGCAAATCAGCTTTTTAAGATGGTTATACAGCCAGTTAGTATGTGTTGATACTTTCCAAAATACAAATGGGAAACTGAGATTTAAAGCTCTGGTAGATTTTAATCCAGGTTTTGGGGGAGTTGGTGTGTGTTTATCGGTGGTGGTGGTGGTGGTGATTTTAAAGTAACTTAATTTAAATCAATCAGCCCTGTGCATACAGCATCCATACCTTTCAGAAGAACTGTTGCATTACTATATTACATGTAGATAATGACAAATGTCAGTGAATGTAGAAAACATTAAGCCAACTCTGTTGGACTCCAGTGTAAGTCCATGCGTTCTCCAGTATGTGGCACATTATGGTTTAACTGTTACTGCCCTATAGAACCCTCTGTTTTCTTTGCCACTAAGACATGCTTTTGAAAAGTCCTCAAATATTAGTTATAAGCATTGTGGGGAAAATATTATTGGAGGTCTGAAAATTTGACGAAATGCATACTCAGAAATGAAATTGGTACCATGTTAGCACTGATTAATGGCACTGAATGGCAGCAAACATTTCTCTTATCAATTGGATGGCTATATAACTGGGATTGGGTAGGTGATGGAAGCATGACTACATTAAGAATATTAGGATATCTAGGTTAGGATTCTTAATATATCATTACTGCATATTCTGTTTTTTGTTTTTGTCTTTTGTTTTGCTCTAAGCAGTAGTTACAAAAGAAAGGGTATTGAAATGAAGATATTCCTAAACTTTTTATTACTCTTGAATTTCTAGATGGGAATGATGAACAACCCCAGTCCTTATGTCCCACCATACAGCCAGAACACTGGACAACAAATGGGAGCCAGTGGACTTGGTCCTCAGATGCAGAATAAGCCTGTACTACCTAACAGCTTACCCCAGTTTCCAATGGACAAGAAGCCAGTGCCTGGTCCAGTAATGCCTAATATGGTAGGTTTATTATGCATCAAAATGCCTGTAAGCCAGAATTCTAAATTTTCAAAAATTAAATGGTAGCTAGAGATGATGATACAGGAGGGAAGTGACATGCTCCCTATAGCTGCCTGTAGTCAACAGGCTTGCAGCAGGATTTGAGCTGGCCTTAGTCAAAAGCATGTGATTATTCTGATGTCAGTTTTTCAACCTATAACTAGTTTTTTTGAGATACAACTGCAGATATCAATAAGCAATAGAGCTGTTCAATTGGTGTAGATCTTACATTTAATTGTTTCCAGTACTGTAGTCTAATCCTACATTCTGTGTAGCTTGGGTGAAGAGCACTTTAAAAGCCCTGCTCTATGAATATGAAATTATAGTAATTAGACATGTTGTGATGAAGGAATACTGTTAACATGTTGTGCTCAACAGTTGTGATCTGTAGCCAATTTATATTGAGTACATTGATTAACTTGAAAAGGGAGTGACTAAAATAGTATTGGTTTGCTATACTTTCTTAGGGCTGTTAACAGATTCAAAATCTTTTAATTGAACAGTTACCTACCTTGTAGAATATGGTGATCTATTAAATTAAAATGTGCATGTTATCAACTCAAAGATGGTGCTGGCTGAAGTTAGTCTTGGTGAGCATACAGTGTTGGATGTGCTTCACTTTGCTAATTTGGGCCATAAAGAGAAATGATCAGGATTATACCCTATTCAGTTACTCATCGAGGGAACCTGGATGTTCTTAATTTAAACTTGAGAGACTGTAAGAGCCTGGAAAAAAGTTTTGAGTTTCTTAAAAAGCCATTTAGATTAGTGCTCAGTACAGATTCCCTCACAATAAACTTGTCACGGTTGGCTTTGAAAGGGAATTATTAAGCAGAATGTTTACATCAGTGGTACAAACCCAAACGCCCCATTGGGCTGGAACCAACCACAATGGCTTGGGGCTGGGGTACCTTTCGAACCGCATTCGCCCATATGAATCTGCCAGGGCCCTTCGCTCATCATCTCAGGCCTAGCTCATGACCCCGCCACTAACAGAGATCCATTGGGGAGGGAGGCATTTTAATGCTCCATTTTTAATTTTTTAAAAAAATTTTGGTTATATCTGGTAGGTTCTTTAGCTTTTTATAATTTTCTGTTTTTAGCTTTTAAAATAACCTTTAATTTGAACCTAATAATGATTATGGTTTTTAATCTGACAACTTTTTTTTGTTTAATCTAGTTAATTTTATTACTTTCATTGTATCTTGTGTTTACCTTGTTGTGATCCACCCTGAGCAGTAATGCACTGGATGGGCAGGGTATATATATTTTAAATAAATAAATAAACTTGACATGTGGGGGACTAAGGTTAATTTTCAGTGTATTAACATTAATTATTAGAAATATTAGTGAAAGCAAGTATTAGTTATGAATTGCTTCCCCCTACCATCAAGGGGCAGTTTTAACCAAAAAGAGTGGCCATAAAATAGGCCCTGGCCCTGCTCAATCAGTGAGGCACCTGGAGTATGTGCCAGTCACAAACAAATGCCAAGTCCTCTGTTTCCTCCAGTTGCTTTGCATTGAAGTTGCAATCCTAGGCAGAGCTCTTCATGACTCCTGCTGCTGTTGCAGGATATTCTTCTCTGCAGACCAGCAAAAAAGTCTGTTGGCTGGATTTGGCCTTGTTATGCAGGCCCAACCTGTGTCTTGTTCCAACCATTGTTCCCAGCCATATTGCATTGATGGTAACTGCAATCTCTGTTGCACATAATACTAGATTTAGTTGCTTGTTGTGTTGAGTCTTGCATATATGAGAATATTATGTGCTGTACTCGAAAGACCAGTAATTAAGCCATTTTGTGCACACATGGTATTTCTACTGGGTATTGTGAGCTTTATTGTTGCTTTCCAGAGTGGAGATCTGTTGTCAGTAATGAAGAAACTCCTTGAGGATCTTTTTTCCCTGCAGAGGAGCTCACAGCTTGTTAGCTGACTGTGAGAGCAGAGAATTGATTAGCAAATCTTAAAGTAATTGATATAGGCCTGGCCCAGCTCAGATGTAACACCAAATCATGGATTGTTAGGAGTGTGAGCCTTAGGAGCCTCCCTTTCCCCTCAGTGTACAAGGGTGGAGACAGGACGGATCGAAAGCTTTCCTTGGGTATTTAGTAGCACATCGCAGTTTCTTGTTCCATCCAAATGCTGGAAGGTAGTATTTGAACATAATTTGGATGAAACAAACTGCAGTGTTAACAAGTCACAACTTTGCATTTTCTCCCCTTAACACACAGTGAGGAGGCTCAAAGTCCCAAGTTTATGCTTGTAACAAACTATTGTGTTAGGTCTTAACCAGACAACTGTTGTTTTCATGGTTTAAGGAAAGTTTCAAAAGACTAATAACATCTGGTGCGTTTGGTGGACTTTTAGAGAACTGTAAGGATTTGATTTCCATTTTTGTCTTCTTGAATGAAGGGTCAACAGCAGACTCCTCCAGTTCAGCAGGCTGGGATGGTGTCAACTGCCCCCCAAGGTATGGGATCAGGAGCGCCTACAGCAGACCCAGAAAAACGCAAGCTCATTCAACAGCAGCTTGTTCTCCTCTTACATGCTCACAAGTGTCAGCGGCGGGAACAAGCAAACGGTGAGGTGCGACAGTGCAACCTCCCTCATTGTCGCACCATGAAGAATGTCCTGAACCACATGACACATTGCCAAGCTGGAAAATCTTGCCAGGGTAAGTAAAGGTCTCTGTCTCCTTAGGAATCAGTGATCCTATTCTTAGAAAGGCTCTTTGGAAGTCTGCTTGCTCTCTGAAATATTACTAAGTCAGGATGAAAAATACAGGTGCTTTGAAGTTGTAATAATAGGCTTGGGCCTTGATGCTTAATGCAACAGGAATGAGTTATCCAGTAACAGCATCTTGTAACTGAATTTCCATTGATGAAAATACTGCCAAGTGCAAAGCATCCTTGACCTGCCTTTGGATGACACATGTCCATAGGACATGTTAGGTTGTGCTCAGTTATCAATTAAAACTTGACTAGGGAAAATATTTCCAATTTTAAGAGCCAGCAATACAAATATTGCTGAGTATTGCTACGCACACAAGAATAGGTTGCCTTGTGCATAGTTCCTAAGTACCATGTTTGACAGCTAAGAATCGGGGGATTTTCCAGCTTTGGAAAAATCTGGAACTACCCAACTGGGTGGGGAGGTGGGAGTTAATTCTGTCCTGGCAAACAGAAATATATCTCATAAACATCTTAAAGAGAGATCTTAGCATTGAACTAAAGAAACAAGTTTGTATAAATAGCTTGGAAGAACTTGGCAAATTAAATGTGTCACAAAATGACTTTACCATTTTTATTTAGTGGCTCATTGTGCATCTTCACGACAAATCATATCACACTGGAAGAATTGTACACGGCATGATTGTCCTGTATGTCTCCCTCTCAAGAATGCCGGGGACAAAAGAAATCAACAATGTAAGCACTTAGTTTATTTTTTAAAATCTCTATCACTAATAATTATAGTTGGGCTACTAAGAGATGAGGACATCATCCCATTTTTTCATTATTTTGGGTTTACTAGTATACTAATTAGGAACATAGGAAGCTGCCATTTACTGAGTCAGACCAATGGTCTATCTAGCTCAGTATTATCTTCACAGACTGGCAGTGACTTCTCCAAGGTTGCAGGCAGGAATCTCTCTCAGTCCTGTCTTGGAGAAGCCAGGGAGGGAACTTGGACCTTGATGCTCTTCCCAGTCCGGTTCAATCCCCTGAGGAGAATATCTTACAGTGCTCAGACTTCTAGTCTCCCATTCAAATGCAACCAAGGCGGACCCTGCTTAGCTAAGGGGACAAGTCATGCTTGCTATCACAAGACCAGCTCTCCTCCACGTGGCTGAAAGAGGTGGGCGGGCCTGTAGCTTATAGGGAGAGCTGGTCTTGTGGTAGCAAGCATGACTTTGTTCCCTTAGCTAAGCATCAATAATAGAATGAAAACTTCTGTTGAACCTTTTTTTAGGGCTCTAATGTCTGCAGTTGGTTTAGTGCTGAGCAAAATATTCTCATAATGCATTGTTCATTGTGCATCCTGCAGGCCAATGACAGCCTGCTCAGACTCCAGTGGTGGTTTCTGGCTTGTTGTCCCCACCCCTGGGCCGCCTTGAGTCTTCTTGACCATCTTGTGTGCTGTCACTCTCTCTCTCTTTTCTCCTGCTCCCTGCATACATACACTCTCTCGCTGCTGTTGTGGCAGCAGCCACCTCACTGGCCCACACTCTCTCTTGCTCCCATCCTTCTCTGCCATGTTTGCTTTCTCTCCCACCGCTGCACTGGCCCATGATCTGCCTTGCTCCCCTCCTTCTCCTGCCCCACACGCACATTCTCTGTTTGCTGTTAACCTTCTTCTTAAAGGTTATCCACTTGTGACTAATGTGTACAAAACTTCTCAGCTTATCACTGAGGGGTTTGCAAGGGCATGATATCCCAATTACTTGCACCTTGATAATAGAGAAGGGTTTTCTTTAGCACTTCTCTCTTGCTGCTCATCTTAATAATAATTGTTGGGTTTCTTTTAGCATTACTAGGTGGTGGTGGAGGAGGACCTGGCAATCCTGGCTCTGTTGGAGTGGGACAGCAGACAACACCTAACATAAACACTACCAGCCAGATTGACCCCAGTTCTATTGAGAGGGCTTATGCAGCCCTTGGCCTGACGTATCAAGGGAACCAGATGCAGACGCAGTCACAGGCTCAAGTGAAGAGCCAGCAGCAAGGACAGTCGCCACAGGGACTTCGTCCCATGAATCCCACAAGTAAGTACATAACATACACAACCATGGTGTCTTGCATGTTATTAAAGGTGCTACATATTTATTTATTTATTTTTATTTTTATTTTACATTTATATCCCGCTCTTCCTCCAAGGAGCCCAGAGCGGTATACTACATACGTAGGTTTCTCCTCACAACAACCCTGTGAAGTAGGTTAGGCTTTACTGAAGTTGCTACCCCATCATTAAGAAATGATGCACATGTCTTACATAATGCTAATAATTGAAGAATAAAATGTTGCAGAATGGGGTGACAATCCACTGTACTGGTTAGCATTTTTCCTTATACATAAAATGTACAATAAAGGCATCGTCACTTTCATCTTCAGCTGCTGTTCCCTTTGGGGGAACATGGAGCTATCTTCCTTCCTTAAACTGCTGTGTGATTAGGTCATGGAATCAGAGGAATGAAACTGTAAGGGCAGGGAGAGAGAAAATGTTTCTGAAACAAACCCTGAAGGGGCTTTGTGGCTACATTGAGACTTCTGGGCACCTAGAGCAAAGCATCTTTAGTGGAACATAGTTAATTGCTTCCTTTTACTTGTCTAGATGCTAATCCTATGGGAGTGAATGGAGGTGTTGGTGTTCAACCCCAGAATTTGTTATCTGACCCAATGCTGCATTCAGCTATGAATTCTCAAAAGTAAGTTATTTTTTGTTTTAGTTGTATACAGTGTACCGTTTCAAATATATTGAACAAAATATTCTGTCTATGTATGAGAGAATATGAAATAAAAAGAAAAGGGGGTTTGAATATGAGGACCTTTTTAGAAAAAAGGATATAGGATTAAATTGTTATCCCTGGGTTTGTTGCAAATGCAGTTCTTTATACAGATTTCATTGTTTCCCAGATGGCCCAATCTGAGGAGATCAATATGTTTAATGAGATGAAGTTGAATTAGTATTGGGGTATGACATATTATGCTTACTGTATGCACTGTATCAGTTTTTTCTCTCTACAGGCTCAGCCTGTACCTGAGAACTCATTTTGGTAAAGGTTTGAACTATAACATACAATATGAATAGGGCTGTGTATGCTTTTGTAGAAGTTCAATTCTGAGCCAAGAGAAGCCAAATTATTGCTCACAGTAACTCTGCTTCTGCTTGTCATTGGATGAGGCAAGGAAGTAAGTGGGGCACTCAAGCCTGATCACAGGAAATTCTATGTACCCCTTCTGTCTTAAAGATTTTACCAGCTTTGAGTCGATAACCATATTGTGATAAGGACTAGAAACCTTTTGAGTGAAAGTTGAGAGCCCCAGGGTGTTGAATTCTGAACCTAGTAGTGAAATCTGTATTTCTGTGGTCCCACACAAGGGCAGAATAAATAAAACCCTGAATGTGGTCCTCAAACCTTTGCTATAATCATAACAGCACAGTTCCATTTCTCAGGGAGAATAATGTTGCAGAAAAGATTGAAAGTAGTTAGGGACTGTCATTTGAAGGTGCTGGAACTATGGACAGGGCTATTGTGACAAAGTTGCTTTTGTCCACGTAGCAAAGGGACGAGTGTGCTGTGTCAGCAACAAAGAGAAGAAGGGACTAGAACAGAGAAGGGCCAAGTAGCTTAAAATGTACTTGATTCTGGAAAAACTTGGCCTTGGAAATTAAGGGAATTATTTCCATGACAAAAATTGAAGCACAGCTATTCCTCATTTATTGAATCTTTAATTGTTAACCTTTTGATGGAATACAATGTTAAACAGCTCAAAGAACATTGGTCTAGAATCTGTCTTGCCTCTGCCACCCCCAATCGGTGTCATCTCAAAACAGATGATAATATAACCGTAATTAATTTTACCATCACACCCCATAGGTATACATTAGGTTGAAAGAACCACTTATAGACCAGGGTGCCTCAATGAGTTGTATGGCTGAACAGGAATCTGAACTCGGATTGTTTTGCCTCTATCCCCAGTGCCCTGTGGTACCTGTAAATCCTTCCGTTCTAGTGAATGCTACTTTGTGTGTTTGAACTCCCACTCTCTTTCCTTCCAGTCCCATGATGAATGAAAATGCCAATGTTGCCAGTCTGGGGGCCATGCCAACAGCAACACATCCTTCTGGCATTGGAATTAGAAAACAATGGCATGAAGATATTACTCAGGACCTCCGAAATCATCTTGTTCATAAACTGTAAGTATGGTCATTCAGTGAAGAATAGTGCTTGAAGGGGGTGAGATAAATGTACTTAAAACTTCTAAAGAAAAATACCTTTGATCTGTGATAGGTATCCTCTGGCTCTTCTTATCTCATCTCAGTAAGCTGTGAAGTGTATATTGGGAGTATTATTATTATTTACTCAATTTCTATACAGCCCTTCCAAAAATGGCTCAATGAGTAGTGGGAGATGCTAACGAAAGGGGCAGAAAACCGTACACTCAAAGGTTATAAATAGTACTCCATATTTGTTGCATAGGTGATTGATTTGTTCCTATTGGGTATAGTCCAAACCATAAAAGATGTTGCTTTTAGAATTCAGAAGGGACAGGCTAAGAATTAGAACTGAATTGCCTAGTGATTTGGTGGCATATCTGGTCCTTCAGCTGGACAGAAATGCATCTTTTTACAGGACTGATAGGAAGTTGATTGGAAGGTGTCATGAGTAAACAAACACAATGAGCACAGATTAGTTACTCTGGGGGATGGGTCGTAGTTGGGTGATAGAAGGGTCAGTTTAGGGGGCTTCTATAGAACATTGTCTCCAGTGTGGAGACTAGACTAACTTTCCTTTGACCAAATGGATTCTGGGATATAACCCTAGCTGTATGTTTCCTTAGTGAGTTGATGAGGAAGATAACAAAACCCCATTGGGTTGGAGGTGGATCAGAAGATGGGCTCATTCTGATAGACTTCCCTTGAAGGTTTTTATTTATAACTTGTATATGTCATCTCATCTCCAAAGAGCAACCTATATGGTGCGCTCTCATTCTTGCCAATTCAAACCTCACAAGAACCCTGTGAAGTGAGAGACTGACTGGCCCAAAGACACCCAGTCAGCTTTGTGGCGAGTGGAAACTTGGATCTGCTCTCCCCAGTTTGTCCAGTACCCTGACCCTTAAGCATTATCTAATTGTAGTGTATTAATGATAGCAATTAAGTCACAACTAGAGGAGTCTATTTCCTTGCTCTCTAGAAGTTTTAAAATGAGCTATATTGCCAGTGCTTTTGTGCACCTATTACTGATGGCTTTAGGAGCTCCCATAAATTAGTTTTTAAAAGGGGTGTTACTATTCCTTTAAAGGATTGTACTATCTGAACTAGGATGTCGAGGGTAGCTGTTGCTGCTGTAGTAGTAGCCAGTTTGACCCGGTCCCTTCCAAATCAGCTTAGATAGATCAGTTTATTTTGCGGTCGCTGACCAGAATAATATATACATACAGTCCAAACAGTAACAATAAACTAATCCAGGTATTCATAAACCTCATGAACTCGAACTATCCAGGTACTCTCTTACTACGAATTCGAATGGCAACAAAGCAAAACTTAGCGACTGCAGAAGTTACTTTGTCATCACTGTCAGAGAAAAGATAACTAACATAGAATTCATCTGAGCCAGCCAGGGTAATTGCTAGAAGGGGCACTGTTAATTCAACCAAATCAACTTGGCATGGGCCGGAAATAGCCTTGTATAAAACATAGCCTTTTCTTGGGGATTTAGAGCAAAGCGATTGAGTAGAAAGGGGAGAGTCCAGGTCTGTGTACCTGCACACTTGACAGGCCCTTTTAGTAGAGAGGGGTGTTGTGCAGAAGATATCCAAACACTGTGGAGGGATGTTTCTTAATTGCTTTGGGGCTAAAGGAAGGAGGAGATGTGGTAGACAACCTCACATTCTGCACTGATTGGGTTTTGGGCTTGTTGGCTGCTCCCTGACCCAGTCAAGACAAGGCTTATTTGTACATCTAGGTGTTTAAAAGGCCAGCTTTTGTACTTTATGTGGCTTAGTTATATGTAGTACTCAAATCACATGTAAAAGAAAGGTGACATACTGTCAGGAGCTGCCAGGCCTGTGCTCTGCTGCCCCTTTTGGTGAACCGCCTGCTGTATTGAAAGGGTTTGAGGACTATAATTCGTTCCTAGGCTGCAGGGTGATTCTACCAAGGCAGTCTCCTGGTTTCCCCAATCTGATAGGACTAAAAAAGCTTCTGCTTTGCCTGAGTTTATACTTGGCTATACTCTTCTGGAGTCCCCTCAATTGCTGGTTTCAGGGGTTTGTGCTTCCTGTGGCCCAGTGTTGCAACAGCTAATTTTGTATTTATATTGCATATATCCCTATTTAAAACATCTTGCATGGTTTATATGCTGCAAACCTTCAAAGGAGGTCCAGTAAAATGATCATTTTCACCTCTTCTTGGCTAGCATAGCTACAGAATTCCTGTCATTGTTGTTGACTTTTTCCAGACATTGATGAAAATAGGCTATTTAAGAAGGATAAAATACTCTTTAGCTGGACAGTACACCCCTTCTGTGCCTGGATTCCTGTTTGATTGAACTTGATAAACATTCTGATTGGTTCCCAGGAGATTTTATATTATTCTCTCTGTCTGCCCCCTCCAATTCTTATCATAGTTAAGCTTATAAGTCCAGTTACTGACTGCTTTTTCTTTTCTTAAAGGAATAGCAAATACCTTCATAATGGGGATTAGAAATTGCATGTGAAACTCCATGTATTTTCAGAGGGTGGCACCCACAGTTCCCCTTCTTCTGGAGCAGAAACTCCTTGCTCAAGAAAAGAAATATTTCTCTGGATCAAAGAGTTGTAGGTTCAGAGGAAGAGAAATTGTGGGTGCCGATCACAGTATTTTTGTTTTAAATTATGATAGTGAAAATTTGTAGCGTGTGTATTGTTGACCAAATAGTGATTAAGGGGCATTTCATTTTGGGATTCAAATGTACAGGAGGCAAATAGTGTGTCTTTAAAAAGTCCTCTATTCCTGCAGAGTGCAAGCCATATTTCCGACTCCTGACCCAGCAGCACTAAAAGATAGGCGCATGGCAAATCTTGTCTCCTATGCTCGGAAAGTAGAAGGGGACATGTACGAATCAGCAAATAGTAGGGTGAGTATGAGCTTTATCTTTTTCTTGGTATCCGTTTTCCACCCTCAGGCATTCATTGCTAAATACCTGGTCCTGTCAGTCCTTAGCCTCTGTTGCTTTACAGAAGTCATGTCTCACATCACTGAATATGTGCATAAGATACTTTGGAAGGAATGCTTCAGTAATATCAGTGAATCTTCTATTACAGTAAATGCTTCGTTATCTATAAAGCCATTTGTCAGGGTCTGTTGTGATCAAGGAACAGAATCCAGACTGGGCCTATACAGATGTGCAGACTTGATTCTAAATCCCTTCCACTTAGTTCTGTTAGACAAAGTAAATGAAAGTGTGCGTATGCACGCGCGCGCACACACAAAACCTGTTCTTTCTAAGAAAGAGTCTTCAGGGGCAGGGAGCAGGCTTAGTCCATATCCCAGCAGTGCATCTGAGTACACATGTACTCAGGTAAAATGCTGTTTGGGGATAACATTGCAGTAAAGCCCAAGCCTGCCCACAGAGCCTGGGGGGGGGGTGGTTAGGGGTAAATGTGGTGGTTAGGCCTCAGCAAGGGGCAGGGTCGAAGCCGTCTGATTCTGGGACCTAAGGAAGCTAGCTATAAATCTATAAAGAAGCAGGTGTGTGGCCTAAAAGAGGGATGACATTCCAGAGGGGCCAGAAGCAGGTGGATAGTCAAAGTCGGGCAGTGGTCAAGGCGCCATCGGTTAAAGGGAACAGGAGTCTATGTAGCATACTTGAATCAGTGATTAATTGCTCTTTCTGAAGTGCAGTGTGAGACCTGGACTTCATAGGGCTTGGTAGTCGGGGATTAGCCCTTGGGGTCAGCTGACTGAGAGTTCAGGCTGGTACTGTAGCCTAAATGGCACCCTTACAGCATCAAGCTCAGCCTGCCACCTCTGCAGTGGAGTGCAGGAGATACGGCACCAGAGCCTGATTGCCAGGAGCTCTGATTTGAAACCCTTCCCGTGGTACCTTCCAGTGCTCTGGTCTCCACTGACAGGGAATCCACTCCCTCTTTTTCCTCTACCCCTACCCCTGGTCTGGATCTCTGTAATATGAAGGCGCTTCCATCACAATTATCAGCATTTTACTAGTGCAGAATATCAAATTCTGTTGAGAAGGTGGCCTCAGTTCTTGAGTGGGGGAAATCCATCTTAATATGCCTAGATTTCTGCAGTCTCCTATTTTGATTGGAAATGCACATTAGCTCTACTCAGGCATTATTTATTGTATGTATTTATGTTGCACATGTGTGCCTGTGCCGGTAGACATGTACGTGAATGACCCTGCATGCATCCGCTTTAACCGTGAATCTGAGTACAGGACCCCTCGTATGCAGGGGACCCACAGGAAGTGTACTCCTGTATGTGCATTGAACACATGTGAATATCTGTGTGCAGAGATCAGTATATGGAAACACTCTATGTACAGTATTGACCATAAAGTGTGAATAGGGCTATAGCTAGCTTTACTTATTATTTCCTCTTACTCTTTTCCCATTACAGGCAGAGTACTATCACTTGCTAGCAGAGAAGATTTATAAAATCCAAAAGGAACTAGAGGAAAAGAGGAGAACCAGATTGCAGAGGCAGAACCTGATACCAAATGCCCCAAGCATGCCACCAGCTCCTATGAATCAAGGGCCCATGGGACAGCCGCAGTCTGGGATGACGGCGAGTAAGTGCTACTCAATTACAGTTTGTCATAACCAAGGAAACTTCTACTGAAACTATTTTGCTCTTGATCAGTCTCAAGAATCTAAATGACAGGTGGCTGGAAGAATTAGTTGTGGGAATACAATTCCTTAATATGCTAAGCCAGAGATTCTCAACATTGGGTCCCCAGATGTTATTGGACTTCAACTCCCATAATCCCCACCCCAGTGGCCTTTGGTTGGGGATTATGGGAGTTGAAGTCCAATAATACATGGAGGCCCAACATTGAGAATCCCTGTGCTAAGCAGACCTCTTGTGCCCAGCAGTGAACTTGGGAGCCTCTGCTATTTTACATAATGTGTGTCCCCCACTGCAGTTCACAACTGGTATCTAGACACTACCTTACTAGATGTTAATTGACATAAGGATGCCCACGGCCCACAGTGCCTGCCGTGGTGGTGAATAGTTGAGGTCCCAGTTAGAACCTATTGTAGTACTATTGTGCCAGTATTTCCTGGGATATTTCTGTTACAGTAAATCTTAAATTCAGCTTGACTAGCTTTGATCATGTCTTCGTAGAGTGTCAAATGAAAAAGCAACATTTTAAACCTGCAACAAGAAAAACCTGACAGTATTCTGGAATGGCAATTGATGTGGACTTCCTTCATCCCATATGGGAACCACTTCCCCATGCAGTGATTTCACATGGCTGAGGGCTGCATGTGAATGATACAACCCCATGGATTGTGTTGGTCTTTATCAAGGGGACATTTACTTTGCCTGGGCTTAGTAACCAGCCAAGGTTTTTGGTAGCCAGGGAGGTGCTCTCATCTCACATCCTGTTCCACAGAGTCAAAGCAAATTTATCCCTTTGAGGTCAGCTGCTGATTGAGGGGCTTTTATGAGTTGGAGGGAACAATAGTGGGTGCATTAGTTATAACCCAATGCATGACACTGAGATGCTAACTGGTGCCATTTTGAAAGACTTGGCCGCCTTGTGTTTCTGGCAACCCTTTTTTTAAAAAAAAGTTAGTTTCCAAGTGGTAAATGAGAGGGTCTTCCTAAACTTATGGTTGCCTTTGGTGACTGCATTCGTGGGCCCCTGGTCTTTCTTACACAAGCTGCATCGTATCTAACTCTTGTAAAAGTCTTAATAGTTTAACCTTATTTGTCATCCATGTTACAGATGGTCCTCTTCCTGACCCAAACATGATTCGTGCCAGTGTGCCAAACCAGATGGTAAATCGCATGTCGACACCACCAGGTGAGAGTTCAAAGAAAGGAAGTCTGAGCAACTTCAATGAATAGTGGTAACTTTCATACTCCCTGTCCACATCTTGGGAATATGCCAAAGATGAACTCTTTAGAGATTGCATGCTATCCTTTTGTTTCCCAACCAGTCTTAAATGACTTTCATATTGTGCCGTTGTGTTTCTTTGTAGTTATTGCCCTCCACTGTTTTCCTTAATAATAACCGATTTGTTTGTGAAAGAAGTGGTTCCCACTTTCAAAAGCAACCCAGCACAACTCCTAGTTCACTAACATTTGGATAAGATGGTTCAGGGTGCCAGAATAGAAATAATCTTTTGGTAAACATTATCTAGGTGGTGTTAATATAATATGTAATTCTGTTCTACCAGGGAAAGTTTTCTCATCGTCATTGTTGGTATATAATGCTTTGTAGATTTTCATTTAAAACATGAAGAGGAAATTGTATTAGAATTTGAAAGTGGAGGCAGAGTAGTAAAAATGCATTCCCTTCAGAAAAGAACCCAACTTGTGCTCCCTTGCAATGGGCTTTTTCCTGATGCAGTTTGATCAATATGTCTGTCTCAGATGTCACTACTCTATTCTATGACCTCAAATTTATTTTGACTATTCTCTGCTGCCTTCTGCTCACCCCTCATGTTGCTGCTTTGCCTATCTTTTCAATTCTGGTTCCTTCTGTAGCCACTCTGCCCACCTTGGTTGCTGCTTCTTTTTCACCTTTTAACTCAGCACCACCACACATGCTCAGAGGCCCAGAAGAGTGCCATTTTCTATTCCAAAATGGCCCTCAGAACATTCTGACTCTGAGCGGGGTCATTCCATCAGAACAACCAGCTCAACTGGTTGTTCCTACAGAACATCATAGGGATTTTGCATCTGTTCAGAGCTTGGAACAGAATGCACAAGACTGTTGTTGTGTGTAAGCTTCCATGTTATACAACAACAATTCTGTGTTGCTGTAAACTGCCCAGAGACTAATGTTTGGAGTGATATACAAATTTGATGAATACTTCCTTCAATTTACTCCACTAAGTATGTTTGGCATTCTACCAAATCTCTCTTCAGACCCTTTTCTGGCTGGTTGATTTTGATGCATATTCTTGGCCATTGGTTTCTTGGGCTACAGTCTCACTTTTGCCTCTAGGTTTTCCTCCTAACTGTGACCCATCCACTATGTGCTTTTACCTAATCTTGATACCTTTGTTGCTGACATCTCCCTCAGCCTGTCATGTCCATTCTCTTCTCCTGTTCTTGCCCATATGGATAAGGTGGAGGTACTTCTTGTGTGGGGTCAGAACTCCAGAGACGATCTTGATCTGCCTGTTCTAGATGGGGTCACGCTTCCCCAAAAGGAACAAGTTCGCAGTCTGGGAGTACTTCTGGATCCACACCTCTCCTTGATTTCTCAGGTTGAGGCGGTGGCCAGAGGTGCTTTCTATCAGCTCCGGCTGATATGCCAGCTACGCCCGTTTCTCGAGATCAGTGTCCTCAAAACAGTGGTACATTTGTTGGTAATCTCCAGACTTGACTTTTGTAATGCGCTCTACATAGGGCTGCCTTTGTACGTGGTCTGGAAACTCCAGTTGGTTCAGAATGCGGCAGCCAGGCTGGTCTCTGGGTCATCTCGGAGAGCCCACATTACTCCTCTGCTGATGGAGCTTCACTGGCTGCCAATAGGTTTCTGGGCAAAATACAAAGTGCTAGTTGCCATAAACGGCTTAGGCCCTCGGTATTTAAGAGAGCGTCTTCTTCACTGTGACCCACACCGCCCATTGAGGTCATCTAAGGAGGTCTGTCTCCAGTTACCACCAACTCGTCTGGTGGCTACACAGAGACGGGCCTTCTCGATCACTGCCCCGAGATTGTGGAATGCACTCCCTGCTGAAATACGATCCTCCCCATCTCTGGCAATTTTTAAAAAACACCTGAAAACCCATCTTTTCACCCAAGCTTTCCCAGCTTTTTAAAATTGTCTGTTTTAATTTTATGGCTGTTTTTAAATTGTTGCATTGTTTTAACTTTTATATGTGTTTTAATTGTTTTTATGTTAACCACCCAGAGACGAAAGTTTGGGCAGTATAGAAGTTTAATAAATAAATAAATACCCTTATATATGTGTGGTATGGTGTAAATATTCTGATTAACTCAACCATTTGTGTTAAAACAGGAATGAATCAATTTAGCCCAATGAACATTCAAATGCCGTCAGTTGGACCCCGGCAAACTCCTCCCCTTCAGCACCCTGGACAGCTAAACCAGACAGGGACCATGAGTCAGGTCAGTTGTCTTTGTTAGCTGTGATGTTCGGGGGGTGTGTGTGTGTGTGTGTGTGTGTGTGTGTGTGAATGCTATTGATAGCTTTTAGATTTGGGGCCCTGTCCATCCTTTAGTTAGTTGAGCTGTTTAAAATTAAGCCTGCAGCCATTTCATAAAACAGGATTTATTGGGCAGCTGGGCTCCATGTCCACCTTTATGTCAGAAGTATGATCTTGAAGGATCATGTTGTTGTTTTTTTAAAAAGTATTTTAATTGGTTTTAAATGGTTTTAATTGGTTTAATATTGTTTTTAGCACTGTTTTGAATGTTGTGTTTTTATGTCTTTTTAAAAGTTGTTGTATACCACCCAGAGCTTCTGGATGGGACGGTTTATAAATTTAATAAATAAAATGATGATGATGATGATGATGATGATGATGATGATGATGATCTGTATTCTAGCAATTGCTAACTTTAACTGTGTGGTACAGTGCCTTATTTGTCCACGTTACATGCTTTCTTATCATAGATGGGATTTCCCCCACGTATGCAACAGCCAGGGGTTGGACAGCCTTCCAATCAAAGCCAGTTCCTGCAACAGAGCCAATTTCCTGCATTGTCCCCAGGAATGAATGTTACAAGCACGCCTATGACTCAACCTGGCAATCAGACACCAACTTCTCAAGTATGTTTTAGTTTTGAGAGGGCTTCCATTAGCAGGCTTTTTATAGTATGGGCTGCATCTAATGGAGAGGAGAGCTGGTCTTGTGGTAGCAAGCATGACTTGTCCCCTTAGCTAAGCAGGGTCTGCCCTGGTTGCATATGAAAGAGAGACTTAGAGGTGTGAGCCCTGTAAGATATTCCCTTCAGGGGATGGAGTCACTCTGGGAAGAGCAGAAGGTTTCAGGTTTCCTCCCTGGTGGCATCTCCAAAATAGGGCTGAGAGAGATTCCTGCCTGCAGCCTTGGAGAAGCCACTGCCAGTCTGTGAAGACAATACTGAGCTAGATAGACCAATGGTCTGACTCAGTATATGTCAGCTTCCTATGACAACATAGGAACATAGTAAAGGCAGCTAAATGGGACTTAAATAAAGCAAACAAAACAATCCCATGCAAGCCAGTCAATGGCGTTATTGGGCAACTAAAAGGGATGACAGTTTGTTGTGCAGCGATAATTGTTTCACCTTTTCTCCCCCACCCCAAGAATATCTTCTTTTTTTTGCTCACTTCTTCAAAGCAGGTATGTGCCTCTGGTCAGCAACTAGTTTTATAGGAGGGCCACTTGGAGGGAATAGAGATGGTGGGTCTTTTCAAAGTGAACTACCAACAGGTTTACTTATCACCCCTTTCTGTGCCCTCCTCACCCTTGTTCCCTTAGAGTTAGCAGGTAGGGGTGCTAGCTGGCACTTGGGGAGTCAGGTATGGTCTGCGAGCCTCCAGTCAATGATACCCGGTTTAGTTTTCTTAGGTATTGATAGGTCTACCTGTTCTTCCACAGGCACAAATGACCAGTTCTTCCTGTCCTGTGAATTCTCCAGCAGTGGCTCCAGGTTCTCAAGGGAGTCATATTCACTGCCCCCCTATTCCACAGTCTACCTTGCATCGAAATTCTCCTTCTCCAGTACCAAGTCGTACTCCCACACCTCACCATACGCCACCAGGCTTGGTACCCCAACAGCAGCAGCCACCAGCACCACCACAGGCAACAATTGCCTCGGCTCCTGCCACGGTTGCCCAAGCAATGCCATCTGGACCACAGTCACAAACTATGCATCCCCCTCAGAGGCAGACTCCAACACCCCCACAGGCTCAGTTGACTCCACAAATGCAACCTCCAGTATCTGTTACCCCTTCAGCAGAGCAGCAGCTGCCACAGCAACCTCTTTCACAACAAAGCACGACTGCATCTGTGCCCACCCCAACAGCACCACTGCAGCCTCAACATCCTACAACACCTGTAAGGAAATGTTTTAAGTTGGGGTGTGGGTGTGGGGAGAAAATATTCCACTTTGGGCATAATCTTTTCTGTGTTTAGCTTGTTACCATGTCAGTGATGAAATGATTTTTGCTGTCTTGGTGGCATGCATAGTACAATACACTGCACATTGGAGTTCGTTTTTGTTGTGTGCATAGCAGAGTTTAAGGGTCCACTGCTTCCAAAGATGCACTTCAATTACCCTAGCTCATTATGATGTATGTGTGCATTTGATGGGAGTGGTGAAGAGGGCAGCTAAGCATATTTCCATGGTAGACAAATGTTGGTCATACTAATTGGTTGTATAGCATATTTTCTGACCTGAATATAGGAGGACAGTGTGGCCTGAAATACTGTCTAAGTGCAAAGTGAAGCAAATAATGAACTTGCTAAAATACTGCTTGATAGTACTTAACATCTGGATTTATTGGTTTTGTGGCTTCTTGTTCTTTAGCTTTCACAGCCAGGTGTAAACATGGATGGACAGGTATCAAACCCACCATCCACAAGCAGTACAGATGTGAATTTGCAACAAGCAGTTCCTGAGCAGCAGCAGCAGCAAACTTTACCTGAAATGAAAATGGAGGTTAAAATGGAAGAAGAGGAATCTGAACAAACAGACCTTCAGATGGAGGAAAAGCCAGAGGTAATTGTGTGATATTTATTTAATAGATACCTTCATTCCACTTCTCATAACTCAAAGCAGCTCACAAGCAAAAAATAGACTCCCCCCAAATTTTAAAATAAAAGTTATCATGAAGCAATATCAAAACATTACAAATGAAAGCAGCAGACATTAAAATCACAATCCAGCAGCTTCCATAAATATGTAAAACATGATTGTGGGGAAAATGGAGAACCTTAAGGAATAACACTTGTAATTCTTAAGAAGAGCAAGCAAGGGGTTCATTTGAATCTCTCCAAGAAGGGAGTTTTATAAGTGGGACAAACGCTGAAAAGGTTCTGCCCTGGCACTTGTCAGATGCATTTCTGCCAGCAGTGGGCCAGAAAACAGAGCGTCTGTCTATGGCAGATCCCAAAGACCAGGCAGGTTGAGGGAGCAGGCAGTCAAGTATGCTGTATATGCCTAGTGATTATTCATTTTATCTCATTTGAATCTTGCCCCTCCTCCAAGGAGTTCAGCATGGCATGCATGGAGTTTATCCACTTCATCCTTACAACAGCACTGAAGTAGGATTAGTTGGGATAGTGATAGTGATGGCCCCTGGTCAACATGACCAAGCAGGGATTAAGTGTTTCCTATACAAAGTACTTTATAGAAAAAGCAGTATGTGGAAAGTAAAATAAGATTTGTGGATTGCCTATCCTGTTTCAATGTCCGACTGCTAGGAGACTGCAAAAGCCCATGGACACCTATGTTGTATATACATGGTGAAGGTGTTGTGTGTGCTGTGGGTAGATATGGCTATCTGTGGTTTTCAAACCACCTTCTACTTGGAAGTATTAGCGGTTGGTTGGTTGGTTGCTTGTAATAAATGTATATCTCTCCTGTGCATAAAATATGTGTGGTCTCTGGGTTGTATTTCTTCCAGTTTAAGGCAGAATCCATGACAGAGGAATGTAAATCTGAACCAATAGAGCAAGAGGAGAAGAAACCAGATGTGAAGCAAGAAGTGAAGGAAGAAGAGGAAAGACCTAGTACACCGGGTACTCAGTCTTCACCAGCTTCCGGACAGTCAAAGAGGAAAAGTATGTTAAGCTTTTCTTGTCAGCCGAATAAGGAGGCTGAGTAGCTTTTCTTTTCGGGTTTAGGGCATGATCAGGAATTGAATAGAAAAAGTTCTGTAGAAGTCATGTCTTTTCTAGGTTGAAGGACAGAAGTATGGAATTTGGCTGGCTTATGGAACACTCTGTTGCCAGATTTAGCTTTTTTAAAGCCAAATTTTGGGTTACAGCCCATTTGACTCTGCTAATTTGCTTTTGTTACTTCAAAGGCCTGTCTAGATGTTGCAATCTAGGCATTCTTTAATTGAAAATTGGGTGGAAGAAAAATAACTATACATAGCCTTGATGTTAAAGCAGCTTTCAAGTTTCCATGAATTTGTGTGTTAATTTAATCTTACACATTTTTCTTGCACAGTTTTCAAGCCAGAAGAGTTGAGGCAGGCACTTATGCCAACTTTGGAGGCACTTTACCGTCAGGATCCAGAGTCCCTTCCCTTTCGACAACCTGTGGATCCCCAACTACTGGGAATTCCTGTACGTGTATTTTTAAAAAGCAGATCCTTAATGCACAGCAACTTTGCCAGGGCTATTATGTGTGTATTCAAATTGTCTTGTAGCTATGTAAGTTTTCCCCTCTAGAAAGACATAGGAAGCCAGGATTAGTCTCATTCTGAATAAAGTTATCTCTTTGGAAAGTAGTAGTTCAGAATTGATTATCTCTTTGTTTGGCTGGCTGGAAGCATATTTCTCAGATTGTCTGAGAACAGTAGACTCTTCATTAGGGTTTCACTTGTGGATGTGTTTGACAAATGAGAGGCACTTTAGTTTCAAGTACAATCCAGTATAGTTACCAGAAAGAAGCTAAGGAAGGCTGGATGTTGAACCTTCTTGTTTGAAGCGAAAGCAAACTCTTTTGTGAAGGACTTAGTGTGAAGGACTTGCTATTATTCTCTTAATTTCTGTGTTCTAGTAACACATGTTCCAGGATATCCAGTATGGAAAACTGGATTTAAGAAGCGAGAATAGTGATTAGCATAGTTCTTGTTCAACAGAAAGAACATGAGGACAAGGACCCAAGGGTTGAGAACTCTTTCTAGGGTTTCAGAATTTTAAATTCTTCCCCCCTTTCCTACAGGATTACTTTGATATAGTGAAGAACCCCATGGATCTTTCTACTATCAAGAGGAAGCTTGATACAGGACAGTACCAAGAACCCTGGCAATATGTAGATGATATTTGGCTCATGTTCAACAATGCCTGGCTTTACAATCGCAAAACATCCAGGGTGTATAAGTACTGTTCCAAGCTGGCAGAAGTGTTTGAGCAGGAAATTGATCCAGTTATGCAGAGCCTTGGCTATTGCTGTGGAAGAAAGGTAAGGAGGGGCCTCAAAACTGAACCTCAAAAAATTGTAGCACTTGTTGAAACATTTAACTGTCCACTTCTAAACACCCTTTCTGTATTTTTTCATTGGGATTGGCCACTTGTAGTCCATTATTTTGTCTGACCCCTGTGAACCACCATGTAATTCTGGGCTGTCCTGTCCGGCAGATTATTGGGAAGTTAGAATCCACAATGTTAGAATGAGTACAAATGCTTCTGGTGCTCATGTTTCAATTGCATTAATTTGAAGTGTGCTTAAAATTGTCTGTATGCTCATCTTTAATTTCAAAGTTGATTAAATGTATCCTAACACTGTTTAAGCATAAAGCACATGGCCTTTTAACTTGAATTTCCCATTCTTGCAGCTTTAAACTGGCACATTTACTTGGAAATAGGTCCCACAGAGTTCAGTGGGGCTTATTCTCAAACAAGCGTTTGTGTATAGGATTGTTGCCTAATGCTATTGTAGAATCAGAATGGGCAGCATCCAGAATAGTTAATCATGCTCGTCATTACAAACTCAAGTCCCATTAATTTCAATGGACTTTGTCATGATCAGGTTACCCAACATTCTTATCAGCCTGGGGAATATGAAGTGAATGAATATGTGCATGCACTTTCATTAGCTAGTCAAAATTCTCATTGCATGAACAGCCAGCCAACACTGCACAACATTTATAAAATATGTTTCTCTCTTTACAGTTGGAGTTCTCACCACAGACTTTATGTTGTTATGGCAAACAGTTATGCACAATCCCACGAGATGCTACTTATTACAGTTACCAAAACAGGTAAGAGAGCATTTTGGGGCTGAATGTGTCTGCTCTGAGAAATTAGATTCAACAGAGCCAGGCTGCTTTTTATACTTTGGCTTCCTGAACAGATTACTTGTCATACTAGCCAGCTGCCACCTTGCATGATGTGATCCTCTTTAAAGAAACTTGAATGTTCATGTATACTCTGCTTATATGATAAACTTCAAAGCTATTTCAGGAAAACCCATTGTTACCTTTTTCTCCCTATCAAGCAGTGCACAGCAGTCTGTCTGCACATGGCTAGTTACAGTGATAGCAGTACATTCTTTAAGCATACAGTACATGTCTGCATCTTGAGTTCATTGACTTCACCATCTTCAGTTTTCTCTTGAGGGATTTGCTTGTCTATGTAAACCCACATAATTGTCACATCCATAGCTATAGTGGGTTAATCTGTATTTTATTTAAGAGTTAAATTTAAAAACTGGGTATTTGTTAAATTGGGGTAGGCTTGCATGGGGATGTTTTTTTGGAGGTGTTTTGCTAGAATTTCTGTTCTTGCTGGATCAGACCAAGGTCCAGTATGTTTTGCAAGAATGCCAGCAATTGCCAGCTATTCAGTGCCTCAGTGATGGACCCATAATTTACCCTCTGTTTGCTTGTGATTAGTCTGCTCAAGAGTAGTCTGTTTTTGGCATGGAAGTTGGTTTCACATGGGGTGAAGTCTCTGGAGTTGACGTATTAAATAAGTTCATGTGTTAACAGTTCTACCTGCATGTTTGGGGGAGGGGGTCAGCTTCTGTCTCTCTTTGTGGACTTGCTGTTTTCTACAGAATGGTTTAGTTTTCAACCATGGGATCAGGAAAACATGAAAGAAAAAATGTTTAGAGAGCTCTTTTGTGCAAGGAAGCACCACTGAATCCAAAGTGGGAACAATACTTTGCTTGCTTCCCCCCCTCGTGGTAAACAAAAAAATGCTGCAAGGCATGAGGAGCTGAAGGAGAAGCCTGCAGTTTCCCCTTCTAAACCTAAATTTCCACATTTTATAGCTAAATGCTATTAAGCCATAAGTCAATTGTCTCACAGATACCAGATTGATGAAAGAAATATTCCTAGTTATCTGGGCTGGGATTCAAAGACCTGCTTGAGGTTTGCTTGTAGGGCTTGGGTGTGCTTAGCCGGATTTTTGACTTTATCGCTTTAGCAAGCAGACACCAATGTCATATCACAAACTGCTCGTGGCTTCAGAAGTGATCTGCTATATGGAAGGAGGGCTGCCATTCAAGACACACAAGCCCAACCCACTCTAGCCGCTCCCCCACCCCCAAGTTGCAACAAGTTAGCTGTGTGGTTCTTTGGATCCTGGCTGTGCGTTTGAATATCTTGATTGATGTTCTTATCAGTGTAAACATATAAACTAATTTCTATTGTGTGTTGGGGAAAAGGGATGGGGAGTGATCCATTTCTGTAGCAATTACAGATCCCATAGTGTTGGTTTTGTTTCGCCTTATGATGCTGTCACAGTTCTGTTTTTTTGTTTTGTTTTTGTTTAGATGTTTGTGCACTCAAATTAACTTGCTTTGCAATTGAGCCTGCAGTTTCAGTACACTCTTGAGGGTAGAAAACATCTTGAGTAAAATATTCAAGTTTTAATTCAGGCAAATCAGGAGTCCTTTTAACATCTCTCTACTGCTGTGTCTCCAAATTGATGTTCCTCAGTACTTAACAGTTTAAAAGTAATATATATGTGTGTGTAGTTGATTGTTGTGCACCTTAAAGTGACACACATATTTTGGCTGATGGTAAGCAATTGTGTAGAAATTGTTCCGAGTTTAGCTACTGCTGCTTTAAATAGATGTTGCAAAAGCACACTTCAGGAGACTATGGTCTCGCAACATTTTAGCATTCTCAAGATGAATGATTTTCACCCCTTTTCAGCCCTCTCCTTGCTATCTGATACAGACATCAGCATAGCAATTGCTCTTACCCACTTTCTTCTTCATTTTGATTCTTTGCTTTTTTGAGGCATTGATGACTGAAATGATGAGAACATGGGTATTCTAAAATGGAATACGCTTTATTTGCTATAATTTGCTGCTTATGATCCCATTTGAGAGATTTAATGCTAATCTGTGCTTTGCCTTGGCTTTCTGCTTTGTGTTGTCCTGTCTTGCTTCTGTGTTTTTTTCGTCCTGCAAATCCCCATTTCTTTGTTCGTGTGTGTGTTTTTTTATTTCTCCTTCATGCTTGTCGTTGTCTGCACTTGGCTTTGAATGCAAAAAACCAACCCAAAAAAACCAAACCAACTAAACACAAAATATGGGTCCCATAAATCTTCATCACTGAATGTCCCTGTCGCCGTTGATGACCTGCTCTCTGCTCCCGCCCCCCTCCTTGGCCTGCTGTGATTGGTGGCTCCGTTGCTTGGCTTGGGCTGTGTTGTGTGGACGGAACAGTTCACCCAAATATGGCCTTCTTGCCGACAGGTATCATTTCTGTGAGAAGTGCTTCAACGAAATCCAAGGGGAGAGCGTTGCTTTGGGGGATGACCCATCACAACCTCAAACGTGAGTAGTTCTTAATAATAAATTCTTACTATTCATCATAGTTTAAGACAGCCTCAGTCTAAATACTACAACTTGTACAAAAATGTGACAAATTTGGGCAAGACCTCTTAATTCTAGGACTTAGTGACTGTTATGCGAGGGACAGGAGAAGGAAGTAATTCCTTTGGAAACTTGGATATAACACCAACCACTAGATGTTGGAATAACCTTTTGCTCTAAACCATTATATTGTTAGGGAAAATAATAAACATAACTTTTAAAGTAGAATATTTCATTAAATTTCTATATTTTATGTGCTAAGTAATGCTAAGAATTCTGACTCAGGGTTTTCTTTTTGCCTCTGATTGGAGAAAGAACATGGAGCTTGTATTCAACTCTAGATCATATAATTAAACTAGCTTTATGCATCTAATACAAATTTTACTGCCCCCTCCAAAATCTCCCCATCCCCCCTGAGAAACATGTGCCTGAGCTTGAGCAGGAGATCTGGCAGCACTGTTCGCTTGGGAAGAGTTGTCCCAGGCATGTACCTGACAGAAAGCTGGCATAAATATGAAAGCAATGGTGGCATTTCTTATTCAGAATTGGGTAACATGGTAAGGCACAGAATCTTCATACATAAATCAGTCGTGTGTATGTGTGTGTGTGTGTGTGTGTGTGTGTGTATAATGCTTTGTGAATAGACAGCTGTGTTTCTAACCTTATTTTCATAGATACAAGATAATACATACATTAATTGCTGAAAATGTGGAGGGCCCTCCACAGAGATGCTTGTAAGGCTTTGTAGTAGAAGCTCTTAAGACTCAGCTGAGTTGATGTGGAAATATAAATGAGGCAAGTGTTGGAAAAACTATATAGGTAAAAGGAAAAAGAGCCTGATACTGATGACTTGGCAGATAAGGTTCATTTGGAGAAAGTGTGTTTAAGGTTATATAGAGCTAAATGCTCGTTCTTTGGGATCTGCTACTGATTTACAGCTATAGAAAGATGTTACTGATTTTTTTCAGGCGCATCTAAGGTATTTTTTCTTTATAGCACAGTGTACTAGTGGGATAGTTGTGGGTTATACTGTCTATTCCTTATTTGTGCAATAGTTGATGCAGCATAAACTGCATATGTTTCTCTTTAAAAACAAATGCATCTCATGAATAGGACTGTGCATATTGTCAATAATTAAAGTGTAATCAAATGAAGCTGCAACATCCAGCACTAAGTGTATGTCTCCTTGACAAAACAACTGGATAATAATTCATCATCCACATGAGGATTATTATTAAAACTTCTATACTGCTTTTTTAAAAAGCATTCTCAAAGAGCTTTACATAGCAAAAGGAATGAGGAAATGGTTCCCTGTTTCAAAAGTACTTGCAACATAAAAAAGGGAGATGACACTTCTTAAAAAGGATTACATTCTATTCCTAAACATTTGTCACTACACCTGCCTAAAATGCTGTTACTTACATTGCCTCCAAAGGAAAAGGTCGCTTTTCTGCCGGAGTACCTTGGACACAGACATAATTTTAAGTCAGGTCAGATTATGAGAGTACAAATGCATTCCTGAAAATGATATTTCTTACTGATCTTCAAAAAATAAAGGGAGATAGCCAGGCACAGAATTCTGTATTTGAGGTACCACAGCTTTGAGGAATCTGGAACCTGTAGGCATTTGCCATATTTCAGATTGTAGAGCACTTATATTAGGACTGCTGAGGATCTCAATGTGTGGTAGGGGCACAGGATAGCCTTCAAGTTAATCAGGGCTTAGGTTGCTTAAGGCTTTAAAAGTTAAATCTAGCACTTTGAATTATGCTTGGAAACCAGTCTTAAGGAGAGGTATAGCATCCTTTTAGACAAGTCAAGAAATACTGACTCAGTTCACCAGCCAGACAAAAATCTTAATGGTACATGTGTGCTGTTACGAAGAAGTTACACTAGCCTACCACATTGCATAAACACAACTGTATCCATTTACATGGCAGTCAGCCATGTTTAATTCAGTGGGACTTACTTCTGAGTAGGCATGCATAAGATTGCACTGTAATTTAAGTACTATTCTTTCAGTGAGTCTGTTATAAACAAGACAGGCAGACATGCCCAAATTTGAAGCTATTGTGTTACAGTCCTCCAGTCAGTGGTGGTGATGGTTGTGGGGGCAGCTTTTTTTAGTGGGGATGCATGCAGCCATGGAGGAAAGCAGAGGGAGAGAGCAGGCTGCCTCTGTGACTGGGCTATGCCTACAGGGAGCCCAGTTGCCAAGGCAAATGCCCACCCTGGAAACTGCTTTCTTCCTAGCATCTAGCCACCATGGAGGAAAGGCAGTCAGAGGTACTTGCCTTGGTGATTGGGCTCTCTCCACAGGCAGAGCCCAGTTGCGGAGGCAGGCCCCGCTCCCCATTTTCTTCCGTGCCTGGATCCAAGCCTCAGTGGAGAAATGCGGAGAGGGTTGTCTCCATGACTAAACACTCCTACAGGGAGAGCCCAGTCACAGAGGCAAGCACCTATGACCGGCTTTCCTCCACGGCAGCTAGACATGAAGGTGAAAAGCAGTTTGAAGGCAATTGCCTTGGCGACTGGGCACTCCCCTTAGGCAGCGCCCAGTCGTGGAGGCAGCCCCTCCTTTCCCTCTCTCATGGCTTGACTTGGATTACTTGGTTGATGTTTGTATCCAAGCCATGGAAGAAAGCGTGTGGGCGGAGGCTGCCTCCATGAATGACTGGGCTCCCCCCCCACCCGGCAACAGCATGAGGGTGGAGAAGCTGTATATACACTTGTCTGAATTAATTTTTCATTCGTCACTGACGAGCAGATGAGTGCGTTTCCTGAGCGCTGCTTATAGACAACTAGAAGTCTGGCTCTTGAATTCTGGGCCAGTTGGAGCTTTTGGGACGGTCTTCACAGGCAGCCCTATAGAGCACAGCGCACTAGTCTAATGTAGAGTTTGTAAGAACAAGTGCTGTTGCAGTTGGTTGTCGTGGGTTTCAATCTAGCTTATTTAGTATCATGCTGTTTGATTTGAGTCTTTTTGATCAGAGTTCTACAAAGCAGTATACAATGATAGAAAAATATTTAAAACACAACTGCAGTCAGAAAGCCTCAGAAGTCTTCAGCAAGAATAAAAGGCATCAACCATTTCAAATAAAACCCTTGGTAAAAAGAAAAATCTTAACCTGCTGCCTAAATAATGATATAGGAGCCTCATGAATCTGTCTAAAGAGGCTGTTCAAAAGGCCTTCTGAAAAAGCTGTCTCCCTGGTTGCTGTCTCTCTGATACTTAAAAATGGGGCACCCAGCGAACAGTTTCAGAAGCACATCTCGAAAGCTGGGCACATACTTGTATGGGAGAAGGCAATCATTTTGGATACCCTGGTCCTAAACTGGTTAGGGCTTTCATAGCCAAAAACAGCACTTTGAGTTGAGCCTGGAAACAAACTGGGGACCAGTTTAGAACTTATATTGGCAAGATTAAAGTGGCCCCAAAATTTAGAAGACAGCAGCTAGACTACACTGTAAAGGAAGCCTTGGGTATAGTGCAGTCTGCTACCAGAGCTTGAATAACTGTTCAGACTATCTCTGTCAAGGAAGGGTTGCCGCTGAGAGAGGCTGAATAGGATTTAGGGTGGGGGTGGGGGAACAGGAAGCCCTGCAACATTCTTTGTACTCCTATGTCCCCCTGTATGTGGTAGAGGGTCAGTCTGGATAGTCAGAAGCAGCACTAAGTTTTCTGTACCTTGATTAGAAGACTGATCACTCTGTTAAGACATTTCCGCCCTCTTGATTTTGAAGTCTCTGTAGAGGGGAAGTAGTGCTTAACTGCATGGTCAAAGATGGCCAGTGTGCTGCACTACAGATTTTTAAGCAGTCCCCTGCATTGCTCCCAGTTGTCTGAACACGCTTGCAGTATTCTACAACAGTTATCTACTTCATAGGTAAGTTGGTGTTTTCATTCTGGGTTGTAATACCCTGTTATCTCATCCCACCTGATTTTCCTCTTCACTCTTCCAAACAATTTTTGGAAGGAAGTATGCTTAGGAAGCCCTAAGTGGCAGGGTCTGCTGCAGACATGAGAAGGCTCTTGATTGTAAGCAGTTACTTATTTTTATCACAACTAAGATTGTTAATTTGTCTCCCCAGCACGATAAATAAAGACCAGTTTTCAAAAAGGAAAAATGATACACTGGACCCTGAACAGTAAGTAATATTTAAACAGCTCACTAATCACATTTTCCTTTTTTTAAAAGGAAGTCCTTTTTCATCATGTGTCACTTCAGGTATCCTTTTTTGAGTATTAGCTTTGATCCCTTAGCCTGTTGGCTACAGTATTGATTTTATACTGTATCTTTAAACAATCCCAGTTCCTAGAACACAGCTGTGCACACACTTTCTCTCCTGTCTGCATAAGTGTAGTCCTAAAGGTGCATTCCTTCCTGTTCATTTGGTGTTGCAGGCAGGAAAATAGCTTGCTGTAGGATTTTTCAAAATTTATTGAACATTTGTCTTTAATATAATAATATCCTTTTGAGGAGATTCTTTCAGCAGTATTGCCAGTCAGAAATGTGTGCCCATGCTCCTTTTCTGCCTTGAATTCAGTTTTCAAAGGAATCTGTTAAATTGCCTTGGATTTAGTAGTGGAATTATAGTTAGAGCAAAGCTATAGAATTCATAGATGCATCTGAAATCATGTTTGGGACTGAACAACATTATTTGAAGATACTGTCTTCTACTGTCTATTTCCAAGTCAAGATACATGTACAGTCTGTAGAGTTTTGAAGAAATGTAAAGCTTTTGTTCTTGGACTCCATAACTTGTGGACCATTTTAACTCTGAAACAATTTTCTTTCTAATTGTACCAATTTCCAACTTTCTCTTCCAGATTTGTTGAATGTATAGAATGTGGGAGAAAAATGCACCAGATCTGTGTACTTCACAATGAAGTTATCTGGCCTTCTGGGTGAGTTGCTTGTTTCATTTCTTTTATGGATGGTAATTGGCTGTGTTGGTAATAAGAACTACAATTTTGGTGGAGTAGGGGTATGTAGATCTGAAATGACATACAGAACTGTATGTCAATCTAGAAAGATTGGTGGCAGTCATTGGAATATTTAGTCTTAAATATTAAAAGTTATACAGCTCTGTTCACAACTGGTTAAAAAGAAATTACCATAATTTGGGGTAGAAAGGCCACAGCAGGTATGTTATGAAAAGTTGTTTGTTGTTGCTGCGGCATTTACACTGATGCGGCATTTACACTTGAATTTAGGATCAAGATGTAGTAAAATCTTAAGCGTTCAACACAACCGAAAAAATAATGCATGATGTCCTCCTCAAATTGTGGCGTTGATGCTGATGTGGCATTTCTGCTGGATTTCTGCAATTTTTCAGCCTTTTTCCTTACTGCGGCTTTTACGCCGATATGGCCTTTCTGCCCAAAATTACGGTAACTAGATAAAAAGTTGTTGATTTTTGAAAAATATGTGAAACATAGTGAATTGCCTACAAGCATAATTTAATTGGTTGCTTGCTTTTCAATAGTCCATAGAAGCACACTAATTTACTTGGAACTCGGCCTGCCTTATCTGAAATCTCTGTTATGCTTATCGTACGATTTTCAGAATAATAAAACTTTTATAATACCAATTCCTGTGTTGGATCCTCTTCACCTTCTCCTTTATTATTATTTATTATTATTATTTAAAGTATTTATACCCTGCCCCTCCAGTGCACTACTGCTCGGGGCGGCTCACAACAGTAAGATAGACACAGATACAATAAAAGTAATAAAATTAACTAAATTTAAAAGTCAGATTAAAAACCACAATTATTAGGTTGAAATTAAAATGGAAAATTATAGAAAGCTAAAGAACCTACCAGATATAACAAAAAAATAATGGAGCATTAAAAAGCCTCCTTTAAAGGATGTTTTTTAAAAACATGTGAAGTACCTTGTGAAACTCAATGCATAGGTATTCCAGAATAATCAGAAAGAAGAGGAGATATAGCCAGGTGACAAAGCAGTTTCCATAGAGAACTTCAACAACAACAACAACAACAATAATAATAATAATAATAATAATAATAATAATAATAATTCAATATCTATACCGCCCTTCCAAAAATGGCTCAGGGCGGTTTACAAAGAGAAATTTTTGCCAAAATGCCAATTTATATTCCTCAGAAGTACCAAAACGTAAGAGAATGAAATACGTCTGAATTAGAAATAATGAAAGTGTGTGAAAATCACAATTGGACTGAAATGAGCAACTCTGTTTATAGAAACATGTGGAAAAGTATGTTCAGTTGCCTAACAAAAAGCTGTTTAAACATGCATATTGAACTTCAGGGAAAGCTACATTTTAAAATCTGCATCTGACAATTTGATAGTGAATGACACTCACGTTACTTTTGAAATACTCCCTGGACTATCTGAAAAGAAGAGAATGATTCTAAACTTGCAGAGGGTGGTGGAGCTTTGCAGTATGGATTTGGGGGAGGGGCCTTGAGGGTTAGGCTGGCTGAGCCAAGAAGAGACACAGGGCATTTTAAAGGAATTTTCATGGGTTGGGAGGCTCAAAAGGGCACTCTTATATCGTGCAAAGGGGCACTTTTCATGTAACATACACTTCAGTAAAGAAATCTTGTGATGCATGTATTTTAATATGAAATAATGGTTATTTTAGGCAACTTGGCACTAACGTCCAGAACTCTGAAGGAATTTTTATTACGGAATACAATGGGCATAAATCTCTGATAGATTTATAAACTTGTATTTTAATGCTAGCATATTTACTTGCATCTTCTGGAGGCTGTGAATTTTGTAACAGGCTTCCACTCTTAACTGGGAGCAGTATTGTTGCTTGCTTGTGCTTTGTTAGCTATCCTGCAGCCAGTTGGTGGTTGACTTCTACAAGTGTTGCGAAAATGCCAGCATGAACTAAGGAACTCTGGGACTTGTAGTTCATAAAGATAGCATGTCATCGGAAGGATATTACTCTCTGTCTCCCAAACAAGAAGCCATAGGGTTTGAATAAACATTGTTCCATATAGAGTCCTACAGAGCAGTTATGTCAGATAAAATTCTGGGAAAGTTGGAGTTAAGTTAGTTAACATTCCAACTAGTTAAGAGTTGACAACTGAAATAGTTGAAGTTAACTTTTGTAGCTTAAAATTGCTTAGCTTAAAATTTAACTCATTCCTATGACTACGTTCTGGTGCCATAATTTGAAACTGCAACCACTCTAACCTAGTTAATTTAACTGGGCATTTAATTAGGTTTTCAAATATATTAATTAAAATGTTGCTGTGTAAGGTAAATGCTGCCCTTGGGGTTCTTTTTACAACCTGGATTCCAGCTTGTTTTTTAGTTCTCAGAGATATCTTACTGTCAAGGAACTTGCATGATGATTAGGAGCAACGGCACACCCTCCACAGATTGCAGAATACAGCAGTGTGCATTCTCTCTGGCCCATGAGGCAGACCAAATTGCGGTGCTACAGTTCCCCCCCACCCCACCCCTTCTATCTCGTAATACTGACCTACTTGGTTTTCAAGCTTGCCAAGAGAAAGAAGATACTATAGGTATCCATGATCACTAAATCAGTTTAAATTTATGCTTATTTATTTATGTGTAGTACATTTATAAACCACCCTATACAAAAAGGTTCCTGTGTGGTTCACAATGTAAAATGCTAAGCTTAATTTGAAATAAAGCTATTAATTGGTGAAACACACCTGTTTGGGCAGTGTGCACTTTCATCCTTCTGGCGACTTCTGATTTATGATGGATGAATTCTAAAACACCTATTGAATCCATTACAGTACCTTCTTTAGGGAAATGTTTGACATCAATTCTGAGTTAGTTGGTGTGCAATGCTTAACATGACGAGGAAACATTTTTGTTGGAATAATTCACATTAGTGTTGGATACGAAATTTCACTCCCTTCTATTTCAGCTTTGTCTGTGATGGCTGTTTAAAGAAAACAGGACGAACCAGGAGAGAGAATAAATTCTCTGCCAGAAGTAAGTGAAAGGATGATTGCAGATGTACAGCTCAATTTTGTACTTATATGGAAGTTAAAGCCATTGATTTCAGTGGGTCTTATTTCCAAGCAATGACTTAAGGACTGCAGTCTTAGCAGAGTTGCATAGCTGCATATTCCTTTTTCTAGACTGTTTATACTTGAAAAATTGTGAGTTGAAGGATATTCTGTTGTCCAGATGAGTTCCATTTAAGCTACTGACACTACCTTCAACAATATTGCCCTGTCCGTAATATGATCCCAGCATTAAACTGCCTTTAATAAATTGGAGTTATGAATCTTTGATCACTTTTTTATATTTAAACAACTCAAGGAAAAACAAAATCTGGACTGTTGGTGACTGCCTGGTAACTTGCACTGACAAGGTGCAATTAGGAGGCCCAGTTCTCTACACATCCTTGAAATATGGAAGACATTAACTTGCTACAAAACAATTCAAGGGTTTGATTCTGCAGCTCCATTCTCCTAAAACGGAATCCAAACCATCATATGAAACTGATACTTCAAGTCTCAACATCTGTTTGCTTTTCCCCATAATTAAAGCTTCCTGGATTTATTGGGATCATTGTTTGAGAGCTAGGGTTGGGGGTAGGGAAGCTGTATTATATCTGATTTTCAATTCCTCTCCTAATTATTCTCGATACAGAATTTTCCCTTTCAGTTCTGTTGCACATAAAGCTTTTGGTGAGCTATCTGCCGGAATCTTTTTCCTGGGTTCAGGAAGGATCTTGGTGTCATGGTAGATCGCTCACTGAAAAATAAAACTAAGTGTAGCGGTAGTGAAAGAGGGATTGAAAGCAAAACAGCAAGTATCATAATACCATTATGTAAATCTATGGTCCATTGTTATTTGAAATACTGTGTACTGTTTTTGGAACAAATGATACCCTCAACTGGAAAAAGATGCAGAAAAAAATAGTAACAAAATCAAGGAGTTGGAGTACCTTTGCTGTAAGAAAAGACTAAACACATGGAAATTAGTGTAGAAGAAAAATGACTTAAGGGGGTAGCCAAGACATGAGTTTTATACAACTATGAATGAAATGAAACTGAATAAACTTTTTCTTTATCACTTTGTACTGAATTCTCAGTAGTGGCCCTCAGAATGTCCTCTTGAAAGAGATCCATTATATTGATCCTTTTTTAGGAGGGCTGTAAGGATTTTTATTTTGCCAATTTCTTGATCTCTAGGCTCTTGAGAGCTGAACTGTTAGATACTGTTTGCCTTGTTTTAGTAGTTTGTTGTAAGTAACTTTGGGGACGTTGTTGAAAAGTGTGGTATAAATGTAGAAATCCTCTAACTTGATGAGCCAATAAAGTGGATTGGCAGTGGGCTCTGAATAGACAAAGGGAAGTATTTGTTTATGCATAATTTATTTTATTTATTTATCAAATTTATACCCCGCCCAAACTTGCGTCTCTGGGCGGCCATAATAAATGTATCAAGTTCAGTAATGCAAGACGTCATGGTAGTCACAAGTTAACCACAGTACTTAAAAAAGCTATTAGACAGTAATGGTTGATAAATAAGTTAACAGCTATTTTCCATAGTAGTAAAGTGGAACTTCTGTATTTGTAGGCAGTATACTTGTGAATAGGCAGATGTTAAGAAATCACTGAGGGGGCTGTTAACTTCTGGCCCCACTCGCAAGGGTCTAGAATGGACCCAAAATCTGATCAGCAGAGCTTCTCTTACTTTGTGCTTCTAAAATGAGTTCATAGCATCTATTGTAGTGGAAGCACATTTATGTTAGTGCTTAGTGGAGAGACAGCTAGCCTTATTGAAAACAGGTATCAGGCCACTCATTAGGACTATAATCTTTGCTTAGCAGATTAATCTATGGAAGTCTTGGTTGGTTAGTCATTCTTTAATTGGTGCAGATTTTAAACCTGGGGGTCTAAGAATGTGCTGGATTTAAGTTATGATTATGTATTTTGTTGAAGTTATTTTGATTCTGGTGCATTACTGTAAGATTATTAAGAGTTCTTTTGTTTTAAATAGGGTTACCAACCACAAGGCTTGGTACGTTCTTGGAGAATAGAGTGAATGATTTCCTGAGAAGACAGAATAACCCTGAGTCGGGTGAAGTCATTGTTAGGGTTGTTCATACTTCAGAGAAAACTGTAGAAGTTAAACCAGGAATGAAAGCAAGGTATGATGTATTCCCAATCTTTAATGGGGTATATTCAGACTGTATTTGGAACTTCAAATATTATTATAGCTGCATGTGTTTAGAAATGCAAAATACGTTCTTTTAGTAATCAAAAGATCATTGGAAATATATTTTATTGCCATCAGTGATACTTTGTGCATATGACTAATATGCTCAAAGCTTTCTGCTTTGAATAATTACATATATAAGCACTTCAGCTTTCCATTAGAACAGTGGGTTTTTTAAGTAAACTGCTTTCATATGTTTTGATCATAAGGTGATTAAATAGAGCAATTATTTTTTGATATCAAATATTAATATTCTCTCCTTCATAAGGAGTGGAAAAGAGGATAAATTTTCATTTGGAGTGTAGATAACTTTTCTGAATTATCATATGCAGACTAAGGTGAGCAGGTCTCTTCTAATGTTAAAAGTATTCTCACCTTTCTAAAGAGAGTGAGTCATCTACGTTTATTAGTGAGGTAATGTATATGAATCACAGAATGCTCTGTTATATATTCATATTATCACATATTCACTAATTGTTGCATAACTTGTTTTCTGTGGTATTCATGCAGTGCAATGTGAGATAGATTTGGAGGAGAGATGGGAAAAACTGAGGGAGGGAAAGTTGCTTGATATCACTTCATTAAGTGCTGCATAAAGATTTTTGTTCGATTTTAGAGGTATTCCTTTTGTGTGAAAACAACCATCTTTGATCATTTAACACATGACTGGATTAGATATGCTCTTTTGTTTTGCCATGTCATCCTTGCCTGTGTCTAGATTTTAATAAATGGATTTTATTCTTGCCTTTACATTTTGCAGGTTTGTAGACAGTGGAGAGATGGCAGAGCAGTTCCCTTATCGAACAAAAGCCCTCTTTGCTTTTGAAGAGATTGATGGTGTAGATTTGTGCTTTTTTGGTATGCACGTTCAGGAGTATGGGTCAGATTGCCCTCAACCCAACCAGAGGTAAAGAACTGCATTATGATTTTTAAGTTTACTCGTTTTTTCTTCATAGACATAGGAGTTTAGGCTTCTAATAGGTGCTGAATTTTTGCCCAGAAGCAAGTAACAACTAACTTAAGACTGGTTATATCCAGTGTAAGCCAGCAGCCATCTTCCCCATTCTTCCCCTGACTCTTGCACAAACAGAATTAGTTTGCCTCCACTGGGAACAATGGTGTTTGCTGTTAGGAAGGCACATTCTTTAAACTAGGGATAACAGCTTGCTTCATAGAAGGAGCTGGGAACTTTTGCTTTATAAAAGCAGCTTGACTCAACCTAAAGTCCGTTGGCTACATTGTCAAAGCAAGACTCTTAGCCGACTTGGCATAGTGCATCATCTAGTTTAACATTATTTCTTTCTGCTGCTACTAGTAATATGCCTTATTGACCCCTGCTTCTAATAAAGTGGTTAATTGTACTAACTTATCTTGCCCTTTCCCTCCCCTCCCCCAAAAATCCCCCCAAAAGTACACAAGACAAAGAATATATTTTATATGGGAGAAAAACAAAACAGTGGAGGGCATTCTACCTTTACATACACTGGACAACATCCAAAGTAGTTAGTCATGACTAAGTACCATTGAAATCAGTGAGATGTTACTCATGACTAACGTAAGTTCCATTTATTTGCATGAAAGTCTGGATGTTGCCTGCCTTTTCTGATCTTTGAAAACGCAATAAGCTCTGCATACTGATCTACTGGTGACAGAGTTTTAAAGGTTAAAGGATATTCTGCACATGATTTTATTGCAAATCGCATTTTATGTTAAGTCATCAAGGTATTGAAGGTTTGAGCAACCTTTTGTAGTTGTGGCACCATTTTAAACTTATTTCTGTGTGTGCTGCTTACTCTCTATACTTTATAGCAAACCTTGCAGTCCTAATAGCAGTGAAGTGTTGCAGTGTTAATAAGGTCCAATATGTATATTACTTTAGTAGTATGCAACCTTGTGAAACTCATGGAGCATCATTAGAGACTTCGCTACTAAAGAAACCATTTATCAGCCCATCAAGATGAGCTAGTTGAGACATAATGCCAAATTATGATGTGGTGCTATTAGACAGACCCTTCAAGAAGTTTTGGTATATCACACTTGCTTCATACCCTTAGTCTTCCTCCTCTTTTCATGCATGCTGATTTCCTCTTTCCTGGTTTGAGGCAAACCACAGTCTGCTGTTTTGCCCAAGCCATCAAACTTTGTTTGTGCTTGACTTGGAATCCAAGATTGGACACTACAGCTTAATCCTGGTTTGTAGGGTAAGTGCACATCACAGTTTGCTAGTTTGGAAGAGATGGCAAACTGTGGATCCTTCAAACTGGGAAAGAAGAGAGGGCATTAGTATGCCCATGGGGATGTGGGAGTGTGCGAACTTGAGACTCTGTGAAGGTATGTCTGAACCAGCCCTGTGTTACACTCTTAATTGTGGGAGTGCTGTGTTATACAAGATAAAACTACTGTGGAAAGTAAACAAAAATAGCTTGGATAGGGAGGGAAAGGACAGCTAAACTGAGAGGTGATTTTTTTCAAGAGTTGAAACCTGGAAGACGCCTTGCTTGGGTACTTGAAAGATGGAAAATAGATTGGGGAAGTGTTGAAAAATTGCAAAATGCTCCCGGTTATTACCTGGGTTTATGAATTTTCTCTCCTCCTTGTCTAGGCGAGTATACATATCTTACCTTGACAGTGTTCATTTCTTCCGCCCTAAATGCTTGAGGACTGCAGTCTATCATGAAATACTAATAGGATACCTAGAGTACGTCAAGAAATTGGGGTAGGTTTCCCATTTATCTTGTCTTTTTGTAATATACTCTTATCCACAATAATGGAAGATCTTCAGGACATATCTTGTTCTTTTTAGTTTAGGTGTTACTTGAAAACTATCCCATCAGGGGAAAGAAAATACAGAGCTAGGTTGCTTATGGCAACAATGGAATCCCTTTCTTCCCTTTTTCCTGAATAGGAAGATAAGAGCTGTCGGTTTCATAGATAGTTTCAGGATGATGGTTGTCAGCCTAGTAGCAGTGTGTGCTAGACAAAAGTAGAGGAGGAGCTGTTCTGTGATGCTGATGTATAAAGTAGTTTTATTGTGTGGTAATTAATGTGAAGAACTCTTGCACATGATATATAAATACCCAAGTATTTCTTAAAGGTCTTGTGGGACATAAGATTGGTCTACAGCAGGCCTGCTCAACTTTGGCCCCCCAGCTGTTTTTGGACTACAACTCCCATAATCCCCAGCCACAGTGGCCAATAGCCAGGGATTATGGGAGTTGTAGGCCAACATCTGTAGGAGGGCCAGAGTTGAGCAGGCCTGGTCTACAGGCTTAATCTAATTTCGAACACCGACAAAATGAAATGAGCAAAAGGTGTATTGGATCTGAAGGAGGGGGAATGGTCTAATGAGATGTAATGTGTGTTTAAAAGAGAGGATCCCAGTGATGTCTTCACAAATTTTTGATTATGAAGCAAGTTTTTGATTATGCAAAATGTAAATCTGAGCAGATGGAATCTCCATTAGAAGATCTAGTACCAATGAGGTTTTGTTGCTTCTCCACTACTTCAGTCAAGATTGCTACAGAACCTATATTTCACTTAACAGTCAAAAACTGCTTTATTTTCCAAGGCAAATGTTCTTGGCCATCAAATTGAGACACAGAGAAGTTGCCTACCTAGTTGCCTCTGGATCTACAAGCCATTGAAATATTCATGCATTGACTACTAAAAGGAGAGAAAATAAATTGCAACAAGATTGTGGGGTGATAAGAGTAATGTGACTTTAGACCATAATAGCACATTGGAATAGCAACAAAATACAGATCTAATTGTCATGGACTCACAAGCGAAAGAGACTAACTAGCAAAGCATCAGGGAATATTAGCTGAGTTGTCCCAAAGTGAGAAATATAGAAGCCAGGTCTTGGACAAGCTGACACTTAAAAGTGATTGCCCCCAACCAGAATGTGCTCCATCAGTTCTACCTACTAGTACATAATGCACAGACACCTGCTTAGCAGCTTGTAGTGTAAGTCTTGCAGTTGGCCCCACAGGAGCCTGGGATTATAACTAATGATAGGTGGGGACTGAGGAATACCCAAAAGGTATTTCTCTGCAAAAGGAGAAAGTGTGGAGAGAAGTGTGAACATTTTAGCCCTGACAAATACTTTGATGTGTCCTCCAGTCCATTATCTCCTCCTCAGATGAGTCTAAAATGAAAATAAAAAGTGGAGATAGACTACTGAGAGGTGCTCCAAACAATATTGAATATTAAATTTAAGCATATGAACAGCTATTTACATAGAGAAGTACTAGCAGGTTGGATGGGTAGAAGTGTACGAGCATTCTTCCTAGTAATCCCTGCACGAGACTTCTCATTCCATTAGAAGGTTTTCAAGGTACTTAATTTCTGGAACTAAGCAAGTCTGGATGGCAGGTCATCTGCAATTATGTGTCCTCCTAAGGCATGGTTTCTTAACATTGGCTTTCCAGATGATGTTGGACTGCAACTCCCATCATCCCCAGCCACAAAGACCATGGCTGGGCATGATGGGAGCTGTAGTCTAACAATATCTGGAGAGTCAAGATTAAGAAACCTTGTCCTGAGGTATGCATTTGATGTAATGTTGCTAGCTTGCATCTGGCTCTGTGAGCTGCTTGAAAAGATGGATGAATGGAAAGCCACTCCTCACCCCTTTCACTGTTAACAAGAATATGAGATAAGTTGGGGGTGGAGTTGTGGGCCGAGCTCAAGAGATGGGCATGTGGGCTGCCATTTTAGTCCCCAGCACATGACACCAGTGGACCAATCACGTGTAAGGAGTGGCTGCATAAGCAGTTGGTTCCATTGCTCTGTCTTTCAGTTGCTCTATGGGCAGGCACCCACCCCTGGACTCAGTGAGGGATATTCCGGTCGCCATCGAGGCCAAGTAGGAATTTTTTGGGTCTCAACTGATTGGCTACTATTGGGGCCTTTTTTCGCCTACTTCTCACTGATTTCATTAAGGCAGTCACTGGCCGTTATGGTGAGTGGGAATACAGAGGAAGGCTGGGTGATCTCGCAACTCTCAGAATGGATCAGCTCCCACTCGGGTGCATGCCAGCGAACTCCACTCAGTGCCTTGCGGTGGGCTGGCATGCATCCCCTCGACGGGGGGTAATCTCATGGTAGAGAGGAGGTTTGAACTGGGTACGGAACCAAATCAAAGCCCAGTCCTTCGCCCTCCTGTGAGCATAGCTCCTATGAGATTGACCCACATAGGAGATACCCACACTTTAGTTAAGATTTCTTGTTGTAGGTTTTATAAATATTCAATAAAGTGGCCCTAGTTTTTTCCAATTACATGTATCCTGTCGTTATTAGGGCCTGGGTTTGCAGTGGGCAGCGATTCTGAACTTAATATTGATGATGAATAGTGGAGAAAATTGTCTTGGCTTTTTGAAATATTACTAGGTATACAACTGGACATATTTGGGCCTGCCCACCTAGTGAAGGAGATGACTATATTTTCCACTGCCATCCTCCTGACCAGAAGATTCCCAAGCCCAAACGACTGCAAGAATGGTACAAAAAGATGCTGGATAAATCTGTATCGGAACGTATAGTCCATGATTACAAGGTTAGTCATGAATTAGATTCAGCACCTATTTTGGTTCTTGTATCACTGCTTATTCTGGAATAGGAGTGTATGCCCTGAAAATTCCAGAATCATTTTTGGGAGCAGTGCTGGACACCTAGCACTTTTGGTATTGAAAACTATTGGGATAATGAGGTGTGTTAATTGTGGGAAGGCAAAACATTGTATATTCCTTGTGACACTATACTGATTTGTTGGTTTAAGAAAAGTCTGGTTTAAGAAAAACTGCTTTCAAGAACAATTTGCTGGGATTGAAGGGAATAACTGGCCTTTGAGAGAAGTGTAATAGATTCTCTCTAAACGGGGTGGTGGTGTTAGTGTATTCCTTTTCCTGAGCTGTTAGGCAACTGCGCTGACTGAAAACATTTTGTGTTGCAGGATATTTTTAAGCAGGCAACAGAAGACCGTCTAACAAGTGCAAAAGAGCTGCCTTACTTTGAAGGGGATTTTTGGCCCAATGTTCTAGAGGAGAGCATTAAAGAACTAGAACAGGAAGAGGAGGAGCGGAAGAGAGAAGAAAACACTAGCAATGAGAGCACTGATGTAAGGAAGTCACTTTTATTGAATGATTGTCATTTGTCATTCTTTGTAAAATCTGTGATCTGCAGAATTGAATTAAGTCAAGGTACAGAGCCTGTTTAGAATTGACATCAGCTTGTACATCAATAGTTAGAAAAGTTAAAATGCCATTGGTTGGTTCCTATCTTCTCTATATATAATTCTCTAAGGCGTACCCGTGGCTAGTCTCGTGTATGGCAACTCTTGTGAGAGTTTGTGAGCAGAAGCACCTGATTGGGCAGTGGGGATTCCATATGCAGATAGGGAGGAGGGGCCTGTGATAGTTAAGGTCAGTTGGAATGCAACTATTACTGGTCAGAAGATGTTCTTGTTTGTAGAGGAGAGGAATCTCTCTCCCTCTCTCTCTCTCTCTATGGATGGATAGTGGGCAGGGGTCTGCGAAGAGAGGGGTCGTGAGAGAGGAAGGAGCCCCTTCAGGAGAAGGGGGCTGCTGTTGTGTAGATTAGATGAGGAAACAAGATGAACAAGATCTGTTAACTCAGGATGGGAGAGAGAAAGAACGGAGGGGAAGAAAGACAGGGGAAGAGTGAGTGGAGGAGAGAGGGAGGGAGAGAGAAAGAAAGAAGAAAGGGCGAGGGACGGACCTGAGCCTGTCACCGGCCTGAGGGGAACGAGTGGCCATGGCTGTGGCAGGAGTAAGGAAGGGCCCAGTCAACCCCTGCTGCTTTTTGCGGCTACTGAGGCCATTGGCGGAGGCAGGCAGGCAAGGGATCGGCCTGGGCCTGTCAGCCTTCCCCATCCTACGGGGAACAAGCGGCCATGGTGGTGGCAGCAGCAAGGAAGGGCCCAGTCAACCACTGCTGCTGCTCCTCCTGTGGGTCAGGGCTCAGGTGAGGAAGTCTGTGGGGATAGCTTTGCCAGTAGACATCAGCAATGCTGCAGCCGCAACCAAGAGGGGTGAGGGGGATGGAAGCAACCAGTTAGAGGAGGAGGAGCAGGAGTGTGGCTCAGGTGAGGGTGGAGAGATCTCTGAGGTGAGGAGGGCTGTGGCAGGGGGTGAGGGGAGCAATCGAGTGCTAGAGCGTAGATGCTCTGCACTGGTTAAGTTAGTTCATTTGATTTCATTAAGGAATGTCTTGTTAATTGAAGACGGCCCCATCTGCCACAATGCTTCCTCTTGGGGTGAGAGTAAGTCACTTAGGAGGTTGGGAGCAAGTTACATATGCCTACAGGCCTTGCTTGACCCAGCCTGATTTATTTGCCTTAGCACAAGCAACTTGGGGATCACTTGATTAAGTTTTGGGTTCATTTTCCAGGTCAGCAAAGGGGATAGCAAGAATGCCAAAAAGAAGAACAATAAGAAAACAAGTAAAAATAAGAGCAGCTTGAGTCGTGGCAACAAAAAGAAGCCTGGCATGCCCAATGTTTCCAATGACCTCTCCCAAAAACTATATGCCACTATGGAGAAGCACAAGGAGGTAAGAGCAAGTATAAAGCTATGACCATGTATGTTGTGTTTGAAAGTAAGCTGGCTACAGATAGGGATGTGCATGGAACCAGTCCGGAGGCCCTTTATGTTACGTTATGCTCACACCGGGTACTTACTTTTATTTCCGTCCGAGGAGGACACCGGGGCGGCAGGGAGGTATGCTGCTGCCCCAACGGAGACTTCTTAAATGGAGCGCCGGTGAGGAAAACACGGTGGGAGCAGTAAGGGCACCCTCCCCCGCCTTTAAAAGTATTCCCCCCCACCTTCGAAACGCACACACACACACACACACCCCGGTTCCATGCACATCCCTAGCTACAGATTCTGAAACACATAAATACTGTATTGAAGTTGGGTAAATGGCAATAGCAAAATGTCCCTTTAGATTGGTTACATAAAAAAGAGAAAGTACTTCTGCTATATTGTCTGTGTGACCAAATTAAAAACATGGTCTAACTTGCTGCCCAAACTAAATTTATCTTAATCCAGTGGTCTTAGACTTCAAAGGGAATGTGGTGCTGAAATGAGCAGCAGTCCCCCCTTTTTGTGGAAATAACAGGGAGCATGCATTTTTCTATTGGTTTGAAATCTTCAGAAATAGGGGAGAAAGCCAGTTGTCGAGAGTATTTAACAAAATTATAAATATAAATATATATTTAAAGAAACTGATAAAGTTACATAGCTATTTAGGGATGGTATTGGGCAAGTTGAAACACTGCACATTTTGCAGCTTCTTGCATTGCTTGCTGAGTTAATGTTTTATATTTATAAAGAGCCAGCATAGCATAGTGGTTAGAGTGTTGGACAAAGACTGGGAAGACCCAAGTTCAAATCCCCATTCAACCATAAAACTTGCTGGGTGACTCTGGGCCAGTTGTGTATCTCTCAGCCTAACCTACCTCACAGGGTTGTTGTGAGGATAAACAATAAACATGTACACCACTCTGAGCTCCTTGGAGGAAGAGTGGGATATAAATGTAAAAATTAATTAATTAAAAAGCAAAACAAGAAACAAATGGAAAACCTTGCTCTCTGGCTTAGAGTCTAAATTGACACATGAGGAAAAAGAAGCTGGTCTTGTAGCAAACACGACTGGTCCCCTTTGCTAAGCAGGGTCTGCCCTGGCTGCATATGAATGGGAGACTACATGTGTGAGCACTGTAAGATATTCCCCTTAGGGGATGGAGCTGCTCTGGGAAGAGCATCAGCATCTGCATGCTTGCATGCAGAAGGTTCCAAGTTCCCTCCCTGACATCTCCAAGATAGGGATGAGAGAGACTCCTGCCTGAAACCTTGGAGAAGCTGCTGCCATTCTGGGTAGACAGTACAGAGCTAGATGGACCCGTGGTCTGACTTGGTATATGGCAGCTTCCTATGTTCCTAAGGCGGTAAGGAAGGACAGTGGAGGAAGAGAGACTGTCAAGAGTGTAGTATCTAAGCAAATCTGAGTTGGTTTTGGTCTTACTAAATTAAGTGAAACCATTTTTGAGTTGCATGTGCATTCCAACATTATAAGAGACACATGTTGGTGCAATTTGGTATGAGTATAGGAGATGCTTCCCCACATGTATAGTATTGTAACTGGATAGCATTCCATTATTTCAGGCAGCTTGTAGATTGACCCAAGTCTATGTCACTTTGTTTAGGTACTCAATCGGAATCAGTAGCACATAACCACTGTGACATAGCTGGATCATCAAGATAAGTTAATTGGTTAGTTGATGGGAAGAGGGGAAAATTCTACACTCTCAGTTGTGGAATCCACAAGTGCTTTACTATCTCCCCCACACTACAAATCGGGAGCAGTTGAGAGGCCTGTTTTGATCTTTGCAGGCTATTAATGTCTTCAAACAATTCACATTGAGATTAAAAACCACAGTACAATAAATATTCCATACATAAAAGCTGATGCTTAAAGCCTTTTTGAACAGAGCCTAATACCAACCATTCTGTCTTTCAGGTATTCTTTGTGATTCGCCTTATTGCTGGTCCTTCAGCCAACTCCCTCCCTCCAATTGCTGAACCTGACCCTCTCATTCCATGTGACTTGATGGATGGGCGTGATGCCTTCCTCACCCTTGCTAGAGACAAACATCTTGAGTTTTCCTCGCTACGAAGGGCAATGTGGTCAACTATGTGCATGCTGGTAGAGTTGCACACACAAAGCCAGGACCGTTTTGTTTATACCTGTAATGAGTGCAAGCATCATGTGGAGACAAGATGGCACTGCACAGTCTGTGAGGTATGTCTTTGAAATGTTATCTTTTAAACTTTGGCTGAATGCTGTCTGAGAGAATTTTCAAAACTTTTGAAAGCTCTGAAGACCAAAACCAGCAATCTTTATAATTAATTCTCTTAGCCAGCCAGTGTGGGGATGTGGCAAGGCAATGCGTGCCGGTGAGAGAGGCACCTGGAGGCACCTTGGCTGAGCTCCATTTGGCTGGCGGAGGCACTTGATTGGCTGGACGCCGGCTGTTGTGAGGAGGGGCCGTCTTGGCTGCAGCCTGGGCTGGGAGGCAGGAGGCAGTGGGATGGACTGGCCCTGGCCTGGCGCCAGAGGGGGGGGGTGAGTGGGCTTCCATATATTTAATTCTCCTGGGACATGCGTGCCCAGGATTTGGCAGCGGAACTCTCGCGACACGCTGCGAGAGTTCCGAAGTGAGGAGCACTGAGGAGGAGAGGGGGAAGAAAGTGCCGGCGGTGGCCTGCCAGCAGGTAGAGGAGGGGGGAGAGAAAGGCGGCTGCGGGCGGGCGGAGAGAAAGGCAGTGGGGGGGGAGAAAAGCCGTGGCGGCAGGTGGATGGGAGGGAGAAAAAAACAGCGGCAGCGGGTCCCTTCTTGGCTGCCCACCACAGCTCTGTTGGGGGGGGGGAGGAACAGGAGAGGAGGAGGGCTGGAGGAAGAGGGAGGGGGAAACAGCCAGCCCCAAAACGCCGCACAGATGCTCTGTGCCGGGTCAGCTAGTAGAGAATAATTTCTATAATCTTGTTCTCTTAATATGGTCTGCCATTCTGTTAGCTTTCCCTTGTGAACTCCTTCAAGCAAATATTTCCTATTGCCCTTCCTCAGCTTTGCTATTTTCTTTGCGACAAATACTGAAATATATGTATAATGCTTCCATTTCAAGATAGCTCTTCACTCTCCAGAATAATGAGCTTCTTTAGAAGAAGTGTGGTAGATTGTCATTTGCCTGACAACTGTATGTTTGCAGTATGGCACAATTGCATCTGTCTGAGATGGGAGACAATGCTTCATTTTTGTTGCTCCCCATATTAGTTGTTCCTCTGATGCTTAAGCCACTTGCGCTGATCTTCATCTGCTATAAAGCCCTATTCAGACATTAGTTGTATATGTGTTCAGATGTTTGTATACATGTTTTGATTTTAACAGTGAACAGGCCCTCTCAAATGCAGAGTTACAGATAGGAAATGTACTCCAGTACATGCATTGAACATCATGTGTTAATAGGGCTAAAGTATAGTGTTCAGTGGATGTTGGTTCATTCTCCTTCTCCAGCCTATGTTCATGAGGTCAGATCTCTATTGGCTCTGAACAAGGGTGCTTAAATGCATAAATTTTAGATAGATTTATTGGAACAACCTCACATCTAGCAATTGAGGATTGCTTTGTTTAACTGGCTGCTTTACCACAGATTTTTCACTGAGATGCAATTCATTTTTCAGTTGATATGTTTGTCCTACTGTCATGATCATGATTTGACTCATCATTTCTTTTTTCAGGATTATGACCTGTGCATCACCTGCTACAACACTAAAAACCATGAGCATAAGATGGAGAAATTGGGTCTTGGTATTGATGATGAGAGCAACAACCAACAGACAGCCACCACCCAAAGCCCTGGTGACTCGCGTCGCCTGAGCATCCAGCGCTGCATCCAGTCTTTGGTCCATGCCTGCCAGTGTCGCAATGCCAACTGTTCACTGCCGTCCTGTCAGAAGATGAAGAGAGTTGTCCAGCACACCAAAGGCTGCAAGCGCAAAACGAATGGAGGGTGCCCAATTTGCAAGCAGCTGATTGCTCTTTGCTGCTATCACGCTAAGCACTGCCAGGAGAACAAGTGCCCAGTGCCCTTCTGCCTCAACATCAAACACAAGCTTCGCCAGCAGCAGCTTCAGCACCGCCTGCAGCAGGCCCAGATGCTGAGGAGGAGGATGGCGAGCATGCAGAGAACCGGCATAGTTGGCCAGCAGCAAGGGTTGCCCTCACCAACACCAGCTACACCGACAACTCCGACAGGCCAGCAGCCACCAACTCCGCAGACTCCACAGCCACAGCCTCCACCCCAGCCTGCCTCGCAGCCCCAACCTGCACCTCCCACTAACATGCCCCAGTATAGCATGTCAAGAACTCAGCCTCCTGGTGCGGTGTCCCAGGGCAAGGCAGGTGGCCAGATAACTCCTCCAACAACTCCTCAGACTGCTCAGCCCCCTATTCAAGGCCCCCCTGCAGCTGCAGTGGAAATAGCCATGCAGATCCAGCGAGTGGCAGATCACCAGCGACAGATGGCTCATGTTCCAATTTTCCAGAGGCCAATTCAACACCAGATGCCCCAGATGAATCCAATACAGCCGATGGGTGTGGCACCGCCTCAGATGGCCAGAGGTCCAGGTGGCCACATAGATCAAGGGATGGGGCCAGCGGGAATCCAGCAACAGCCAGCATGGGCCCAGGGAGGGTTGCCCCAACCTCAGCAGCTGCAGCCAGGAATGCAGAGACCACCCATGATGTCAGTAGCCCAACCCGGGCAGCCTATGAGTATGTCTCCACAGCCTGGAATGGGTCAAGTACCAGGTGCAGCTCAGCCAAAACAAAGTTCTCTGCCCCAGGCAGCCTTACAAAACCTGCTGCGGACTCTCAGGTCTCCCAGCTCTCCCATGCAGCAGCAGCAGGTGCTCAACATCCTGCACTCCAACCCTCAGTTGTTAGCCGCTTTCATCAAGCAGCGGGCTGCCAAGTATGCTGGAAACCAGAATCCACAGGGCATGCCAGGGCAGCCTGGAATGCCTCAGGGGCAACCAGGGCTTCAGCAGCAGCAGGGCATGCCAGGGCAGCAAGGAGTGCACCCAAATCCAGCCATGCAAAACATGAACCCAATGCAAGCAGGTGTCCAGAGGCCCAGCATGCCCCAGCAGTCACCACCCCAGCAGCCTCCACCTCAACAGGCCATGGGCGGGATGAATCCCCAGGCACAGCCAATGAACATGAATCACGCAGGAATGTCTCCCCAGTTCCGGGATCTCCTAATGAGACGACATCAAATGCTTGAACAACAGCGTCAGCAGCAGCAGCAGCAGCAAGGAGCAGGACCAGGGTTGGGCCCCGGCATGGCCAACCATAACCAGTTCCAGCAACCACAGGGAGTTGGATACTCCCAGCAGCAGCAGCAGCAACAGCAGCAACAGCAGCGGATGCAGCATCACATGCAGCAGATGCAGCAAGGAAATATGGGACAAATGAGTCAGCTGCCACAAGCAATGAGTGCAGATACAGGAGCAAGTTTGCAGCAGGCTTTTCAGCAGAGGCTGCTCCAGCAGCAGATGGGATCACCAGCTCAGCCCAATCCCATGAGTCCCCAACAGCACATGCTCCCTAGCCAGGCCCAGTCCCCGCACTTACAAGGCCAGCAGATCCCATCCTCACTCACGAATCAAGTGCGCTCTCCACAGCCTGTCCCCTCGCCACGGCCCCAGTCCCAGCCCCCTCACTCCAGCCCTTCCCCTCGGATGCAGCCTCAACCTTCTCCACATCACGTCTCCCCACAGACCAGCTCCCCACATCCAGGACTGGTAGCTGCCCAGGGTAACCCTATGGATCAAGGGCACTTTGCTAGCCCGGACCAGAGTGCAATGCTTTCTCAGCTTGCTAGCAATCCAGGCATGGCAGGCCTTCATGGTGCAAGTGCCACAGAACTGGGACTTGGCTCAGATAATTCAGACTTGAATTCAAACCTTTCACAGAGTACACTAGACATACACTAAGACGCATTGTAGCATTTTGGGAGCAAAAAAAAAACCTTATTTTCTCAAGACTTTTTGTACTGAAGACAAAATTTTTTGAATCTTTCTTAGGAGAAACAACATTTTTCCCTGGAATACATCTGAACTCTGCAGCAGTAGTTTATGGTTTTTAAAAGAAGAAACCAACAAAATGAACCTGAGGGACAATAGAATACAAAGAAAATATATTTTTGTTATGGCTGGTATCATAACCAGTCCTTTTTCTTGTTTTTGTTTTCCCTTCGCGTGCGTTGGGGAGGTGCTTGGGAGAGGATAGTTATTTGGCTGCTGACCAAATTACTTCCTCTCTAGCCTCCAATAGGTTTTATTTTTTTTAAATTAATGAAAATATGTAATATTGATAGTTATAATTTACTGAGGCAGATGGTTAACATTTTCCCTATTCTGGTTTTTTCCTCATGTCTACTGCAAAAAAAAACCCAACACCACCACATAACAGGAGAACATTTCCTTAAACTGGAGGACAAAAAGGGTGAATGTTGCTTTAAAAATACAGTGCATATATATAAATATATATATTAAAGATAAATACCAATTTTTCCTCTTTGGTTGGAAAGATGTCAATCTTTTAAAAAAATGTAAAAATTAAAAGTAACCCAGTCTCCCTCCCTAAGTCTACTTTTGTCCTCTAAGAATTTTCTATACCAGAGTCTGAACTTAAACTTCAAGTATTAAAATTTGTACATGTAGAGAGAAGACAACTTTTTTGCAAATACACGGGCAGCTGCCAAATGGATGTAGTATATATATTGTGGTTTGTTTTCTTGAAAGAATTTTTTTTGTTATTTTTGCATCTAACAAAAGGAGACAATAAAGAGGGTAAGAAACTATTCCAAGGGTATAATTTTAACCTGAGAGAAATTCCCTGGGGTTTCTTCTTTATGCTTGCTTTCTCTTTCCCTCCCTTCCCTATTCCTCCTCTTCCATTTTCTGTAAAACTTGAAAATAGAAAGCAAAAAACCCTCTAATGTTGTAAATCATGCAATTAAGGTTGATTACTTATAAATATGGACTTTCGATCACTGTATAGACTGTTAAAATTGATTTCTTATTACCTATTGTTAAATAAACTGTGTGAGACAGACTGATTTTTTTTTAATGCTTCCATTCTCCTTTTCCCGACTACTGGTGCTTATTTTAAAATGGGGAAAGAAGATGGTATGTGTATGCAAAAATGATTTTTGGCAATCAATATTTGGAGATAATGTATGGTTATATACCATTGTGTCTTTTTAAGCTGGGTATGTTGGGCTGTAATGAAAACTATCAATGTCCATATTGCTGTGACTCTGTATTTGCTTCTGCTTGTTTAGTAACTGCAAACACTTCTCAATATTTAGGTGGAGTTCTATTTGCGTTTCTAACTTGAGTAGCACTTCATCTTCAAAATGACTACCAGAATAGAGGAGTTAAGTCTTACTATAATCTCAGCCACCATTCCATGATTCAGTAGCATGCAATGTGATTTGAAGTGTAAGAGGAACAGTGGAGGTTAGACACATTGGAAGTGTGTCAGACTGTTCTGACAATAGGAGAAATAGTTTTGGTTTCATTAGGAGACTGGTTTGAAGACTGAGGCTCCTTGTATGAGTAGCATTCCAGAAATCTACAGCAGTAATCGTAGCAGAAGCTGTTCATAATAAGCACTTAGATGGTCTAGTACTTTTCTACAAATCAAGTAATGAGTATATTAGAACTACCAAAGAGATCCAAAGGGACATCTTGCTTCATTTCTGCAGGTGTGGCTGATCCTGACAGTTTGAGGAAGATTTCATATTCGTGTTCAGTTTGAAACCATGGAAATGTCATCTTGGTTGTCTACATGCACCTAGTATAAGTTTTCTGAATTGGTTCATATTTCTCATTCTCTTGAAGCCCTTTCTGGATTGGTTCAATATCTGAGTAGGGCTTTGGTTCTGTGTCTACAGACCTAGCTCCAATATTGTCCAAGTTCAGAAAAGGTGACATAGGGAGGATTTTTACCAAAGTACTTAAAAAAGAAGAGAAGTTAATTTAATGCTGAAGCATTTATGTAAAAGTTAATGCAAGAAGATAATTGGATAATGCACAATTACTTGTATTGCAAATATGGCAGTTCATAGAAAATGCAATAAGCTGTAAATGATTGTTTTGCCATGGAGTTCAGTTCAAAATGAATTGTCTGCAGCCCCCATGAGCCTATGTCTATGCAGTTCTAGTTGTGTAGTCAAAAGTCCTACATTGCTGATGCTGTGAGTTCTGAGTGAGAAACTGGAAATTATAGTCAACTGCAGCTGCAAGATTCACTTTAAGTGGAAGCTCTGCACGACTATCTGCAACATTGATGGTATCTTCAATGAATTGTCACTTTTCCCCAATACTTCCAACTTTTCTGTAACATGCCCAAGCTAACAAAGCAAGATTCAAATACAATACTAGAACAATAAACAACCAATAAAACAGTTCCAGAATAAGAATAAACAGGACAATAAAAACTAGTCATTTAGCACATTAACCTGTCAAAGGAGGATATTTGTACACTGGTGGAAGACCAGCAAGAAGCGGGCAAGGTAACTCTTAAAAAGTGAGTTCTTGACTATGCCACAGAGAAGGCTGTTTTGCATGTCCCAATCAAACCCAGTTCAGAAGGAGGGCCTCTCCAACAGAACAAGCAAGTTCTTCTGGGAGAAGATGGCCCCTCATTTATCCGATCCCAAGTCAATTAAATTTTTAAAGTTAAAAAACAATGATTGGCAACTGGAAATGGAGTGGAAGCCAGTGGAGCTGTTGCAAGAAAAGAGTTGCGTGCTTCCAGCAGCTGGCCCTGGCCAATATCGCATTTTTGCATTGCAAATAATGACATTCTGTGACTTAATTTGTCTTTTATTGGTTGAAGTTGGTGCTTGATGTGTACTTAAATCAAATCCCCATGTAGCCCATGTGGAAACACTGCTTTCCTGTTGAGCCAAACATTTATTGGAAACGTGCCAATTTGAACCAGTGCCCCACATTGGGGAGGAGTTGCACTTTTGCATAGCAGATATACGTGCCTGAATCTACCAATTTAAAGTGCAAGGGGTGTAATCTGATTTGGGTTGTTACACACATGCATTTTTCTATAGCAAATATGTAAAACCTTTACAGATGACAGTCAACTCTAGAAACCAGTGCAAGTGTGCTCTGATTGAAGACTCCTCATAAGACGTGCTTATCAACACACAAATTATCCTGTATATATGGCTTACTGTGATAGGGAGACAACCCTTATCAGCAGTGTCTTTTTAAAGAAAAACCTTAATCTTTATATGGAGGAAGGAAAAGACACAAGATGGGAGGACTGGACCCTCCCCCTCCACTGCTAAGTGCCTGTCTGAGGCTGGGATTAAGTGGGGGCAGGTGAGGGGGGAGGCCTCCGATACTGGCCATTAGAACCAAATGGCCACAGCTTTGGGGGATGTGTACAGTGTCTAGCTGAGGAGAGGCACTCTCTACGGAACAAATTGCTGCCCTTGGGGTGCATACTCGTTGCCCCATTCCTGCCTCTTGCGACAACTCTTGCAGGCTCTTACATGGTTTCAGAAACCGGGTGTGACACATTGGTGTGTTCTTCCTGGGAGCTGATGCCTCTGAAACAACTCTGAAGTCTTAAATAGGGATTCCCGGCTTTGGGTCCCCTGATGCTGGACTACAACTCCCATCGACGTTGGGGGGCCCCAAGCTGGAAATCCCTGTCCTAAACAACTGCCTGCCCTGGTGCCTGACAAAGAGGCAGGGGCCTGAATGCCGCCTTGGCAGCCATCTGCAAGTTAAGGAGCCCCAATGAGTCTCGCAGGCACCTTGTGTGGCTGCCTGGCTTCAGGAATGCATGCAGTTTTTCTCCAAGGGATCCTCTGGGGCAGAGCAGCTTACCAACTCTGGTGTATAGACGGCAGTGAGGAAACTCTTCCTGCATAAAAAGATGTGGCCAGACAGAGCCTGTCATCCCATTTTCAGGCAATAAAGGGGGTAGAGGCAGAGCTGTAGCAGCTAGCTTCTGATGTGCCTTTCTGTGAATAGGTATGAAGTTATTTCATGAAAAATAGCAAATACTAGAACTGAGCTTACTACTGCATGTCCGGGATAGACCTTGGTTACTTGTACAGAGCTGGAAGGGCATGTTCTGTCTTCAGTTCCCTGGAAATTCACCTCAGAAATAGTCTTTATCGGTTCTGTCTAGGAGATACTTTGGTCCTATTAGAAAGCCTGTCTGTACACCTGCCCCATACAGAAGAGGGAAAGGTGGTGTTTTATTGTAGGAGACAGGAAGCCTGGGCAAATTTCATCTTCTGTTTCTGTGGGACAACAAAACATCTAAAACCACTATACACCCCTCCCCCCAATCTAAGGCAACATCAGTGACTTCTAGTTCCATTACTGTACATAGGAAATGCCTAGTTTAAATTAAGGGCTTTTTAGGAGTTTAGGAATAGTAGCTTTTGGACTTTTATTTCCCCCTCTCTCTACTTCAGCCTTACAAAGAAATCATCACTTTCCCTGTTCTTTTCCCATGTTTAAATATAGTAAAAGTTAGAATAGCATGTCTTCAATGCAGCTAGAGTAGACATTTATCTAGATAAGCTGCTTTTATCACACATCTTCATTCTATCTGATTTTAAGGTTTAGGGAACTAGGATTGGTAACATTACCCTCTTTCTGGCAGATACTGCAGAAGATTGACTTTCCCTCATAGTTGTATGCCTACTTCAGGAAGTTGCTAATTGTTAAATGGTAACTGAGATCACCACTAACTATAGGAAATTATATTTTGCAGTCACTGTGCTTGGCATTTTACCCTAGTTTTGCCAAATAGTTCTTAAAAACTGAGTTCTGAAGCTGCAGAGGTGGAGGATGTTAGCTTCCTGAAGGAATAAGGTGAGTGAGAGCTCTTGCCTTGAGCCATGCTCAAACAGGCTACTATCAAAGAGCTTGCTTTAGCTGCAACATATCTTAGAGGTGCAGAATAAAAGGGAGTAGAGGGGGTGGCGGGGACAGAACTTGCAAATGTTCATCTACAGGCATTGCAATTGGCTGTGGAGGGGGAAGCGGTCAGACAGTGAAGCAGCTTCTGTTGGCCTGGCTAGGACTACCTTCCTCTTAGCTCTTCTAATAATGTCTTGCAGTTATTATGTGTGTGCAGCTGTATTGAAAAGATTGCTCACAGAAGCGTGCTGAGTTACCAGAAAGTTTAATATATTGCTCTTTGGCCACTGAGTGGTGTTCATCAAGTGGGAACTTGCTTTCTAGGTGTCAGTAGCCCCAATCCAGATCAGACTTTCGTCTGGAGATGTTGATGGCTGAAGAAAGATCTTCTTTCAAAGAAGCAGAGACAAGATTTAAGTCCTTACTTCAGTCAAAAGGCAAGCTGGTAAACATGACCTGCATTGGGTATTGGACCACACTGTAGCAGTGAAGGGCAAATTCCTTCCATCTTGGTCCTAAAGCACTGCATTACCTGCTGGAGCTAACTCTCAAACGGTTGAGATTGGCTGTCTGTAAGTAAGCCTTTGAGGGGAAGGAACAGTAGGAAGAACCAGACCTTTAGCAGCACTTCACTCCATATATCGCTGTAGTGAAACATCATTCGCTCTGAAGTGCACAAGGAACCACATCCCTGCAACTCCTGCTGAAATGTTTAGTATCCCTAAGGTTGTGGACATTGTGCTCATTTAGCTCTTATCTGCATTTTTTATTATTATTTGCAGATGGTGGAACTGGCCGGGCTGTAGTAGAGACCTAACTACGCTCCCACTGTACTTTACATAAATTTAAAAGCATTTACATAGTAAAAGGTGTATTTGGTCTTTTAAAAGCCCATGAAAAGGGGGCAGTGATGCCACTTTTGCTCACTAGTGCCTTCCCTGTCCTGCAAGTGGAGCAGCTGGTGGTTCTTTGTGGTCTCCTTGCAGTCACACTCTGAGAATTGCACTTGCACAGTAGCCTCATTCAGAATATTCTAGAGCTTTGCTTCAGTGCCCTTTAGTGGCTTTTGTGAGAGAAGGAAGCGGGACCCAGTCCCAGCTGAAGAAAGAAGTGGAGACAAGATTTCAGTTATTACTTCTAAGCTACCGTCTGGCCTTTTTTCAGTCAAAAGGCAAGCTGGTAAAAACGACCTGCATGGGGGTATTGAACCACACTGCGGTAATGAAGGGCACGGATGACAATGATAGGGCAGTTTCCTATCCTGGAAAGATTTAGTCCTGAAAGACAAAGCATAAACATTGTAAATAAATAATAGACTACTTTACCTCAAGAACATACTTGCATGTACCTCCTTTTCTGCCCCCCACCTTTAGCAGCCCCCCTCATCTTAACCTAGTTTAAAGGGGCTACTTATACCAAGGGTGTAGAAAGGTTGGAGGGACAAACAGTTAAGATGGGAGCCCAGAGGGAGGACAAAGAGCAAGCTGTTGTCCAGCTTGTGGGCCCCCCGGGTCATATTCTCCCTGCCCCTTGTTTGGATGTAGCTATGCCCCAGGCCGCACAGTTCTCCCACCTCTGCTTGAATCGGCTATCTTGTAAAACAAATCTGCTACAACCTGTTCTCCGCTTCTGCAGCCATAGTGCCAAGAACAGAAATAGCCCCTGAGGAAGGGCTATCAAAGTTGTTACTCTAAGGTGTAGGAGGAGAGCTGGTCTTGTGGTAGCAAGCATGACTTGTCCCTTTAGCTAAGCAGGGTCTGCCCTGGTTGCATATGAATGAGAGACCACCTGTGTGAGCACTGGAAGATATTCCCCTTCGGGGATGGAGCCACTCTGGGAAGAACAACTAGGTTCCAAGTTCCCTCCCTGGCAGCATCTCCAAGATAGGGCTGAGAGAGATTCCTGCCTGCAACCTAGGAGAAGCTGCTGCCAGTCTGTGTAGAAATACTGAGCTAGATGGACCAGTGGTCTGACTCGGTAGAAGGCAGCTTCCTATGTTCCTAAGGCAGAGAGGGAAAGAGTATTGGATATGCTCCCAGTATTCTCTTTTGCTTTGGATGTTTTGCTGAACAAAGGAAACCCACCCCATCTTCAGCTATCCAGCCCATTTTCTCCTTTCCGGGCCTTGTTTATGACTTGCTGGCCCGTCTAGACCATGTGATTTGCACTGTCAAATTTACTGCTGCACTGAGCAATCCTGAATTTGTATACATGAGTGCAAATATGGAGATCCATATGTATGAACATCTGGTAACACCAGTTTACAAGATGCAGGTGGGATGCTAGTACATATGTTTTAACCATTCAGGACTCCCTTAAGCTTCTGGAGTCTGCCTGCATCCCTTGAAGGATAACGCAATCTAATGTATCATTTATCTACTCCCTCGTAGAATTCATGGTGAGCAAGATTTGCAAAGCTGCTACCTTTTCATTGCTGGTTTTAACTCCTCCTGCCCTCTGTGCTTTTAACTAGACTACTTGCAAAAGTCAAGCAGGACAAGGTTTTCCTGACATTAAAATAATGGGAAGAGTTACACATTCTTTGGTCCCTCTTACATGCATGAGTAGATCAGTGCCTCTTACTCAGCACAATGCACCAGCAGCCATTTATTCAGCAAATAAGCACAAAACATCCATGTCTTCAGTTGTGTGCATCCAGTTCACTGTGGTAGATCTACCAGGACTGAACCTGGGACTTCCTATATGCAAAGCAAGTACTCTACCACTGAAGCGAGGTACTCTACCTACCTGCCTACAATAGAACCCTTTCTCTCCCCACAGCTTTGTTCACATACCCTTGCTGTCTTGAACCCTTAAAGGTATAGGGCTACCCTACTCATTAAGAACCACTACATTAACTGAGTATCTTTCCTCCCTTTTATTATGGGAGACTCCAGACATTATGAATAATCATAAAGCCACCCTTGATTAGTCTGTCTGGTGTATTTGACAAGGGGAGAAAGCCTGGAAATTAAGATGAAACATATAGAAGAGTCAAGCTGCAATCCTATGCACAATTTATTAAGAATAAGCCTTTCCTGAACACTCTGAGACTTATTTCTGAGTAAGCATGAGTGGGATCAAGCTGTACCATTGCAATTCCAAGTGCATTTGCAGCTTTGTCTGATGCATGTTTATTAAAGACATGTACAATAATTCAATAGGACAAGTAACTGTACATACAATAGCAGCCTTACTAGTAGGAAGTAAGCCTTGTTTAACTCGTTGGAACTTATTTCTGAAGGGCTGGAACCAAACATTATCTTAAGAAAAAAGGTTTATTCAGGTTTCCTCCGAAGAATAATTTTTTATAAAATGTTATCAGATGGTTTCTCCACAAATATGTTTATGGCCAGACCGAGAGATGGCAAAAGATCTGCACTGGTCACTTTCGTCCGCTCCCTAACCCTTAGGCACTCTCTCCTTTCCTTTCTAGTATCTGAACCTTTGCTATATGCATGTGATACCAAACTCTTATTTATTTTAAAACCTGTATATCCCATATTTTTTGCCATAGGCAACCCAAGGTGACTAGCAGCAAAAAGTGAAAACATAATTGTCAGCAACAGAGAATAATTCCAACATAATGACACAAGCACAACACAACAGAGCAACTACAGCACCACAACATAACCACCCCAAAGCCACAACCAGCAACCCCAAACCCAGCAACAGTCGTGTAACAGCCAGGTTCATAGTAGTTCCCTCCAAATGTGCAACAAATAAGCTATGCTTTAAGCTGCCACCTTGAAGAATGGAGGCTACATTCCAAGGTTTGGAATGAAGAAGCGTGTATCAGATGGAAGAGTTTTGTTTCAGTTGCAAGATGAACAGATAACCCAGTGGTTCATCCTTGGAAGAAACTTACTCCGTTTTTCCTGGACTGGGAGAGGGAAAATCAGGGCCAGACTACATGTCACATTAAATCTATTAAACCTATCATTGCTTGAAAGACAACACAGCAAGTGGACAAGGTAAACACGACACTTGGCTGATTTGTAGATTATTCTTCCAGCTCTCAAAACATGTAGTTGCAATCTGTCTTGTACTGGTGCTGAGATTACAGCTTCAGGCTTCAACCATTTTGGACAGAATAATGGGTGAAGGTGCACTAGTCCATTCAGGATCTAAATGTGACTTGCTGATTGATTCACCTTACATGTGTCTCAGGTTTAGAAAGAGCTGTCTGTACTGCTAAGTGGCTTCAAGGCTTTCTGCACAAGAATGTTTACTCATTTGACAGTTTGCACATCTCTGTACTACTTCTTTTGGGACACCCCATTTTCTGATAACTCATCATTTGGTACCTTGGAAATAGTAGTCTGCTCTTTATTCCAAGATAGCACCATTCTTTATGCTTGCCATGCAGAATGTTGGGAAAATACTGGAAACACCTATCCCCTTGGATACTATTTTAATAAACAACAGAATAACCATTTTTCTTCCCCTGCCCCATGCTTGTGCCTGCATTCTTTTCTGCATATCCTTTATTTAAATTCAATGCTTAATTTTTAATTCCTTACTGTTTACCCACCAGTAATCTCCACACTCATATAGACATCCTGAGAAAGACCCACACTGCTGCCCTGCCATTTTGTAAACTGGTGCTGTTTCAATTATTTGGAGGATGTATACACTCTAATTCCTGTACTAGAATGCACATTTAACCAGTTGTCTGTTTTAAGGGGGAGAGGAAGAGCAGCAAAGGATATGATACTATTATCCATGTACATGTGGCACAAATGATAATATGTGGATGCTCTCGCCTCAAACTAGATTTCGGTTAGATCAACAGAATATATTTGTTTGTAGAATGTAGGGTAAACATGGGAGAAGATTCCCAATGTGCAAGGAAAATAACTAGCCAAACTCGTAAAGTTTTGCACCCATGTTATGGCATTTAGAATGATTCCTATGGCATTTGCTCACTATACCCGTTTGTCCTTCCGTAAGCATTATGGCTGACATATTCTATATGTATGTACTTCAGAGTCATGCCCAAAAGTTCTCCAAGGAGGAAAATTTCTCCTTTAATTTTGAGAAGCAAGATATGGTTGAATGTGGGTAAGTAGTAAAATAATGCTAATGGCTCGTTCAGTAACTGTCTCTACAGGAGAGCTGATCTTGTGATAGCAAGCATGGATTGTCCCTTTTACTAAGCATGGCCTGCTCTGGATTGCATTTGAATGGGAGACATGTGAGCATTATAAGATATTCCCCTTAGGGGATGGGGCTGCTCTGGGAAGAGCAGAGGGTGCTAAGTTTCCTCCCTGGCATTTGCAAGATAGGGCTGAGAGAGACACCTGCCTGCAAGCTCAGAGAAGCCACTGCCAGTCTGAGTAGACAATACTTAGCTAGATGGACCTATGGTCTGGCTCGGTATAAGGCAGCTTCCTATGTTCCTACCCTTTGTCTAGATGGGTCTTCTCAGGGATTAATTTCCTGCTTCATCATTCAATTGTATTATTTTCCTCCTCAGGTTTTTGTCTTGTTTTATCTGGTAACATTTCCAGTATATCTTCATCTCTCCCTTCTAGTTCTCAATAGTTTTTAGCATATTTTAATGGTTCATCTGATTCAAGTTTCTCATATTGTATAGTTTCTTCCTTTGGTTCATCTGATGGTTCATCTGATTCAAGTTTCTCATATTGTATAGTTTCTTCCTTTGGTTCATCTGATGGTTCATCTGATTCAAGTTTCTCGTATTGTATAGTTTCTTTCTCTTTCTTGTTTTTCTACTCTCCTTTATTCTGACCTACTTTCTTCTAAACCTACTACCTGTCCTTTAGATCCTATTCCTTTCTCATATTCGCTGCACCTGTTTCTCTCCTCTTAATATTTTTAGTATTTCTTTGGAAGTTTCTTCCTCTAGATTTCTACTAAGCCATAGCTGCTCTTATCTTGGAAAAAGACCTAGCTCATAACCCTTCTCTTTCTAGCATCATCTGCCTATCTCCAAGCTGCATTTGTTTCTTTAGCTCTGACCTGGAAGGTTCTGCTCACACAACATGCAGAATTTATTTATTATAACTTTGCTTTTGCATCCAATTTTCTTCTTTTGTCTAAACAAAGAGGATTCCAAAAACCAGGATCATACAAAGATTAATATGAGAAATCATATAAAAATAAGCAACACGGTTTAATTGTAGACATAATTAAAAAATTTATAACATTGATATTAATGGGTCCTTTTGCATAATTCTCACTATCTGTTGGGATTCCCCATGGTTCTGTATTGAGATCTCATATTTTTACTCTTTTTCTGTTACCACATGGACCTCTCATACATTCAGTTTTTGTAAAAAAGGAAAATTAAGAACTACACAATGGAATGTGAGTGTAATTCACAAGCATAGCACATGCCACTACAACACACACCTCTGCATTTTCCTTGTCTTACTTACTTACATAAGTAAGTCTTCCTTACTTACTTTACATCTAGGCATACTTAGTTGCCTTGATGTGCATTCCATGACATTCAGAAACCTATATACAACAGGATAAAATCCTCAGAACTGCGAATTAAACAGTATGATTGCAGAAAAGTTGTATATTGGCGAATGAACACTCTGTAATTGAGACTATGGGAATCATCTTTGGCATGTAGAGGAGAAATGGGTACACGTGATCAGGGACCAGGTCTGGGTTCTAAAGGAGCCGGGACTACTCACATGACTGTTCTCATTGTTACCAGTCACTTTTACAGCATCTAATATAATACAATTTCTGCATGACCTGAACTGCTTACATATTTTAGAAGTGCATGGTGGGTTTTTTTGGAACGACATGTTTTGTTTCTGAGTGCACATTTTGTAAAAGTTCTGCATCCATTATTTGGCAATATAATTTGTTCCTTATTTTTACTTATGTTTACAGCTCCAAAACTTGCCCTGTGTTAAGCTGCTACAGTATAAACCTATGCATGCTGAATGAGCAGTAAAACCCATTTCATTAAATGGGGCTTATTCTCAAATACATAAATGTAGGCTTGCAATTTGAATATTTCTACTTATCTTATTTCTGTTTCTTCTTGAAACCTCACTTTTAAAATATAGATTTATCTAAGGATTAGCTTCTTATTTTTCTTCTTTCAGCTTATTATCAAGTCACTAATGAATCTTTAACTCTTCACGTGTGGTGTTTCTGTTTCTCTTACCACCCATCAAGAATCTGGGTATGATTTTCAGTTATTCTATGTTTGTTCTTGCTGTTACAGATACAAGCCTTTTCAAAATAAACATCTATAAAACACACTGATCTGTCTCTAAAGAAACAAGTAATGTTCTTGTGCACATCCTGATTTTGATCTAGACTCAACTATTGTAACACTCTTTTTGTTGGGTCTTCTTTCACACCTGAACCTACTGGTGGCATGGCTATTTACTCTGCAGCTCATGTCCATTTGCTTGCCTGCAGATATAACTATATTTCTCTTATTTTAACTGTTTTATGTGTTCTCATTGTATTCCTTTAAAAATATTACTTTTAAATATTTAAAATGTGTATTCTGTTGCTCCTGGTTGCTTCTTTAATTTCTCTTTATACTTATTGTGCCATTCTAATAAGAATATTTTGGTTAGATCATTTATTACATCTCTTATTTCATGCCTCCATCTATTTTATTTGGTGGTATAAAATGTCTTTATCTTTGAAATTAATTGCCTCCAGATGTTAATATGATTCAGTTCCTTCCACTGTTTAAGGAATAGCTGAAGACACATCCATTCTAACATCTTTCTCAAACTGAAATAGTTTAAGCTACAATCCCTTGCACAATTATTTGGGAGCAAGCCTCACTGACTAAATTGGATTGATTCTAAGTAGAAATGCACAGGATTGCACTGCACGTCTATCTTTACCTTGACTGTTTTTCCATCAGTACCTCGTCCTCCTCTATCTGATTATTTAGTTTCTAAACCTGCAGGCACAGTTTTGTTAATTTTTTTAATGTTGTGTATAAAAAAGCCTTGTTTTCTTATTAGTTAAGCTCCAAAAATTAAATATAATTAACTCAAGAGTCTCTACAAGGCAAAGTGATATTAGCCCACCCACACAACCCCGAACTGCTTGAACTCTGCTATTTCATAATACAAGAGAGCTAGTCTAACTAAATTGTGACGTTTTTTAAAGAAGGGAATTAATGTTAGTCTGCGGCAGCAAGACTCCCGTAGTAGTACTTATTATCCTTGTTTGGGAGGGGTGTGTATGTACGTATATAACAGGGGAGGGAAATGGCCACGCAAAAGCAATGGTCACAGCCACTTTGCATTTCATGGCCATTGAGCCCCACTGTGTGTGTGTGTATATATACGTGTATACACACACACACACTCTCTCACTCACTCTGTGACAATTCCTTCTGCATAGCCATTTTCCTCCCGTTTAGGATGTTGATTATTTTTATATATATAACTGTTAACGGAGACTTCATGCATCTGATGAAATAAACTAGTTCTCGAAAGCTGATGCTATAATAAAATGTTGGTCTGTAAGATGCCACAAGATTCTTTATTATTGCTTTCACTCTACCGCGTATTGGTACTACTACTGCCTTCTATAAACCAAGCGTGAAAACTAATGTCGGGCAGCAGCGATGCACGCCTGGTTTCCCTCCTGAACGCAGCCTCAGGCCGAACCCCTTTCTGCCTCTGGGGTCCTAAGCTAGAGCCATTGTTCACGCCGAAGAGGCGCCTCTCGCCTGCTGCAGCAGCCCTCTTCGAGCTGCTCTGAAGGCGGTGGTGGTGGTGCTGGTGCGCTAGTTGCTTCTGGGTAAACACAACACCGGAGCGGGTCGCTGAGCCGCAGATGAAGGCTAATCAAATGCACGTCTGGGGAAGCGGAGGGGAAACCCTGCTTTGCTCGCTTGCTACGTGCTGCAGGGCGAGCGGCGGCCGCTGCAAATGCAATGCGTGCGACTGCGACTCCGACTGCGACTCCTCGCTCTTTCATGCACATTCATTGGCGGCGGCGGCGGCGGCAGCTCTCGGGGCTTTCCTAATAAGACTGTTGGGCCCGGCTTTTCGCAAAGGAAGGCAGAGTGGCTCAAGATACTTCATTCCCCCGAGACGTTTAAGCAGGCTGGGGGCTCATGCCGCAGGGCTGACAGACAACGTGCCGGGAGAAGTTGGCTTTCCCTTTGTGAGGAGGAAAAGCGGCTGGGGCACGGGGAACCCAAACCACCTGCGGCGGGTGAGGTAGGTGGGTACTACTGACCCATTGCGTCATATATTCTATAAACCCGCCGCCGGGCGCCAAGAAATACAACTCCCAAAATCCATTGCGCCTTGGGTGTACTCTCCCCCCCACCCTTTCTTCTTTTTCTTTAAAACGTTTTTCCGCCGCTGTCTATTATCCCCGTTCATTGGCGGCGATGGGAGAACACACAGGCCAATGCGCTTTCGGGATACATAGAGGACGGTGAAGCTAACATAACTATTGGCGGCGCGCTTGTGTGTATTCTGGAGTTGGAAGCCAGCACGCGCCAGGCAGTGCCTTGTCATTAATGGTACTCGCGGCTTGGTTTTTTTATGGGCAAGCGAGCCATGGATGAGGTAAGTGCGATGGTTTGCTGGAAGAAGCCCCTTTCCCTTTTATTGTTTGCTGGAAGAAGTCCCTTTTCCTTTCTTGACGGCCGTGGTAGCAGAGGGGTTTTGCATGTCTTCCTTGCTCCTATCTGGGGCGAGGGGGCTCAGGGGCGCCTCTCGTCATTTCCCTGCCAAAGTGGAAGGTAATGTCTTTATGTGTTTCCCCTCGGCAAAAATAGGGAAAGGATGGTTTTAATTCTGGAGGCGGTTGGAATTTATCCGACAATGTTATCCACGTGGCTGACGTTATCTTCTATATTGCTCTTTGGAGAATCATGCGCACACGTGGGTTTCTTCTAATTCTGCAAACCACATACTAGTTGCTCCCAGTGACAGCAGCTAGTGTGTGGAAGAATCAAGCTACACTCCAAAATCCTGTGGTATTGTAATATTTGGGTTTCGGCAGTCACCACCAGTCTACAAATGTATCCATGCTTATTTGGGAGTAAGTCCCATTGAACTTGGTGAAAGGAATCTGGCTGTACAGTCGACAAGTGTAAGGGTAGCCTTTGAGAAGCCTCTGATGTCAGAAGAAAGAGGTGTTAATTGGCTAGCAGTGCGTAATATGTACTTTGGGGAGTCGGGGAATACTTTATAGAAAAAGACACAATTTAAAAAGGCAAAGGATTTGACTTGATTCTTTACATACTAAGCACCAATGTAGCCAGAGGCACTCTTATCCCTGGTCTTCCAGGCTGAAGTCCAGGGCCTCCACACCCCCTGGGTCCCCCCAAATCATCTTCAATCTGTGCCAGTTGGTGTGGTTGCCATGCTGCCAGCTTGCACTGAGCTGGCGGTCCAGTGTGACCTGCATCGAGCGTGACTGCTGCTTTTGAGATGGAGTGAGGAACATAGGAAGCTGCCATATAGTGAGTCAGACCATTGGTCTATCTAGCTCAGTATTGTCTTCTCAGACTGGCCGCGGCTTCTCCAAGGTTGCAGGCAGGAATCTCTCTCAGCCCTATCCTAGAGAAGCCAGAGAGAGAACTTGGAACTTTCACTCTTCCCAGAGCGGCTCCAACCCCTAAGGCAGGGATTCTCAACGTGTGGGTCCCCAGATGTAATCAGACTTCAATTCCCATAATTCTCAACCAAAGGCTACTGGGGCTGGGGATTATGGGAGTTGGAGTCCAATAACATCTGGGGACCCAACTTTGAGAAACCCTGCCCTAAGGGCAATATTTTACAGTGCTCACACATCAAGTCTCCCATTCAGATGCAACCAGGGTAGACCCTGCTTAGCTATGGGGACAAGTCATGCTTGCTACCACAAGACCAGCTCTCCTCCCGAAGAAGAAATGTGTGGGATGGAAATACAGGTGAAACTCGGAAATTTAGAATATCGTGCAAAAGTCCATTAATTTCAGTAATGCAAATTAAAAGGTGAAACTGATATATGAGACAGACGCATTACATGCAAAGCGAGATAAGTCAAGCCTTAATTTGTTATAATTGTGATGATCATGGCGTACAGCTCATGAAAACCCCAAATCCACAATCTCAGAAAATTAGAATATTACATGGAACCAAGAAGACAAGGATTGAAGAATAGAACAATATTGGACCTCTGAAAAGTATAAGCATGCATATGTATTCAGTACTTGGTTTGTGCCCCTTTTGCAGCAATTACTGCCTCAATGCGGCGTGGCATGGATGCTATCAGCCTGTGGCACTGATGAGGTATTATGGAAGACCAGGATGCTTCATTAGCGGCCTTCAGCTCTTCTGCATTGTTTGGTCTCATGTCTCTCATCCTTCTCTTGGCAATGCCCCATAGATTCTCTATGGGGTCAGGTCAGGCGAGTTTGCTGGCCAGTCAAGCACAGTACACTGTATACTTTTCAGAGGTCCGATATTGTTCTATTCTTCAATCCTTGTCTTCTTGGTTCCATGTAATATTCTAATTTTCTGAGATTGTGGATTTGGGGTTTTCATGAGCTGTATGCCATGATCATCACAATTATAACAAATTAAGGCTTGACTTATCTCGCTTTGCATGTAATGCGTCTGTCTCATATATCAATTTCACCTTTTAATTTGCATTACTGAAATTAATGGACTTTTGCACGATATTCTAATTTTCTGAGTTTCACCTGTATGTTAAGTTGCGTGTTGAAATGTTTCTGCTAATGCCTATTTGCATAAATATACTTGTTTTATATCCTTAAATTCTTGTGAGTTCAGTTGCTGTTTGTACCCTCAAGAACCCATGTGTCAATACTGCATGTGGCACAGTATGTGGGATGATGCAGCACGGGCAAGATCTCTAAAGGCCTTTAGGTGCAGACTCCAAAATTACCTAGGTGCACCTCTGAAGGTAGCACTGGAAGGAACCACTTGATTAATGGGCAGCATTGTTGGGGAAGGACTTCATTACTGTAGTAATAATTGGTAACCTCTTTTGTAAATGGACTCGGTCAGTATATTGGCAGAAGAGCACGTCATTTTTCTTGTTCCCCTCACACCATAGATCTAAAAGCATGTTGATTGATCCAGGTTAACTACTTGCTCTGGTTTAATATTCACAAATACTAATTCAGATTAGAAACCTCAGTTCTCACATAAGCATGCATTGCAAGTCTGGAGGGGAAATCCTCTCTTTCTTTTTTAAAACCAGCTTTAAATTGCTCTAATTTATAAGCATGGCAAGGTGGTTAAGATCTAGCTAATTTGCATGAGGTGGTTTATATTCTTTATCTTTTTTAAAAAAGGAAATATGTCAAAAATGTTCTGTAATAAATGAAATTCCCCATCACATTGAATAAGTATATAGTTGCCTATCTGATATCCATGAGAACCACACATCATAGTGTCCCAGTTAAAAGCCTGATAACTCGCTGTTGAATGTTACATGATGTGACCTGATTGACCAATAAGATCTTAATTGTTTGCTATTGGTCCAACATCATCGTTGTTTGCTATTGGTCGCTGCTGCCTGTAATTCCAGAAGATTACAGTGTTGGAATACCCTGGGATACCATCCCGGGATGCAATTCAGCTCATCTGTTTGTTTTTTGAAAACTATGTGTACATTAACACTGATGGTAGTGTTGATACTAACAGCTGTCCAGAATATTAGGTTGTTTTTACTTACCTTCGAATGTAGAGGGAAGCAGAGTATCTTAATACTTGGTGTGAAACTGCAGAAATAAGTTTCCACAATGCTTTTGCTGACTTATACCCAAGGCTCAGGAAATCTTCTAGTCTGTGACCAGTGAAAAATGATGTCTGATGAGTGGAAAAAGTCTTGACGAGTAATGTACCAGCATAGCTCGAGAAACCTCTGACAAGTAAATTATGTTGTCTGGCTGGTGAAATGAGCCAATGTTTCTTGACCCCAGCTTATACCCCAAGGGTAGGTATATTCACCTTCACATAAGCCCTTGTCAGATCTTTTAAAAAGAAGTGTCTGCAGAGACAAATGCTGTAATTGTGGACAGATTTTTTTCTGTGATCAGAAGGCTGTGGGCTCCCCAGTTTTCCAGTCATGGAAACAATCTACATGCTTACACTACAGAGCTATTTGCTTGTGCTGCCACGGCAAGAGCGGGTGGCTGGTGGAGTAACAAGGGGCTGGCCAGTGGGAAGAGGGAGAGGGGTCAGGCAAACAAGGCCCCCCCACCCCGGCCCTAAGCGGTATATTCCATGGACATGTCAGAACATTTCGGGAGCTCAGGAAGGATTGGATTTCAACCTCAGTTTGAAAACTGGATGGGCCGTAGACTTCACTGGCTGGTGTTGGGTAAGTTTGTATTTTTCAGCATAAGTTTTTCACATGGTTGCTGCCCCAAAAGGCAGCTGTATGTCTGATTCCCTCCTCCCTTGAAACAATCAGTAGAACCTGCCTTCTGTCGTGACAACATGATAATCCTAATTTCCCTGTCCCCACTACACATCACTGGCAGCCAATGACAGAGAAATACAGATGTATCATGATGCTGAACAACATGAAATAAGTTCTGCTTGATGCTTCAGAAGGTGAACTACGTGTGCAGCTGCTGCTTCTGGCCACAGCTGTCTATTTACCATCACATGTACCTTAGCACCAAGTTTCCAAGCAGTAAAAAGATGTTACAAGCCAGTGGTTTTAAAAACCATGTTCCTGGAAGCACTGAGATTCTTAATGAAAAGATTGATCATGGCTAAATAAATAAATCTTCCTGATCTTTTCCTGATGCACCTTGTCTGCATTTTCTGATCTTACTGCACTTTCCCAGGGGAATGCTAAGTATGTGCTAGGACACCATATCAGTTCACTTGGGTTGACAACTAGACCCAACAGACCTGGCTGGCACCTCAAATTAATTAAAAGTACACTGTTAAGGATTCTCCAGAATCCTGTCTAATATGCAAGTGTTCCACAGCTGATGTTCTAGGCCTCCTTAGACAACTCAATATAGAAGGTGTTCCCTTGAGGATTAGGGCTGTGGAACCCTTGCATGCATGACCACCATCATTTCCCAGCCAGCTATTGCAGCAGCAAGCAAGTGGGTGGGGTTTTCTCTCACACACTTGTGCAAGAGCTGGCTGGGAAGGGAAGTGATGGTGTTCGGAGGCTGGAGGAGGTGGTTGAGGCAGCAGCAAGGCAGGGGGTAGCACCAAGGGGCTAGTGCTGGCCCATACATGAGAATGGGGGGACTTGGTGGGGCAGTAGGTGGGCTTTGCAATGGATGAGCGGTAGGAGGTGAGCACAGATGAGGGTCCTCAGTGGCCCCTCTTCCTGCAGGGGGCCAGGCAGCTCATGTTCTTTGAAAATTTCCACGCAGTTAGAACTGCATTCCTGGTTGAGCAAGCTGCACACACTAATCTTTTTCACAGGTCTTAAGAGAAGGTATTTTGTCCTTGCAACAGTCTTGTGAAGTAGTTTAGACTGAGTGTGCATGACTTGCCCAAGGCCACCCCACACATTTCTGGGGCAAGTTGGGATCAAATCTGATCTCCCTTGTCTGAGTCCATTAGTATATATGCCACTCTTTTTCCTTTCCTTTCCCAATTATTATTTTAAAATATATACCGTATTTTACGGACTATAAGACGCTACGGACTATAAGACGCACCTTAATTTTAATCCAGTTTTTCAGAGTTTTAACATATTAAACTGTTAAAACATATAAGACGCACCTGAATTTTGGCGGATATTTTTCGAGGAAAAAAGTGAGTCTTATAGTCCATAAAATACGGTATTAAGTTTTTCAATAAGAAGGAAAAGATTAAAAGTCAGACAGACTGCAAGTGTTTGCACATTTTCCAGTATAATAACACAGAGTAACTTAAGATGTTAATGAAAACATTAATAACATATAATTAGAGAAGATAATATGGCTTGAGGATTGAAAAAGGGGGGAAATAGGAGTGTAGTTACCATGTTAGCACAACTTGTAGTTTGTCAGCTGGATGGACAGGATCTGCCATGAGTAATATAGTCCCCAAACAAGTGCCACCTATAGAAGAAGTCCCTGTGCGCTTTTGAAGGGAGTGATTGTTGTGGTGAATCCAGCAGTGGGCGAACAGGAGAAAGTGAAAGTTGTGATTGAAGGATAGCTCCCATATGAAAATGTATCCTTGGCCAAACATTTTGCAGAAATGGGCATATCCAACATGGCCCTTTCCAGACTAGCTGCTGGAACAGCAGCAAAATGCCTCCATTTGGGCAAGTTGCATTCGGAACGTAAACAGCAGGGGGAGCAGTCTCGCAGCAACTAACAACCCGAAAAAACAGCAACTTTTTTCACGACAGCGGTACAATGTCCTTGCTCTATATCGCAGCGATTAAATTCGCAACAAGGCACTGGAAATGTGAACGGCGCCCTGCTTGTCCCCATAGGGACTGCGGTGTCACAACGCAGGAACTGTAGAAGCACACTTCTGAGATACGTCTTGACCCCGTTGTAGGGTCTAGACTGGAAAGTGCCCATGAGTGAAAAAGTGTACCTTTCGGATTGCATCCTTTCCAGCATTTGGAAGAAGTAGCAGGAACTATCTTTCCCTAATTCTTACAATCCTCTGTACCTTAACATGGAACCAGACTTCCACTCTGCCTTTCCTCTGCATAGACAATGTTATCTTCTGATGTGTTGCACCTTTCTAGATGTTGCTGCCCTTGGAAATGAAGGGTGAAGTAACTAGTCTTTTCAGTGGTAGTCCCCTAGCTGTATCATGTTCTCCCCAGGCTCTGCCAGACAAAGGCAATTTCATTCTTCCAGGCTTTTACATGAATGATTTGATTGCTGATATTGATAATCTTATTGTGTGTACTGTTGGTGTATTTTCTGTATTGGTATTGTGTGTGTATGTGTGTTTTTAAAAAATGTTCTGTTTTGGTTATAAGCTACTTGGAAGCTTTAGCTGAAAGGTGGCCCTAAAAAGTGGTTTAAATGAATAAATATGTTTTAAGGAAAGCAAATTCAGGGACTATCAACAGCATAACCAAACACTTTATTTGGTGAGGGGCTCCTGTGAGGATTCTCCAGCTGATATTTGAACTGAACACCTCTTTCGCAAATGTCATTCTGTTTTACTGCCTGTGGGTGCTTCAAGCCTACTCTGGTCTGTTTCACTGCTAGTCGGCGTCTCCTGACCACCAGAAGGCTTCATCCTTGGAGCAGATGGATGAGGAGGAAGACGATGATGACTTGGATCTCTTTGGGGGTTATGATAGCTGCCGACATTACAGCAGCAGTGTGGACAGTGGCAGCAGCTCCTGCCTGGAAGACTCTAGTGAGAATGAAGAGCGAGCGGATCAAGAAGCCAGGGGGCGGCCAGCCTCTCCCTCCCAGATCCAAACACCTACCAGCCGATTGCCAGATGATAATGGATCTGAGCCAGGTACCAGTATGTTCCCTTCTGCGGCAAAGGAAGTATGGATGGAAGGCAAGGTGGTTTTTCTCTGTCTAGAATGGGGGTCTCCATCTGTGGCCCTCCAGCTGTTGTTGAACTGCAGCTCCCATCATCCTCAGTCACAGTGGCCAGTAGGGGTGAGTCCGAACCGGTCCGGCGGCCATTCTAAGGAATGGCCGAACTGCCGGACCGGTTCGGCCCTTGCTGGTCCGGGTCCGGGTAGGGGGTATAACTTTAAGGGCGGGAGGGCTTTCTTACCCCTCCCGCCTCTTCACCCCCTCCAGCGCCCGTATTTAACCAAATAACGGGGCGCTGGAAACCAGCCGCCGCTGCCGCCGCCGCCCCCCCCCAGCAGATTCACATAGAAAGGTGCCCATACCCCTGCCGCCGTTGCCCGCCCTCCCTCCCTCCCAGCTGCCCGCCCGCCCAAATCCTTACCCAAGGCTGCAGGAGTAAACGAGAGGAGCTCCCGGACAGAGCTCCTCTCGTTAGAAAGGCCTGATGCAGAATGAAGGCGTTTTGCGCGCGCGCGCGCATGCGCACACCGCAAAGGACGCCGGAGGCCCGGTCTACCCGCCGGGAAAAGGCCGGGTAGACTGGGCCTCCGATCGCCGGAGGCCCGGTCTACCCGGCCTTTTCCTGGCGGGTAGACCGGGCCTCCGGCGTCCTTTGCGGCGTGCGCATGCGCACGCGCGCAAAGCCCCTTCATTCTGTATCAGGCCTTTCTAACGAGAGGAGCTCTGTCCGGGAGCTCCTCTCGTTTACTCCTGCAGCCTTGGGTAAGGATTTGGGCGGGCGGGCAGCTGGGAGGGAGGGAGGGAGGGCGGGCGACGGCGGCAGGGGTATGGGCACCTTTCTAGGTGGATGTGCTGGGGGGGCGGCGGGGGCGGGGGCGGCTGGTTTCCAGCGCCCCGTTATTTGGTTAAATACGGGCGCTGGAGGGGGTGAAGAGGCGGGAGGGGTAAGAAAGTCCTCCCGCCCTAAAAGAAAGGGCCCCCCTTCGGTGCCGGTCCGGACTGGTCCGAACCGTGCACATCTCTAGTGGCCAGTAGCCAGGGACGATGGGAGTTGTAGAGCAACATCTGCAGGAGGGCTGCAGTTTGAGACCCCGGTCTAGAATGCAGTGAAAGCTGGTGCTGTGTAGTGGTTAAGAGGCTAATCTGTGTCCTGGGAGCTTCCCAGCTTGAATCTGACCTCTGCAGTGGACTTTGTAGGTGGCCTTGGGGCAAGCGCAGCTCCCCAGCTGATAATGCTTGCCTATTTCCCGAGGTTATTGTAAAGATCTCAGCAAGATAATACATGTGGATTGCTTTGAAGACTTGAAAGTGTTGTGCAGATGCTAAGTGTTAGCGTAGGGTAGGAGCTCATTGATGGGGTGTGGTGCATATGAGGTGAAAATACAGGGGTGGCCCAAAGTGTTGCACTGCACATAAGGCACCACATCTTGCCTTGCCCCCTGCCCTGGGTGGGGGCCAGCCGCCTCTCAAATTTGACCCTTGCAATCTTGGAAAGTGGCACAGTGGGCAAGGAGGAGGGAAGGTGGCCAGCAGCTGCCTCTTCATTGCTTATGTTCCTTGCAGACTTTGCAAAGCGTGCGTAAGTCACTCCTTGCAAGGATCCGGTTGGTTTCAGAGTTGCTCTGAGGTCAGCAGCAGGGGGCATCTTGCCGCCCTGTTGGTGTCCCAGTAACCTGCTGCCTAAGGTAACTGCCTCCACTTGCCTAATGAAAGGACAGCTTTGCCCTCTGAAGCTCTGTTTGTAGTCCAGTGAGGTGGCTTATATGTGCATAGAACGGGAGTACAGTATTTCAGGCCTTACCCATTTCAGCCGTTCCTCATGGTGACCTTCAAACCAGTACTGAAGACTGGATGTTGGTGTTCGGATGAAACTGGGCACAGCATTCTGTCTTCAGTTGTGGCAGTCCCCCAAGGGGTGAGGAGAAAGACTGTTCCTTGACGATTGGGTCACAACTGGGATGTTTGAATAAAGTTAGTGCTTCCTATTCTGTTCTGCCTTGCCATGAATGAAGTTCTGCTTGGCTCCAAGCAAGAACTTCACTTCACTGCATTGCAAGATATTCCCCTCGGGATGAAGCCGCTCTGGGAAGAGCAGAAGGTTTCAAGTTCCCTCCCCGGCTTCTCCAAAATAAGGCTGAGAGAGATTTCTGCCTGCAACCTTGGAGAAGCCTCTGCCAGTCTGTGAAGACAATACTGAGCTAGATAGACCAATGGTCTGACTCAGTATATGGCAGCTTCCTATGTTCCATGCAATTGGATCCATCCTTGCCATAAGCAGATTTCAGATGTGATAACCAGGGGCATAGCAAGGTTAGAGTGGGCCCAGAGACAAGATTTTAAAATGGGCCCCCCCTCACTGAAGCTCAGCTCATGAAGTAATCCTAAATTATGTTTTAAATTGTGGACGATGCAAGTCATTTCATGATACTAGAGAACATAGGAAACTGCCATATACTAAGTCAGACCATTGGGCTATCTAGCTCAGTATTGTCTTCACAGACTGGCAGCGGCTTCTCTAAGATTGCAGGCAGGAAACTCTCTCATCCCTATCTTGGAGAAGCCAGGGAGGGAACTTGAAACCTTCTGCTCTTCCCAGAGCGGCTTCATCCCCTGAGGGGAATATCTTGCAGTGCTCACACATCAAGTCTCCCTTTCGTATGCAACCAGGGCAGACCCTGCTTAGCTATGGGGACAAGTCATGCTTGCTACCACAAGACCAGCTCTCCTCTCCCAGAGAAAGACATGCTGTTCTGGTAGCTCCAGGTCTTAACACTCACATCAATTTCGGAGGATGAATACAACTGAAGGAAGCCTGCCTTGGGGAGTCAGTCTTGTGCCTTTGGGGGGGCCCCCAGACAACTGTCTCCCCTTGCCCTATTATAGTTACGCCCCTGGTGATAACAGCTGCTTAGCACACCACTATGAAGAAATGCTTTGTGGGGGGCCTCCACATGGTATGTGATGTCTGAATTTGTCCAGACAGTTACTCCTAATAGTGGACCAGTTCGGATGATTCTCTCCCAGCCACATGATCAGGAAGGGTACTTTCTGAGAGCGCACCCAGCAGGATGCCTTCTGTGGACCTCCTAATGTTCTTTCAGCATGTTCCTTTATCTTGTATGGGGGAGCTGTTCATCCAAATTATCCCTCTTATATATGCTTCAAACATTTGTTTGAAGAAGTATTTGTAGAGGGGCCACTTGGATTAACAGCCCCCTCACATGATAAAGGGATGTACTGCGAGGGCATTGGGTTCAGTGTTCCCTCTAAGGTGTGTGCGTGTGCATACTAGTTTTTTCATGTCTGCTCAGTTAATTTTAGATCCCACTCAGGTTGAATCAACAAAAACCTCATTCTGACTGCATGTGCACACACACTGCCTTGGTATTGCTGCCCAGAACAAAACTCATTCCACGCACAGATGAAAAAAATTAGGTGGAACATTGATTGGGATGTCCACAGAGGGCACCCTGACAGGCGCACTTGGTAAGTCCCCTTCCTAATGGGGTGGGCAGGAATATTACAGTCTGAATTGACTTGGTGAGGAGTTTTTTTCAGCTCCCTGCCTCCAGCCTAGGTGTGTGTATATGCAAGACAACACTGTTGGCTGTGGCCAGCTCAGTGGACATTCCTGACGGCCATTGTAATTTTCTGTTACCTGGGTGTGTGTCTCTCTTATTTTAAAGCACACAGTGTGTTCTGGACTCTCCCATCTCCTTTCAGCCTGCTAGTTTAGATGCCAGAGCAAGAGCCACTACTCTTAGGCTGCAGGGAGCAAAGCCTCTGTTCTCTATGTTGCTGTTTCCCAGACTTCTTAGTTAGTCTATTTCCTACCACTGGTTTTAGGTTTTTCATCAGCCGTAGGGTGAAGGACAGAAACGATTCTTCCTTGGCTTGAGAGGGAGGTTCCCAGTCACCAAATTCAATCATGCCTGACGTCATCTTATGCTTTGCTGTTGCAATTAAACTTCTTCCCACTGCTGAGGCTTATTGTATTTATGCTCCCTCAGCTATCTGTGAGATGTGTGGGATTGTGGGCACAAAAGATGGCTTCTTCTCCAAGACCAAACGTTTCTGCAGCGTCTCCTGCTCTAGAAGCTACTCTTCAAATTCCAAGAAGGCCAGCATCCTGGCAAGGTTGAAGGTGAGCAACACCTACTTCATGGGGTCCAGAATTTGAGAATATTGAAGCTGCTAGTATATATGGTGGCCATTTGCTAAACTGTGTGTAGGAAATAAAGGCATTATTTGAAGGTGCTGTTTTACTTGGATGTTGTCTGGGGGATTTGAAAAGCCATCCTTTTTACTAAGCAGGGACTTCAGAGGCTAGCTGGCTACCTAGTGTGTAGTGAAAAAGCAATGGAGGCACCAGGAAAACGATATGAAGTGGAGGAACTCACTAAGGGCCAAAGTGTATTTCTTGTGGGTGAGTTTCACCCCATGTTAATTTCTGAAAGAGGAATAGCAGTATCTTTTACTTTAAGGATCCCACTGAATATGTTTATGTCAATTCCTGTACTGAAAAAATAACTAATATTGTTTTGTATTACTGTTGTGAAGTATTGTGTGGTTAAAATTTGGAGAGAGAAAATCCTCCAAAAGTAAAGGAGTTGTCGAGAGAATATGGGATTTGGTTGTCCAAGATAAATTATCCTCTCAGTTAAAGGCTTCTGTGCATCCAAATACATGTGTTTCTTTTTTTGGATGCTACATGCCACTTTTAAATTAGTTTGATAAATGTAGGAAAAATTATAGCAGACCAGAAGGATTAAAAGTGATTTATATTTTATCATATTTTAACATTGTGTTATAAAGTACTAATAATTAAACTTTAATGCTTTAGTTATTTGTTTTCAAGTTTGGGATGCCTGTATTTCTGCCAAAGGTGACATTATTTATTATAAACTGTATCGTCTATTTTGTTTATATTTTTTGTGTTGTGTGTTGAAAATAAAGGTGTTTTTTTTTAAAGAATCCCATCCTAAATATTTTTCTCTGAAGTAAGTTCTGTTGATTTTGCTGGAGTTTTGTTCCTTTCTCCAACCTAGTTCTGTCACCAATAGATGGAATTTCCCTTGAGGAATTGCTTTATGTAGGGCTTTGATGCTGATTGTAAAGAAAAGCATTCCAAGTATGTGGAAAGTGCCAAGTAACCACAGGGGTTCCACAATGAGAGCGAGAAGGTGCTTGTCTCAGGGGTAAGCATGTGCCCCTAGCACCCAGTAACTAGTTACTTTAGAAATATTTGGGAGGAGCTTTTGTAGAGGAGAGGAAGGTTAGAGTTAGATAACTTTTGACCATAATTATGCACCATCATACTAGAGATCACTTAACATGGATAGGGTATCCATTAACCACTGTGATGTAATTGTAAACGGGCGACACAGTAGAAAGCAGGTGAATTTTTCTCTATGCTTTTCAATGCATGGTTCTGTGGAGTAAGTAGATTTTTGTTTTTTAAGCAATTGTTAGCTACTGCTGTTATTAAGGAATCTGGGGTAATGGTTAAACAGTTTAAACTGGAAGAATTTCAAAATAAAGGAAAAGTTCATGCATGAGCAGTTTGGATACTGATTTGTATCTACAGTACAAATTGTGACTATGGAAGCAGAGGTGGTGGCTTATTTCAAATTTAGAATTAAGAGGGTGTGATGTTTTGTATCTGTGTTAAATATGATAGGAAACTTCAGAGTGGAGCAAAAGGATGGACTTTCTAATTGTGAGGGAAGGCTATTTAGGATGACTATATTGAGGATGATGGAATGTAATTGGAGGAATTCCCCAACAGAAAAATGGAGGGATTGTGTAGGTGTTAATAATTCACTTTTTCTTTAGAGTTTCCTTCTGACACTGATTTATCAGTGCTTCAGGGACAGAGTTCTGTCTCTCTTCTCCCCCCCACCTTTTGCTAACTGTAAAATCATGCCATCTACTCTGACCAATGAATATGAAAGGCAATCTTGAAGAGCATGCTGTCTGTCTCCCCTTGTGAATGTAGCAGGATGTTCTGAACTGTGTATCTCCCTCTTTAGTGTGAATAACAAAAAGGGTCCTCTGGCACCTTAAAAACTTCCAGATGTCTTGTATCATAGCTTTTCTAGGCTAGAACCTACTTTGTCAGTAGCACTGTATAGCCTTAGGCTACAAAATCTCATAGGTACATAGGAACGTGTCTTTTCGAAGTCAGACTATTGGTCCATCTAATTCTGTATTATCTACTCTGACAGGCAGCAGCTCTCCGGGGGTTTCAGGCAGGGGTCTTTTCCAGACCTACCTGGGCTGAGGATCTCAGGATTGCTCCTGGGATCTTCTGCATGCAAAGCAGATGCTTTATTAGTGAGTAATGGCGCAGCAGGGAAATGCTTGACTTACAAGCAGAAAGTTGCTGGTTTGAATCCCTGCTGGTATGATTCCCAGACTATGAGAAACACCTATATCAGGCAGCAGCGATATAGGAAGATGCCAGAAGGCATCGCCTCATACTGCACGGGAGGAGGCAAGGGTAAACCTCTCCTGTATTTTACCAAAGAAAACCACAGGGCTCTATGGGTGCCAGGAGTCAAAATTGGCTTGACGGCACACTTTGCTTTTAATGGCATCATGCCAGATGTCCTCTGATGCAGGGCCTACAATTCTGTTTGCTGTGACAAGGATGATGAGAGAAGCAGGGGAGGAGATGGGATTCATCCTTGCACAACTAGAGGAATCTCTGTTCCCTCTCTAGCTCCTAACTGAAGAAGAAGTTTAATACTGGCAGACTCCTTTTGGCAACAGAAGTACTCCAAATATCTCTGCCACAAACATCCAGTTGCTGGATTTGGTGGCAGACATACTTGGAGTATTTCTGTTGCCAAAAGGAGTCACAGCCTCTCCTGTTGGCTTCATGTTTGTGGAAGGGGTTGGCTTCCAGTTGCCTTAGGCATCCGTGATGTTCCTCCATCTAGCATAACAGCTGTGACAATTTCTGCCCGTCCCCCTGGACTGTCCTGACCTTGCACAGAGGCACCACACAAGGTCAGTGAATGAGACTGCAATCCTAAGCATTCTTACCTGGGAGTAAGCCCCACTGAACATATTGGGTCTTGCTTCTGAATAAATAATAACATGCATTGGATTACTCTGAAGGAAAGGACAACATTTTAGCAACTACAAATTTTGGCTTGGCTACCAAGGCCAGTCAAAATTTTTTAGAAACTCAAGGAGATGCATCTGACAAAGTAGATTCTAGCTTAGGAAAGTTTGTCCTGTGGCATGTTTGCAAGCCTTTAGGATGCCACAGGACTCTTTCTTGCATTTGCTAAATCATTGTAAACCGCTTAGAGAGCTTCCAGCTATAGAGCGGTATATAAATGTAAGTGCTATTGCTATTGCTATTTGCTACAAACAGATTAACATGGTTATTATTTTGGTATGACAGTTTCAATTTGTAAATCCTTCAATTGAAGACGTCAAGGTTTGTCTGTCTGCCTCTTGCCTTGCTGGAAGGCTCCTGGAACTCTACATCTTCTTGTTTCACAGGGCAAACCACCTACAAAGAAAGCCAAAGTTTTGCACAAGGCAGCCTGGTCTGCTAAAATCGGAGCATTCCTCCATACGCAGGGGACCGGGCAGCTGGCTGATGGAACGCCAACCGGCCAGGATGGTAAGTGTCCACAACAGGCAGAGGAAATGAGAAGTGTGTAAAACATGGGATTGTGCTTTGCTGAAGGTTTAATTTGATTTGGATCCAGATATTTGGGGAGTGGGGACATCTCTTGCTGAATGCAAGAGCATGCAGGCTTTTGGGATATACTGAACTGTCTCTTGGGAAAGTTTTGGTTTGCAAAGACTGGATTGTTATAGCAGTCTTTAACATTGCTCAACATGTGACATATTTGATCATTTTGGAGGTGATGAAGCTGTAATGGCAATGGGGTCGGGGGGGGGGGGGACATCCACTCTCTTTTAATCTTAATCAAGTATTACATTGGCACCAATGTTCTCTCTAACAGGGCTTCCCAGATGTTGTTGACTACAACTCCCAGAATCCCCAAGCAAAAGCCATTGTGGCCAGGGATTCTGGGAGTTGTAGTCAACATCTGAGAATCTCTGTTAGAGGGAACACTGATTGGCACCATCATTTAACACAGTTAAAGTTTACAAGGTTCACCTCTTAGCTGGAGGTCAATTACTCTAACATCACACAGAGCCACAGTTAAAGCCTGGCCCCAGGCAACATCCCTGAACATGTGCTCCCCCTTCCTGTGCCCATATAAGCATCTACTTCCAATTTAGGTTATAATAAAGCAATATCTGTCATAATGTTCAAACTGACCCTTGGTTTATTCTAACCTATTTACTCGAAATAATCTGTGATTTGTAACCAAGGTTCAAAGTGAGTAGGTTAGAATAATCAAGATCAATAGCTTTGGACATCATGAGAGATTTTGGTAACCTAAATCAGAAGTAAGCCTGATGGCTCAGTGAGGAAATGACTTGACTAGCAAGCCAGCAGTTTCTGGTTCGAATCCCTGTTGGTATGTTTCCCAGACTATGGGAAACACCTGTATCGGGCAGCAGTAATATAGGAAGATGCTGAACAGCATCATCTCATACTGTGTGGGAGATGGCAATGGTAAACCCCTCCTATATTCTACTAAAGCCAACCACAGATCTCTGTGGTTGCCAGGAGTTGACACTGACTCAATGGCACACTTTACTTTAAATTGGAAGTAGACACTTGTGTAGTTGAGGAGGGGGAGCACTCCAAGGCTTAGGTACATCACATGGGATCAGTCTTTAACCATAGTTCCACATGATGTCAAAATGGGCCTTGTTTGAAGCTGGATGGGAAACCTAGTTGGACTTAATCATGGTTAACATCTATGCCTATGAGGAGGTTAGATCCTCTCTATTGTTTGATTAATTTAGATTATATAATTTATTGGTGTGCTGTGGGGTGTGTGTGTGTGTGTGTTTAGTTTGTGTACTGCTTTTGAAATTTTAATATGAAAAAGTGTTATATAAAATGTTCTAAAATTAACCATGATTGCAGGAGCCTGGGAATCATGCAAAAGTGGGGGAATCATGCTACTTAGGATTGCAAGGGATCACCCCTGCATTGTCTGCTCTGGTCTTTAAAATTTCATAAATGAACTGCTCGTGGAAGCAACTAAAAACAAATAAATGGTCCCTCCAACCTATTTTACTCTTGGTGTATTTTAGATTGTCTGCAGTCATAAGCAAACTTACTTGGAAGTAAGTCCAATTGAATTCAGTGGGGCTTGCTTCTGAGTAAAAATGCATAGGATTACACTACCTTTTCTTTCTTCTGGGTAAAATTTTCTGTGCAGTTTGCAAACTTGCATGCTCCTAAGCCAGCACAATGTTGCTCCATTAAAAGATATTTCCTCCTCCTTCTTCTTCTTCTTCTTCTTCTTCTTCTTCTTATTCAATTATTTATTATTACATGTATATCCTGCTCTTCCTCCAAGGAGCCCGGAGTGGTGTACTACATACTTAAGTTTCTCTTTCACAACAACCCTGTGAAGTAGGCTAGGCTGAGAGAGAAGTGACTGGCCCAGAGTCACCCAGCTAGTTTTCATGGCTGAATGGGGATTTGAACTCGGGTCTCCCCAGTCCTAGTCCAGCACTCTAACCACTGCTGTTGTGTTAAATCTCTGTCACCAACCTTGAGCCTTCGTGATAGTTTCTTCTTGTGTTTTTAGCTTTAGTTGTAGGCTTTGATTGGGGAACATACCTGCAGGACCATGGATGCAAGGCTGCACCTGTCAGCAGTTTCAAACATGTGAGCACTCCCTGCTTTTTGTGACTTTTCTGCCTGTGTCCTGTGTTGAACTTATTTATGTATGCAGCTTAATTGAAAACAAGCATTCAAAAGCTGCCTTGGACTCTCCTTGGGCTAAGAAACAATTTAAAGGTCCTGTCCCTAGATGATTCTGAAAATCCCACAGGCAGAGAGAGTTCCCACCAAGACAAAATGCAAAGCACAGCCAGTGCTGAATATAGTTCTTGTCCAAATGACAAATACAGTATGGGTTGTGTTTTGAACATGTAACACTTCTCTTCAGTGGATAAACCCAGTGAGTTTTTCAGACTTGAGTACTTTTGATTGATTGATTGCATTTATATCCTGCTCTTTTTCTAACAAGCCCAGAACACGGTGTACATGGTTATGTTTACCCTCACGACAACCCTGTGAAGTAGGTTAGCCCGGGAGATAAGTGATGTGCCCATAGTCACCCAGTGAGTTTCATGGCTGAATGGGGATTTGAAACTGAGTTGGATGTGGACAGGGTCAGTGCTTGGATAGAAGACCGGGTCTGTCTGTTGGATTCCTATTGGTTTCCTAACCTTTAGCAAGAAATGTCCATGTTTTGTTGTATTTTGCTTTTGTTTTTCATTCTAAACTTTTGTCAGCAATCATGAGAAGGATGTGCATATCTGAGAAAATGATGGTAACATTAGATTCAGAGTTGGAATTCTTATCCCACAATTTTCTACTATGTTGATCTGTTCCTGATTAACAGATGTTAATCTGTTCCTGCCTTCTACTGGAGGCTTGAAGTGGGCAACAATAGATCTAAAAGAAAATAAAAACTGCATCAGTTGTTAACCTTTTTTATTTAACCAAAATTTTATGTGGCGATGAGTTGTTGACTTTTTCATTCTAAACTTTTGTCAGCAATCATGAGAAGGATGTGCATATCTGAGAAAATGATGGTAACATTAGATTCAGAGTTGGAATTCTTATCCCACAATTTTCTACTATGTTGATTCTGAAATGCAACTTTCTTACCGTGTATGGGGGTTTTGTGTGTGTGTGTATGTATAACAACTCGCTTCTTCCCTCCAATCTTACACAGGTGCCCCTTTATGAACAATGGGATGATGTGATGAAAGGAATGAAGGTAGAAGTGTTGAACAGTGATGCTGTGCTTCCCAGTCGTGTATATTGGATTGCCTCTGTTGTTAAAATAGCAGGTGGGTCTCTTAAGGGGGATAGTAGAAAAAGCTGGAGATCATTTCTGCTTTGTTCTATTTTTTAAATTTGAATCTGTTCCTGCCTTCTACTGGAGGCTTGAAGTGGGCAACAATAGATCTAAAAGAAAATAAAAACTGCATCAGTTGTTAACCTTTTTTATTTAACCAAAATTTTATGTGGCGATGAGTTGTTGACTTTTTAAATGATACTCGTGTATCCAAACACTGTTCATAGTGGCATACAATACAAACATTAAACAAATCACAATATTAAAAGCAACAAATACTGGAAGACACTTTCAAAGTCAAAATACAAGGAACAGTAGAACATCAACAAATAACCAGTACCTTGGCAATTGAAGGCTTTTTCAAAAAGAGAGATTTTAACTTGTAGGGAAATGGCTGCATCTCCCTGCTCCTCATGGAGATTAACTTTGTCTTGACAAAGGATGAAATCTGTAGCATGGACTCATGAACATCCCCAGCATTTAAAGTCTACTAATACAGGAGGAGGTGTTTGTTCCCTAAAATACTCAAGACCCACTGGAGTATTTTCATTAATTTTTGGAACAGCAGAATATAAGATCCTGTTAGCCCTTTTTTCCTCATTTCTTTTAATCAGAATGTAGGGATGTGTGTGAAGCCAGTACTGAGATCAGAAGGTTGGAGCTCATTCTCTACAAGGACAGGCCAAAGCATTTGGGGCTTCTTAATATTGGGGTATGGGGGGTGCAAGCAGCTAAGGGAAGACCTCAGAAGGGTTTATATGATTTTTCATGGTGTGGGGAAAATGGGTAGAAGTCTTCTCTCAGAATATTAGAACAATCCAATGAAATTGAATCAAAAGAGAGTACTACTGAACACAATGCATAATTAATGTATGCAACTGACTGTCACAAGATGGGGTGATGGCTTTCAAGGGGATTAGAAACATGAATGAAGAATATCCCTACCAGTGACTACTAGCTGTGATAGATTAATGGAACTTTTATATTCAGGAGCAGTATACCACTGAACAGTTCTTGGAGCTGTGTTCTGGAAACTGTTGCATAGCCACTGTGGGAAACAGGTTGCTGGAGTGGATGAACTTCTCATCCAATCCAGCAGGGCTTTTCTTACATTCTTAGGAAGTTGTCCTGTAAGATTATTGCTACAATTGTCAGAAAATGAAGATGTCTGTATTCAAGACTAAATAACTCAGTTTCTATCTCCAAACATCAATCTTGGCAGGATATAAAGCGCTACTACGTTACGAAGGCTTTGAGAATGACTCCAGCCATGACTTCTGGGTCAATTTGGGCACAATGGATGTCCACCCTATTGGCTGGTGTGCCATTAACAGCAAACTCCTGGTGCCACCCCGAAGTATGTACCTTGTCTCCCTCAGCTATGGGGCTCTGTTTAAGTCGGGACTGCACAACTTTGGCCTTCCAGATGTTACTGGTCTACAACTCCTGTTGTCCCTGACTAGGCCTATGAGAGTTGTAGTCCAACAACAGCTGGAAGGCCATAGTTGTGCAGCCCTGGCTGAAGTCATAATTACAGCATCTAACTTCTGCTTATTCAAGCATTCACACACACACCGGGCTTATTGAATATAAATCCTGCACTGTGGAATACATTAGTTAAATCAAGAAGATTATTATAAAGTATTTAAATTGCATGCATTTTATTTATTTATTATTTATTTTAGTTCTATACCACCCTTCCAAAAATGGCTCAGGGCGGGTTACACAGAGAAATAATAAATAAGATGGATCCCTGTCCCCAAAGGGCTCACAGTCTTAAAAGAAACATAAGATAGACACCAGCAACAGTCACTGGAGGTACTGTGCTGGGAGTGGATAGGGCCAGTTACTCTCCCCCTGCTAAATAAAGAGAATCGCCATGTTAAAAGATGCTTCTTTGCCAAGTTAGCAGGGGCTGTATATAAATGTAGTCTAAGTATAAATATAACTATATAGTCTTTCAGTATCTGAAGAGTGCATAAGCTCTCTGTTGAATGTATGCCTCCGTAACCACAAAGCTTAGCAAAGTAACTTCCATTTAAATGGTACCATTCCCATAACTATACACTCAAAGAAAACCACACAAAGCAGCTAGTTAAAAGATGTACGAGTTGTGTCATTGGCCAACTTACTCCCATATGAATGTTGCTCACATTGGTCCTTTTTGTTTGTATCTTTACTGTGGCCCTTCCTCTCCCTTCAATTCCTCTGTGTATCAGTTTGAGTTGCTCTTCTCCCATGTGGCTAACACAATGAAAATAAATTATGCCAAACAAGCAAAGATTTGCATAAGTGTATTGCCCTTTGCAAAATTTGGCTGCAGAACTTGCTTTGGCCATAGCCAAAAGAAATACGCTGGGTCATGGTTCCCAAAAATTCCACTCAAAGTTCAGAACTAGACAGCTGGTGAAAAAGTTGACACACTTGTTCAAGACAACAATGTGTGTTGGGACTTAGATGCAACCTTAGTTCAAGGACCCTTCAGCGTTGCCAAAGGAACAGAACATGTGGCTGAAGGTGATTATCAGGGTGATTATCAGGATGAACAGTGAAGGCTTTGAAGTTAACTGGAGAAGCAGGAAACTCTTCACAGGTTTGCACTTTTGCAAGTTCAAAAGATGCACTAAGTGAGCTAGGAACATAGGAAGCTGCCTTATCCCGAGTCAGACCACTGGCTCATCTAGCTCAGAATTGTCTACCCAGACTGGCAGCGACTTCTGCAAGGTTGCATGCAGGAGTCTCTCTCAGCCCTATCTTGGAGATACGAGGGAGGGAACTTGGAACCTTCTGTATGCAACCATGCCAGATGCTTTTCCCAGAGCAGCCCCATTCCCGAGGGGACTATCTTGCAGTGTTCACACATGTAGTCTCCCATTCAAAGGCAAACCAAGGTGGGCCCTGCTTAGCAAAGGGGACAATTCATGCTTACGACCACAAGACCAGCTCTCCTCCTCAGATTCTTCTTGTAACTCTTTGTACAGCCATCTACTCCGAATATGCAAACTGGAAAGGGTACCTCATGAAAAAGCTTGTGGGAGCCAGGACCATCCCAGTGGATTTCCATATAAAGGTGAGTGGGCGAGGAGAAACGAAGCAGAAAACTCTCTCTGGGTACAGAGGTCAGAACGGGAAGGTATCGTCTACTGAGTCAGACCTTTGGTCTGTCTAGCTCAGTATTTTCTGTGCCAGGGCTGCATAACTTCAGCCCCCCAGCTGTTTTTAGACTTCCATAATCCTTCCCTAGGCACAGTGGCCAGTAGTTCAGGATGTTGGGATTTGTAGTCCAACATCTGCAGGAGGGCTGAATTGGGCAGGCCTACACTGGCTAGTAGTAATTCTGCATGGTTTCAGGCAGGAGTCTCTCCCAGCCTTCCCTGGAGATGCTGCCAGGGTTTTGGGAACTTCTGCATACTCTACCACAGATCTACACTACAGCCCGTTTAGGTCTGATATAGGTTGTGAACAGTGATTGAGGTCTCGAATACCTTGCCAGAAAGGGTTGGTGAAGGGTGGGGCAGATTTTAGCTACTCTGTGCATGCTCAGATGCTTGGTTTTATGTGACCCAAGGCTGAACTCTGGAGGAAAGAAATGTAGCATGGTGTAAGTAAGATGGTAGAGGGTTTTATTTTTGTTCTGAGTGTTTTGAGTGCCACCTAATGATGCATTGGTGGATAAAGCAGCAGAATACAGCTAATGCATTCATTGCACAGTTTCCTCTGGCCTAAAAGACACTTTAGATAAAGTGTAGTTGAAGTCCAGCTGATTAGTCTGTCTTCACTAGCTTACCTAAAACTCCATTGTTCAGTTCGAAAGTACAGAACCTCTGGAGATTTGTATTAGCTGCTGGAGAGGCTCCCCCTGCTGGCACGTTTTAGAAAGCATTTCTGGCCAGAAGGGATTTTTCATAATCTGTGCCTCTGAATAGTGAGATGGCGGATTAAGGAAGAGCTTTGTGGGTTTCAGCTTTCACATTAAACGTGCGCTAACCAGTGGTGCCGATCTGGAATTGCTGGTAGCATTGATCAGTGCCTCCTGGCTCTTTTTGATTGGTTGTGAAACTAGAGACAGGATATTAGGCAGGGGGAGTTGAGAAAACTCTCCTGGTTAGTGTGTGTGTGTGGGGGGGTGCGGTTTGAGACTTGGGGGCTGCATTACTTTTGCTCCAGGCACAGCCTGCACTGTGCCATCAAGACCCAGTCCTATTTACACTCTTCAGAGTAAGTCCCATGAAAGTTGGGTAGACTGACCTCTGAGTAAAGGTGCATAGGATCAGGCTGAAAGTCTGTTGTGCTTTTTTGAGGATTCAAGGCATTTCATGTGCATTATCTCAGTAATCCTCAAAACAATTCTGTCCATTAAGAAACCCTCATATTCCTGATGGGCAGGCTGAGACAGAGAGAGAGCAACTTGCCCCTGGCCGCCTAGAGCAGTAATCTTCACCAGTGTTCCCTGTAACAAGGATCCCCAGATGTTGTTGACTACAACTCCCATCATCCTCAGCTGCAATGGCCTTTGGCTGGAGATTATGGGAGATGTAATCAACAACGTCTGGGAATCCCTGTTACAGGGAACACTGATTTTCACTCTTTTCCTGTTGGGGGCCACTTTGGCAGAAACCTTCAAAGTTAGAGCCATTTCCCATTGTGCTGACCTCTGCATAGTGCTGTGCTTTTCTCATTGCTGGGAAGACCAGAGAGGGAAAGAGCAAGAGCGGTGGAGCCCTCTTAAAAGCTCTAGGAGGAAAGCGCTGGGAGGGGCTACGCTTCCCAGCACACTCTGCAGGCCTTCCAGGATGGTACAGGGGCTCAAGTGGGCTCAGTTTCCCTTAAAGGAGCCCCCCCCCGGTGCTGGGCACAACGCAGCACTGCACAGTGAGAATGGCTTTTTCCTCCTGGTGTCAGGGGGACTGTGACAGCCAAAGCTTCACACAGGCCCAATAAACAATTAGAGGGCCACGTTTAGGGTTGACAGGGGCTGTTGTTGGCCCTTGGGCCTTTCAATGGAGAACACTGCCCTAGGGAATTCCTGCACCAGAGTCAAGATTTGAATTGGGGGCTTGCCAGTTTGCCACTGCCTCCTAGCTGCTATGATATATTAGCTGTGCCAGCTTTTGCCAGAGTTGAGGGGCGTGAGGAGGAATACTGATAAATCTATGGCTGGTACCAGAATTTTGACTTGGACGTCTTGCTTTCCTGGATGACCATACAGACTGACATATCTGAATGCTTTAGGCTATGCAGAAGGAACAATGGAAGCTGCTGTTCAACAATAATAAATCAAATCTTTATTGTTACGGTCATTCGACCAGCAAAACACAAAGTTCAAAAGCTTTACAAAAAAGCGAACTTGGTCAAATAAGGTAATAAACTGTTGAAACATCAAACAGAACCATAACACCCACAATAATAAAGTCTGAGTAAATGGTAGAAGGTTTTGTGTTGACAAGGAGTGTGTGTGCTGAATTAATGCAGAAGCCCTCATTCGAGAAGTGCAAGACGGCCCTCCAGAAACGCATAAGAAGCGCAGGCAGTAGCTGAAGGGTAGCCTCAGTTTTGCAAGGGGTTTTATTATGTGACGCAGGAGGCACCAAAGTGTCCCTCTTCTTGTTGACTCAGATGACGGAGAACATGAAGTACCCCTTCCGCCAGGGTATGAGAGTGGAAGTGGTGGACAAGACCCGCGTCTCCCAGACACGCATGGCTGTGGTCGACACAGTGATCGGTGGCCGGCTGAGGCTTCTTTATGAAGATGGGGACAGCGACGATGACTTCTGGTGTCACATGTGGAGTCCTCTCATCCACCCTGTGGGCTGGTCTCGAAGGGTTGGCCACAACATAAAGAAAACTGGTGAGGGTTCCCACAAGATGCCAGTTCCTTGCCTAGCATTCGCGGGGGGGGAGGGTCTCCTATGCCCTTCGGTAGCTCCAAAGAGCTAGAACAAATGAAGGAACAAATGGGTCAAATTTCATTCATTCATTCATCATTCATTCATTTTTTTATACCCCCCCCCCTTCCAGAATGGCTCAGGACAGTTTACTATTAAAACAAAACCATTAAAATCAGTTAACAATTAAAACAGAAATTATAAAACAGTGTAGAACAACAATTAACAATTAAAACATAATAACAGAACAATTAAACAATCCGAACAATTAAAAAACCCTGAAAAACCAGGTTACAATAATAAAACCATTTACAACTATTTAAAAATCCTGGAAGGCCAGGCCAAATGGATAGGTTTTAAGGGCTCTCCTGAAGGCCAACAAAGAATTCAAATAGCGGATTTCTGCAGGGAGTGCATTCCACAGCCCAGGAGCAGCCACAGAGAAGGCCTGTCACCGGACGCACTGGTGGTAACTGGAGACGGACCTCCAATTTAGCCAACTGTTTTCTTGCTGGTGCCTAAGTGAGGATAGGACTGAGAGAGACTCCTGCCTATAACCTTGAAAAAGCTGCTGCCAGTCTGTGTAGACAATACTGAGCTGGATGGACCAGTGGTCTGACTTGGTTTATGGCAGCTTCCTATGTTCCTAGGAAGCTGCTATTCCCCTAACCCCTTTCTTTATGCTTTGTGGGGAGAGAGGTTTTTCTGAAGTCCTTAGCAGTCAGGAGTAAAACTGATGTAGGTCTTTAATTTGGAGGACTTTCCAACCTGCCTTTAGCTTTTACAATAGCAAATCAAGAGTGGAGTGTTGTTGTTTTTTACCAAGGATTCTGACTGGCAAGATTTGGGTATGTGGGCTGTAAGGAACAATTCTTCCGGAAGGGACAGCTGCCAGCCTTAATATTGCTAGATCCACAGCAAAACTTGCAGTGCCAGTGTCTCAGTTCATCCATCAGTCATCTTCTTGGAAGTGGCAATAGCCCTGACTTGAACATAGGAGGCTGTTATCCACTGAGTCAGATCATTGGTCCATCTAGCTCAGCATTATCTACTCTGATGGGCAGCCACCTAGACCGGCAGTGGCTCTCCATGGTTTTCGACAGGATTTCCCCAAGCCCTACCTGAAGATGCCAGAGTTTAAAAATGAGACCTTGTGCATGCAAAGCAGGTTCTCTATCCCTGAGTTACAGCCCCTGCTGTAACCCCTGCCCAGTTGCAGGGGAGTAACAGCAGGAGAGAGGCCATGCCCTGAACTCCTGCCTGTGGGCTTCCCAGCAGCATCTGGTGGGCCACTGTGTGAAACAGGATGCTGGACTAGATGGGCCTAGCAGGGTGGCAGCATATTATCTGTTTCCCACAGCAGGGGACATAGGACTGTCCTCAGTCGGAGCATTGGAAACTGCCATCTGAGTCAAGCCATTGTTTGTCTTAGTATTGCCTACTCTGGCTGGCAGTGGCTCTCCAGAGCTTCAGGCAGGAATTTTTCTCAGCCCTACCTGGAGATGCCAGAGTTTGAACCTGGGACCTTCTGCATGCTAAAGAGGTGCTCCCCCACTGAGCTACAGCCGCATTCCTTCTGCGTACTATTCTGCGCATGCAGGGATATTAAAGACATCTTCACCCAGCTCTTGTTCACTTTCCTGAACTGCCTGAGTGTTGTGTGTGAACACTTGAACCCCAGGTCTAATTTTGCTCACCCCTGTGTTTTTTTTAAAAATGTATGGTATGCAGTCATTAATTCTGATCTTGCTGTAAAAGTCACAGATCAATTGCAGCCATTTATGCATATCTGTGGCATGACCTATGCATGCATCAGAATAGGGTGGTAGAGTGGGCAGCACTACTTCAAGATCTGGTTGCAGGATGCCACTTTTGAATGCTTCCCCTACATCTTTTTGTTTTTTAATATAGAAAAGCCTTCTTGCGAATCGAAAGCTAGCACAGGGCTGGTAAAAGCAACTGTTCCCCTCCCACACACCATTTTCTGTTTTCAGGGAGCATTTTATGTTTGGGAGAGGTATCCTCCCTCTGTAGTCTGAAGTGGTACAGTCCATTCTCTCCACCCCATTCTGCTGCATATGAAGAGGCAACTGTTGCCTTGAATGAATCTGTTCCATCTTCAGCTAACAGCAAGGCACGAAACTGAAATACTAATATCTCCTGTTGAAACTGTTGTTTTCCTTGTTGAAGCTGACCTCTAGCTGGCCAAGCCTTGTAATTTTTAGATGCCTCGTTTCTCCCTCTCTTCCCATTAACATTCTTTTATGTCTTTGCTGGAAGAAAAGTGTCACAACATGTCAAACCACCCTACTTTCCGCAAGATCTACTGTGATGCTGTTCCGTATCTTTTTAAGAAGGTAGGCAAGCCGCTTTGCATCTTGTTTCCATTGCTGCTCAGTGGGAGGGCACTTTCTGGGAGGAGGAGAAAATCCGTCACTGTTCTTCTTGGGACTGTACTCTCTGTGGAGCGGCCAAGCGCCCTCTCCTGCCCTACTAGAGAATTAAATAGCCATTATAGGAGTTCCAAGGAACTCAGAGCCAGAACTTTGGGCTGATCTGGTGATGGGGTGAGGAAGAGAGGAAGGGCTTGCTCCAAAAACATTGGGGAAACATTCTGTGGTTGAAAAGGGATCCTCTCTCTTATAGCTGTGTTAGATCTTAGAGGGGGCTTTGTGATGGATGATATCTCCTTGCTATAGAACAGGGATACTCAACCTTGGGTTCCCAGATGTTGCTAGACAACAACTCCTATCAACTCCAGCCACAATGACCTTTGTCCCTTGTGGCTGGGGCTGATCGGAGTTGTGCCCAGCATCTGGAAACCCAAGGTTGGTTACCCTGTTGGTAGAGAAGGCTCAGTGACAGCTATCATCTTCCAGTTTCCGCAAGACCGACACTGAAATGTGATAGAAATAAATGGAGACCTGTTGTTGATGTACATAATGGACATTTTAAGATTTGCAGTGTAAATAATGAAACATTGTACCCATTTATCTTGTTTGTCTTCAAAACCATGGTGTGGTCTTTCTCACGCAACAGCTAGCAGACTGTGAATGAGAATGCAGCTGACCCAAGGCCATTCAAAAAAGCCATGGCTGAAAAGTAAAGCCAAATTCAGGAGTTAGTCTATCCAATTATCCAGCTTCCTTCATGCAGGTGTTCCAGTTTTTGTTACTGACTTGTGTTTTTTGCCCACAATCTGTTCAAGGTGCGTGCTGTCTACCCAGAGGGTGGCTGGTTTGAAGAAGGCATGAAACTGGAAGCCATTGACCCTTTGAATCTGGGCAACATTTGCGTGGCTACCATCCGCAAGGTATGTTGGTCCCCTGCTAGTTGAGCAAAGAGGTGCTTATAAAAGTGGTGATTCTCTTATATTTACTAGCGGGAGAACAACTCGCCCTATCTAACCCCAGCACAGCATCTTTCCAGTGGCTGTTGCTGGTGTCGGTTTCTTTTTAGACTGTGAGCCCTTTGGGGACAGGGAGCAATCTTATTTATTTACTTTTTCTATGTAAACCACTTTTGAGAACTTATGTTGAAAAGCAATATATATGTAGTAGGTCTGAAAAGGAGTGGCTGCAGCCAAATACCACTGTACAATAATTCTGTCCTCTGACCTGTGCACTCTTCAACCCTTGGCTTTTGAAGGTGATTGGATTCAGTGTTTCCTCTAACAGGGATTCCCAGATGTTGTTGACTACAACTCCCAGAATCCCCAAGCAAAAGCCACTGCAACTGGGGATTCTGGGAGTTGGTCAACAACATCTGGAAATCCCTGTTAGAGGGTTGGATAGCTGATTGGATTGATTGCTAGATTTATAGTCTAACTTTCATAAAATCACCCCAAGGCTTTGTTTAATCTTTTAGGAGTGTGAACAAGTGTTTGTTTGATAGGCATTTAGGGTTTTTTTAAAAAAAAATTATAGAGTTTTTATGCATCTCTTGAATTGCACTGTATATTTTATTAGCTGCCTTGAAAGAAAGTCTAGCTGCCTAGTCGTGAAAGAAAGGCAAAGTGTAAATGTTGGGGGAAAACGAAAAAGGGGCAACAACGAAATATGCAAGTTAGGTCACTCGAAACTGTTTGGGGAGTTCTGCTTATTTCATGTCAGTGAGAGTGGAAACTGCTGCCCGAACATGTTCAGGGGTCTTTAAGGTTAAAGGCTTGGATGTAAGTTTCCTTTTCCTTCCCTTCTCAACTTTGGCCTGTTTTCAGGTCCTCCTGGATGGCTACCTTTTGCTCGGCATTGATGGCACAGCTTCGGAGGATGGTTCTGATTGGTTCTGCTACCATGCTTCCTTGCATTCCATTTTCCCTGCCTGTTTTTGCAAGAAGAACAATGTTGAGCTGACCCCTCCAAAAGGTGAGATTATTGCAAAGAATTATCTTCCCACTTTGCTTACTTCTATGGCAGACTGTCGGGACCCCCTCAAGCAAGAGTCTGGGGAGTCCTTGGGAGGAGGATCCTGTGACCAGCCCTACCCCTAATCTGGAGTCGGAGATCCCTCTACTCCTCAACCCTATTCCTCACAGCTTTAGGAAACACGTGGATGAGATTACACCCGAGGAAGACCACATTCTGGAAATCCTGAGTTTAGCCCAGGCTTCCCCAAACTGCGGCCCTCCAGATGTTGCTGAACTACAACTCCCAGCATCCCTAGACACAATTTTTTGTGGCTGGGTATGCTGGAAGTTGTAGTTCAGCAACATCTGGAGGGCCGCAGTTTGGGGAAGCCTGGAACTTTAGCCCCTCCACCAGACCTTTGGGAACAATGTCACCATCCTGCCTAGGCCCAGAGGAGAGCTGGTCTTATGGTAGCAAGCGTGACTTGTCCCCTTAGCTAAGCAGGGTCTACCCTGGTTGTATATGAATGGGAGACTTGATGTGTGAGCTCTGTAAGATATTCCCCCTAGGGGATGGAGCCACTCTGGGAAGAGCAGAAGGTTCCAGGTTCCCTCCCTGGCTTCTCCAAGATAGGGCTGAGAGAGATTCGTGCCTGCAACCCTGGAAAAGCTGCTGCCAGTCTGTGTAGACAATACTGAGCTAGATGGACCAATGGTCTGACTCAATATATGGCAGTTTCCTATGTTCCTAGATGCTGCAACCATGGCGTGAGCACCTAACTGGTTCAGAAGGGGTCTCCTCATGAGGCAGAGGGGTCACCTTAGAAGGAGGAGTTGGGAGCATCCACAGCTGGTGGGGGGATGAGACTGAGTAGTACCATAAAGAGGGTGGAGGTTTTCCTGAATCCTACTGAATCACCATAGATTCAGCCATCTGTTGCTGGTGCAATGGTCCTTTCAGACTGTATTCTCCAAGCTCAGTATCCTAGTCCAGACTTCTATGAACCCTTCTTGCACCCTGCCCCTTTCCCATCCAGCATCTGTTTGGACTTTGCCATCCCTGGCCTGCTGTAACCAGCACCTCACATTCCCTTCTGTAAAGACGTGTGAGGAGGCAACACTGCTTGCATTTAAACAGTAAACAGACAATAATCTGTTTAGTTCTTACCTTATAACAAGGAAGAACTTGAAAGAGTCCTTCCTTGTCTGGAACTAAAGCTGGGAGCTGTGTTCTCTTTAATTTTTTTTCATCTATGTGCAGAATGAGTTTTGTTCTGGGTGGCAGTATCAGGCAGTATGTGCGCATTGCATTCAGAGTGGGGCCTCCCTGATTCAACCTGAGTGGGATCTAAAATGAACTGAGCAGACATCTAAAAACTTGTGGGCACGCACACATGCACACAACTCAGAAGTAACTCCGGCTGGGAGTCAGGTTAGAATCTGCTCTCCCTCTTGCTGCCAGTTGGGCTTATACTGAATAGGACTCACTTGATCTTGCAAATCATTTACATCACTGACCTTACCATTTGAGGAGGGAGAAAAGTTGATGTCCATACTCTTATTTTTTTCCCTTCCTTTTTTTCATTTTTTGCAAACTTGGATTGTTTGGTTTTCCAGGGAGCTTTTCTGCATCTCATAACAATTGCAATCTTCTGTTATGCCTGATCTCCAGGTGTAACAGAAGCAAAAAGCTTCTTCAAGAAGCAAAGAACTCAGTCTTGCTCTGCACTATTGTAGTTGGTATGTGCTGCTGCTGCTTCTTCTTCTTTTTTTTTTAACAGACATGCCCAGGAAGATAGCCTGACCGTCTTCCTTGTTGCCACTCTGTTTTTCCTGGTGCTCTTGGTTTTGTGTTTGTGTCTTCTTGCTGTTTCGTGCTGGTAATGCCTTAACTTCCTACTTCAGGGTATGATGCCAAGACTTTCAACTGGGCAAGTTACCTAGAAAAGACCAAGTCCAAAGCCGCACCAGCACATCTGTTCAACATGGTGAGTACCACATAGAAACACAAGATCCTAAATGCACTGCCTAGACCCAGAACCAGCAATGGTGGCTGGAGAACAGATCCCTATGGGACATTCCGTTATATCAATATATGGCGCAGACACTCTCTCTTTCTTAGAATAACATATTCCGTTCTGGTCTCCTCATTGCAGACCTTCAGGTACAGAAAAAGACAACCAAATTGATAAAGAGATCAGACCACCTTCCCCTACATGAAATGTCTTTAAGTGTTTGAAACACTTTAATTCAGGGGAGCAGGGGGATTAAACTAAGGGGAGGGCATTTGGATGATGATAAAATTACAAATGGGACCTACAGCAAAATGTGGCAGTCTTAACAATGCTGAGCAGGCAGGGTGGTTCAGGAGTGGGGAAGAGGGAAAATACACCTTTCTTTCTTTCTTACTCCCTTGAAACCTTCCTCTCTCTTTTTGCTATATAGCAGAGTGGTGTTGATTCTGGAGAATGGGAAAGGCCATTTCCCCTCCCCTTCTTCCTCCTGAAATACCTCTGTACAGTGCAGGGAGAAGGATTTTGTTGTTTTTATAAACCTCACAACATGCATCCTTCCGAATCGCAATTCCCCCTCTCTGGATACTTACTATATGTTCATAGCAGCAGGTCAGTTTTCTCTCTCCTCTTGCCTTTCATTCTATCCTTCTGCTTTTTTTAACCAACACTCTAGCTCAAGAAACCTGAACAGATTGTAGGTCCTAGAAGCTCATAATACCACTTTGAGGTGTTTTAAAATATATATTTTTTTTAATTTTCAAACTTCTGCATGCCTAGAGAGCCCTTTAAAACCATCCCCTTATTTTTGGGTGGCCCTGTTTTGTTTCCAGTCTGATACGCACTCAACCACCTGAGCTTGCTATTATTTTCTTTTCTGCCTGCATTGCTTCTGCAAATTCACATCAAGTTGAACTGTCTAGAGTTGTTCGGGGGCTAGTATGTACCCCTTCTCCCTTGAATTTAAACTTGGAACCATCGGTCACTCGCCGTGACATTTTTAAATGACTTTTTTGTGGATAAAATCTCTCAGATTTGGGCCGAGCTGGATTCCACATCAGAGTCTATTGTGGAGGTGTCCAGCAACTCCTCTTATGGGATTAGATTGGATCATTTCCAGTTTGTGACTCCAGAGGAAGTGGACAAACTGCTTTAGACTGTCCGTCCTACAACCTATTCTCTTGACCCTTGCCCAACTTGGCTTATCTCCTCTGGTAGTTATATTATCAGGGAGTGTCAGGTAAATATTATAAATGCTTCCCTGAGGGAGGGCAGGATGCCCTCTATTTCCCTTAGGTGTTCACGTCACTAATCGCATGTGTGGCAGCTCTCGCGAGAGTTCACAAGCAGCTGCTGGATAGCGGTGGGGATGGGTGTATGGTGGCCAGACCGGTAGGTGGTGAGGGAAAGCGGCAGCCTGGTTGGCGGGAAAGCAGACTGGAAGGGGGAGAATGGACTGGGGCTGAAGATAAAATGAAGATGTAGGAGGGAAAGACAGAGAGAACTAGGTGCACAGATGCTCTGCGTTGGATCAGCTGCTGCTATTATTATTATTATTATTTTACACAGTCAGACAGGTGTTTTTGACTGGTTTGTTTTATCCAGACATCGAGTCCTTCCCAAGGACCTGGGATGGCTGAATTTTATTGTCAATGTTGTTGCTGCTGTTATAGATATCGTCGCAGAATATAGGCTGTTCCCAGTAAAGCTGCTTTTTGTAATTGGCTGATGGTGATTTCTGTGGCCCCTATGGTGTTGAGGTGCTCTTCAAGGTCTTTTGTCTTTTTCTGCCACAGCCTTTCAATTTCAGTTTGTAGATCTTTGTATTTGGTGATTTTTTCTATTTCTTTTTCTTCTATTCTGCCATCCCCTGGTATTGCTATGTCCATTATTTTCAACATCAACAACAACAACAATAATAATAATAATAATAATAAATTAAAACATTTATGCTGCTTTTCCAAAAGGCTTAGGGCGGTTTACATTAAAACACCATTAAAATCAGTTAATAAGTAAAACAAAAATTATTAGTACATAATTAATAGATGGTATCCACTGCTGCACCACCTAATGGCTCAGCGGCAAAATGACTTGATTATCAAGCCAGAAGTTGTCAGTTCGAATCTCCACTGGTATGTTTCCCAGACTATGGAAAACACCTATTTCAGGCAGCAGCAATATAGGAAGATGCTGAAAGGCATCATCTCATACTGCACGGGAGGCGGCAATGGTAAACCCCTCCTGTATTCTACCAAAGTAAACCACAGGGTTCTGTGTTTGCCAGGAGTCAACACCAACTCGACGTCACACTGCAAGATGTAGCAGCAGCCACTAGCATGATTCAGCAAGGCAGTTTTTGTGTGCTTGTAAGGCAAATGCAAGAGACTTGGCTCTAAGTATGGGTTTCTTGTATGGGTTTCCAAAGAGTGCGATTCTTAATGACTGATACCTATCGGACTTATTTTCCTGCAGAACGTTTTAGTGATAACTGCTTTCATTCTTATATGCTTTCAGCTTTTCACAGGGGGTAATGCAGAGTTACTTGCCCAACAGAGACATGCAGCTGTCTCTGGAATGTTATTCTGCAGTGTCATTCCATAAAAATGGACTGGCATGCTAGTGCATCCTCCCTTTGAAATCTGGATGTTCTTGGAAGTCTGTCTGATGTTGCACACCCTAGCTGCACTGTTCTCTCTATCAGGGTTTCCCAGATGTTGTTGACTACAACTCCCAGAATCCCCAGCTGCAATGGCTTTTGTTTGGCATTTATGAGAGTTGTAGTCAACAACATCTGGGAATCCCTGTTAGAGGGAACACTGCCTTGTTGAATGTTTCCTCTGATCAGAAACTCCCCACCCCCACCCCCCAGAAAACCACCATTTCATACCAATTGATTTATATTACTTTTTCATGAGAGTGTGCATTCTGGTGTGGAATTTGGCATCCTGACGATAGGTGATCATTCTGCAAAGTTTCCGGTTGTAGGGCAAGGCTAGAAAAGGTGTGGCCATTTGAGATAAGCTTGGAAACCCTTCTGCATTAAGGGAGGGAGTATGCTGATGTCTTCCAGCAGTCAGTGATGAGTGCAGTTTCCCCACTCTCTGTTAAGTTCCTTGTCTCCAGTTCCCCCACACCTGTGCTGACTTTCATTTTTTCTCCACCATGCCGGACCTTCTAAAAATATTTGAAAATCTGAAACTCAAAAGATCATGCTAAATACAATATATGATACATATTTATATTTAGAGCTGGAATTTCAGTGGTCCAGGGTGAACATAGTCTGCCACTTTAGAGGAGGGCTTTGCAAGTAAATGAAGGTAACAGCAGTACCGGTTTCCAGGGGATGAGTATGTGTAGTTATTCTGCATCTTAATTCCTCCTTTTGTCTCACTGCAAATCTTATACCTGTGCATTTCCACACACCACTTCACACTGGATTGTTAAGAATCCAGATTCTTCGACGTGGTCTCTGTGCTTTACACGAATGGGCTTTGCGCCTGCGCAGAGACCACGTCGGAGCTTCCAAGCTAGATTTCTTAACTCTTGGTGGTAACCCCGCCCCCTCGGTATATAGGCAGCTGCGCGGGCTTCCCTCTCCAGTCTTTCTTTGTCCGCGATAGAAAAGACATCATTGAGCACTTCTTGCTAGATTACGCGGTTAAGTATTCCGTGGACAGCGGCACTCATTGAACCACACTCCGTCCAATCTACTAAAAAGAAAAAGAGAAAGAAGGTCCGTCATGCTCCTACGGAGCCTCCTAAGAAAAAGCATAAATCAGCGTACGATATCAAACATCGATCCCGTACGCTCCAGATGGAGACCATTCTAGATGCTGAGGTGGTCTATGCATCCAGTCCCCACAATCCCGTATTCAAATCCGAGCGGGATTCTGGACCTGAGGAACTTTCCCCCAGAACAACCCTGTCGGTGGTCCAATCGAGAGCTTGAAGCTGCCCTCGATGAACACTATGCCCATCAAGTTGAGGAAGAGGCGGGCTATTTTTATGCCCACCAAGAGGTTCGCCAACACCGCCGAGCCTCGGCCGCTACAGAACCGCCCCTTTGGTGTTCTGCCTCACCTCGTCCGTTGACCAAATCTACGCTCGGAGACAACAACCCTTCCTCCTCCACCTCCACCCCGAACCACGTCTCTGCTACCACTGCAGGTTCCACTGAGAAGCTCCCCCATGCAGGTGGCCACGGCCAAGATCTACAATCCCCCACTCTCCACTCCGGCCACCCCTGCTCTCCTCGCGGAATTCGACTCTCTTCTCACAAAATCTGCAATAGAACTGGTCCACAACCCAAAATCCCCAGGTTTCCACTCCCGATACTTCACAGTACCCAAACCAGACGGCTCCCTTTGCCCCATCTTGGACCTCTGGGAGCTCAACTCCTATGTCACCTACCGGAGGTTTCAGATGGTCACCGTTCCCACCATCATCTCCCTTCTGCACGAGAATCAGGGGTTTGTCTCAATAGACCTCAGAGATGCCTACTATCATATCACCATCAGACCTCAACACCGTCATTTCCTCCGCTTCCAGCTAGCAGACACCACTTACCAGTTCCACGCCCTGCCCTTCGGGTTGGCATCTGTGCTGCGGGTGTTAACCAAATGTATGGCTCCAGTGGTGGCAGCCCTGCAACAACAGAACATTCCAATTTTTCCGTACCTTGACGACTGGCTCATGGACCCGCAGTCCCTCCTGAGAGACCTCTGCACGGTCATCGACCTCCTTTCCAACCTGGGTCTACAGGTGAATTACAAAAAGTCGAAGCTCAGCCCATCCAGAATGATAGAATTTCTGGGGATCCTCTTCAACTCCATCCAGTCAAAATTATCTTACCTCAGCTCAGGATTCAAGCTATCCTGGACTTATCCTCCCACCTTCTCAACCACCTGTGTCAACCAGCATGAACAATCCAGCGCCTATTAGGCCACATGGCTTCCACCACCTACATGGTGCCTCACACCAGTCTACGTGCCAGGACTCATCAACACTGGTTCCTTTTGGTGTTCTCTCCACACGAGGATTCCCTCATCTACACCCTAAGGATCCCGCCTTGGGTCCTACATTCCCTGCTATGGTGGACGGACCCTGCCAACCTCAGCGTCTGTGCCCCCTTCCAGCCCCCCGCGTCACTCCCTTCTACTCACCACGGACGCATCCATGGATGGATGGGGTGCCCACGCCAACAATCACAACATCCACAGCATCTGGTTCCCAACGGAAGCCGCCCACCGTATCAACTACCTCCAGCTGCTGGCCATCTTCAAGGCACTAAAAGCTTTCCTCCCTCTAATACTGGGCTCTCACGTCCTGGTCCAAACGGACAATACTACCACCAAAGCTTACCTGAACAGGCAAGGCGGCACCTCCTCCAGCTCCCTCCTGTTTCTCTCCATGGAAATGTGGTTCTGGTGCATTCGCCACGGCGTCACCCCCCTGGCGGTCCATATTCAGGGCCAGGACAATGTCACAGCGGACAGGCTGAGCAAGACTCAAACAACATAACACGAATGGCAACTACATCCCCCCCCCCCATGCTCCGCTCCCTCTTCTGCCGCTGGTTCCTCCCAGAAATAGACCTCTTCGCATCACAGACTCCGCTGGTTCCTCCCAGAAATAGATCTCTTCGCATCAGAGACAAATGCACAATGCCACCTATATTGCTCCAGGTCCGGGATCAGACCCAATTCCCTGGAGGATGCATTTGCCATGAACTGGACGGGACTTCTAGTCTACACCTTCCCTCCAATTCCTCTACTTCCTCGAGTCCTTCAGAAAATCTCCCAGGACCACCCGCATTGCATACTAATTGCCCCTTGGTGTGAACCAGGAGGCCCTGGTTCCCCCGCCTCCTCCGCCTATCCAACCATCGTTACCACCACTTGCCGCACATGCCTTGCCTTCTCTCCTTGCAAGGGGGTCACCTCCTCCATCCGGATCTACAGCGCCTCCATCTCACAGTTTGGCACATAGTCCCTACCTGCCCATAGGTCTACAGAGAATAGTCAGTGCCTCACATAAACCTGCTACTGTCGCCTCCTATTCCCATAAATGGACATGCTTTCAGAACTTTCTAATGGATAGGGAGGTTCCCTTACACTCCATCTCTGTAGAACATGTTTGTCATATTTAGTATCCCTCAGAGGCCGGACTTAAGATGCCTTCCTTACGCGTTCATCTCGCAGCCATAGTGGCTAACTCCCCGCCGTCTACGCCATCGTGGTTCCAACACCCTACAGTCAAGCGTTTCCTTAAAGGACTCACTCACCTTTATCCGGACCTGCCGGTCATGGCCCCTGCATGGGACCTGACTTTAGTGCTCTCCTCCCTCATGTACCCTCCCTTCGAACCCATGGCTACAATTTCTCTGGACCTCTTTTCCTGTAAGGTAGCGTTCCTGATGGCCATCACTTCTGCCAGGCGGGTCTGTGAACTCAGGGCACTTAGAGTTGACCCGCCTTACCTGGTTTTCCACAAAGAAAAAGTTGTCCTTAGGCCGGACATTGCCTTCTTGCCGAAGGTAGTCACATCATTTCATCGCTCCCAACCAATCTCCTTACCTGCGTTCTTCTCTGAGCCATTGACCGAGACCGAACGATGTCTCCACACTCTCGACGTTCGCAGATCGCTTGCCTTCTACGTAGAATGGACCTCCGCTCTCCGCACCTCCAATTCTCTCTTCATGCTTCACTCTGGGCCTAACAGAGGCAAGCAGGCTTCTACGCAGACTATATCCAGATGGGTGGTTCGCACCATCTCTCTAGCATACCAGCTTTCCAGGAAGCCTCTCCCACCCTCCATCAAAGTGCACTCAACGAGGGCGGTCGCGGCTTCCACTGCCTTTGACAGGTCCATTCTCTTGGACATCATCTGCCAGGCAGCTACGTGGGCGTCAAAACACCTCCTTTTGTGCAGCACTACGCCCTCGATGTCTAAGCCAGGAAAGACACGGCGTTTGGCAGAGCAATGTTACAATCTATCTTCGCCTAATCCCTCCTCCAGGTGAGCATGGCACGGGTGCAGCTTGCTATGCGCCCATTTGTGTAAAGCACAGAGACCACGTCGAAGAACGACAGGCTGCTTCCCTGTAACTTGGGTTCTTCTAGTGGTCATCTGTGCTCTTACACGCCCACCCATCCTCCCCTCTTCTCATGTCTTTTCTGCTAGTCTCTTTCAGATTTGCGGACTCAGAAGACTGGAGAGAGGGAAGCCCGCGCAGTCGCCTATATACTGAGGGGGCGGGGTTACTGCCAAAAGTTGAGAAATCTAGCTTGGAAGCTCCAATGTGGTCTCTCTGCGTAGGCGCAAAGCCCATTCGTGTAAGAGCACAGATGACCATTAGAAGAACCCAAGTTACAGGTACGCAACCTGTTGTTTTTGTATTGGACTGTCAGTTCCATTGCAAAATCTTGAGAATCTCAGTTGTCTTTTATTTATTTATTTTTATATATTTATTTATTATTCAATTTCTATATCGCCCTTCCAAAAATGGCTCAAAGCGGTTTACATAGAGAAATAATAAATAAGATTATGTATTTAAAAATAAAAGTTTCTTTTATTATATTTATTATAAAAACTTTAAAAATAAGTTTCTAGTCCTCATGGAAGCATATTACGGCATGAGGCTGAGCTGGCTTATTTCTCTTCTTCCCAGGATTGCCCAAACCATGGCTTCAAGGTGGGTGCCAAATTCGAAGCCGTAGACTTGATGGAGCCCAGACTTATCTGTGTAGCCACAGTGAAGCGGGTGGTGCATCGACTCCTCCGAATCCACTTTGATGGCTGGGACAGTGAATATGACCAGTGGGTGGACTGCGAGTCCCCAGATATTTATCCCGTTGGTTGGTGTGAACTGATAGGCTACCAGCTGCAGCCACCGGTGATACCAGGTAAGCAAAGGTGGCTTGGTTGCAGCCCCACTGGTTTAATTCAAGATGTGTTTTGGTGGCAGGCTGACCTGCTGCTTTTGCTTTCCTTTCCCTTGTGAGAAAAAGAATCCCACCGCCTAACCTACTCTAGGTGTTTATTGCTCAGAAAGCCGGATTCTTAGCAGACTATGGGCTAAGCATCTGAGCAGGAGCTTAACATGGTGGCTGGCCAGGAACTGCAGTTGAAATGAGAAGCAGCATGCATTGTTTGTGAGACCTTTGGCAGATGCAAAGGTTTGTGAGACCTATCTGGCAGATGCAACTTAAGCCAGTGTATCCCTGTTGCGAAGTACGAAAGAAGATAAACTTTACATCTCTTTAGTTGTTGCTGTCCTCTGCAAACAGCAGGGGTCAGTGCTGCTGAATTTTAATTTCTTTCCTGACTTATTGTAGGCTTTCTATCTGGACAGCACTTTTCCAGTATTGCTCACTTTACACTATGAAATAATCCATTAGAATAGTATATAGTGCAGAATTTGATTTCCTGAGCATAATGGTTGCCTTATTCTTTTTAATTTCAAAAACATCTCTTCATCACACTTGTAAAAGCACTTTTTTTAAACAATGCAGGTTCTGTTTGCTAACACACATACACACACACACACACACACACACACACACTCACTCACTCCCCACTTCCTGTAATGTGTTGGGGGTGGAGCTTCTGTTTCCTGATATGAACTGGGAGGGGCCAAATGGTCACTGAGTTGAATCTACTAGACAAAACCACACATCAGCTCCACAGACATACACTCAACTCACTTAGACCAGATTTCCAGTGTCCTCTTGGTCATATTCCTCCCACTTGTGTACTACTTTCTGCCTCATTCAGAGCTCCCTATGCCCTCCAAGACTGCCTGTGGGGAGAGGACCGTCGTCTTTGTGTTTAAAAAGAGAAAGTTCCAAGCCTGCCTAGTTGGGAACCAATCTTAGAAACTTTTGCCTGGGAACCTGGCATAGCATTGATTTCATACTCGGCGGCTTCTTGGTGGCTGTGTGTCTTGCATGGCTTCTGATGATAGATTTCCTCTCTTCTTGGTGACAGAGCCCACGTTGGCATTAGCCAAGGAGGTGCCAAAGAAGAGGCGGCAGCCATATGGAAAGAAAAGTAAGTGGCCGTCTGACCAACTTCTTAATACCTTTTTGTTCGAAGAATATGGCAACATGTGAAGATTTGGCACACTTGGAGGGAGGCTCCTGCCACGCTTTGCCCTCCGCCCCTCTCACGTGGGCATTTCTCCTCTTATTTACAGTCTCACTTCTCCGTGTGAAAAACAAATATGTCAGGAAGAAGGCTGGGCTAGAATCCTCCTTTGGTGTATCTAGTAGTGTACATCCAGAGAAACCTTTTTATTTTATTTTTTGGTATGAAGGAGTATATATGAGGCTCTGTCTGCAGGTGGAGTGGCAGAGCTCAGTCACAGGGGTACTATTTCTGCAAATAGTACTATGTCACCATTCTGAGCTCTGTGGGGAAAGGATATTAAAATAACAAATGCAAATAAAGTTAGAGGTTTTATTTTATGACTTATTCTTTCATTGATCTATTAAGGGAAAAAGCTGTCTGCTAAAGCCCGTTCCCTTAAGCAAGCAGCCAAGAAAGTGACTGCTCCTAAAGCAAAACGACAAATGAGCACAACCAATGAAGCCTCGTTGAAATCAGTTCCTGACGAAGGTAAGGGAAGGAGTGTCTCTTGATCCTGCCTCTTCCTCCCTTGTTGTGGGGGCAGAGAAGGGGGAGCATGTTGTTGGGAAACAGCTAATTTCCCTCCCCTGCCATCCAACATCTGACTCATATGGCCTGTAGACAGGGAGAATGATGTGCTATCTGTTCCAGGGATGTTGGAGGCGTCCAGTTGTGTGGACCAGAGTACACTGCCAGAAACGGAAATCCTAGATCCTGCACCACAAATCCCCGATCCTGTAATGGGTACTAATTATGTAAATGAAGCATCCTTCCCCCATCAAGAAACAACTCATGATTGTATGTGCACTTTTACTTTTCCCTTTTTGGGGGGTACAAGCTCTCAATAAACCCTGCTAACGAATTCTACCACTGTGATCGGTAAATGTGCTTGACTTGCTTGTCTGTCTTGGGCTGTACAGTCTGTGTGTTGGTGGTCATGATGGTTATTTTCCAGAGCTTGGAAGCTTTGGTAGTTCTGGTTTTTGCAGATTGGGGCAGGAGGCCTTGAGCTCTGAATATCGGAGAGAAAAGCAAAAGGTCCTGAGACCTTTACCTTAGTTATGCCCACCCTCAAGACATTATCAGTGCTGTTGCAGAAGGAACTGCCATGCAAGCAATTGTACCTGCTTTGAAGAGGAATTATGCTGTGCAGGCTGACCCCAGAGTGTCCCTGCTCCTGATGAAATGGAAATCCAGCATGGATTGTAGGATCTGATGCATAACTGCCCAGTTGCACAATGCAGTTTCTGGGCTGGCTCTACAATAGTGGGAATCGAGTGTGCAACCTATCTGTAGGATTTCAAATACTGCTGCCTTGGTGTTGGAAGTATTACTTCTTGAGTGGTGGAAGTCCTGCCCGTGTGCATGCACACAAACCTTGCAGTTGCTAAGCATGAAAAAGGACTTCCCAAATGCTTCAAGGTTCATATATGTAATCATGAAAGCTAGCTGTACAACATATTTCATTTAAAGTGAGCCCCAGTATTTCAAAGGAACTGCTAGATCCAACATTAGCATCCATATGTTGAATGATTCTAGCCCTATAGTTCCTGAATGCCCTGACCATAAAGACCACCTTACTGCCCTTTTCTCTGGAGAGTTCTGGGACTTTGCTTATAACCAAGCAGTCTAAAAACCCTCTGCAAATGTAACACTGAGTGAAGTATGATTTCTAGTGCTGAATTTGTTTTGCTGCTGCAGAATTTTCAAAACCTGATGTTTCACTTTTTAAAAAGGAGAGCCTTTCTAGCCCTTATGAATGTGAAGAAAATGCTGAAAACCTGTGAACAGTTCCCATGTGATATGGTGTCCATCATCATTTATCTTTTGAGCAAAATGGGATTTGTCAGGATATTACTTTTCTTTTATTTTCCTTACTATTTAACTACCTGTTCTTTTCCTTGTCTTACCCAGCATGTCTCAGTAGCAACTATTTGTATATGTTGATGCATTTTGTCAGTAGTATGTTTTTTTTATGATGTATTTTTCCACCCAGTTGTGTGCACATGTGAGTTCTGAGGTTTCTGTTCTTTGATATGAACATTGCCCCTCTCTGTTTCCTAGCAGTTGTGCCTGTGCAAGTGAAAGAAGAAATTCTTGATGACTTTGCAATGGAACTGGAAATGCCACAACTTCCAGTACCAATCAGCTGTTTAAAGGATGAGGATGAAAACCCAGAGAGTCCTGAACCAATTAGCTGCTTCAAGGATGAAAGCATGGAATTGGGGGCTCCAGCCAGCTCTATGCTGCTCAGCTGCTTAAAAGATGAGGATGTGGACTAAATCCTAAGGTTGCAAAGGAACTTCAGTAGACTTGCACAGCAACCCTTGAGAATTTTCTGTTGCCTCATTTGGGATCTGAATCGTACATTACAAAGCTGTTGTTTTTCATTCCCCAAAATTGCTTGGAAAACCAAATCATATTGAAAGATAAACCTACAACATCGGCACTGTAAGAACTGAGAATAAACTTTGCTCTCTGCCACTCTGTGGGGAGAGGTGCCTCTAGGCATTTTAGTCTTGTGTTTGTTGAATTTGTGTTTGGATAAGCACCAAGCTGCAGAACCACAGACACCATGTGCTGCAGTGGGGAGCAGGCAAGGTGTTGCAAGGGGCGCCACACCTACACTCTCCCCCATCATCTTTGTCTTTCTCTTTGCTGTCTTGTTGCCTGTTCCTGTATCTTGCCATTTTGACCATAAAGTCCTAGAGGGCATTGTATGCAGGGAATCTTCTGCAAGAGAAAAAGCCTTGGCATGTGCAGAAAATGCCCATGTACCTATTGGAGATACTTGCTGGGTGGCTCTGGGCCAGTCCCTTCTCTCTCAGCCCAACCTACTTCACAGGGTTGTTGTGAAGAGAAACCCAAGTATGTAGTACACCACTCCGGGCTCCTTGGAGGAAGAGTGGGATATAATTTTATTTTTTTTAATTGCCTACCGTAGAAGAGAGTAGGGAGCTCCTACACGTCTAATGCTCTGGATTATGACCCACCTCTAGAAAGAGACAGTGAAGAGAAAACCAACTGCTGGAATAGAGATTAATAACAGATACTGTTTTCCTCTCTCCTTACTGTGAACTGAGTCCAACAAATTTTGGCCTGGAGAGAACATTTGTGTTGTAGAATTGTTCTAAATACACAATGCAATTGTGTGTGTTTTTATTCTGTGTTTGTGTGTTGGGGTTTGTTTGTACAAGCAAATTTTACTGATGGAATCTGTAAATAAAATTGAAAGATCATGTATTCAGAACAAATTAAGATCTTTTCATATCATATACACCTTAAAAACAAATGTTTTTAGAGTATTGATATCATGTTTTTAATATTAACACATGCTAAAAACTTACAGAATTGCATACCTCTTAGTTTTCTTTTTCAAGGAAGCCCTCTTGTATTTTGAGATACACAAGTGGACAAATTTGTTGGTACCCTTATAGCTCATTGAAAAAGTGTTTTATGCCTCCTGAAAAGCAATTAAATGAAAAGCAATTGTCCCATGTATACCTGCATGCCTTTGAGATGTCATCGAGTAAAGCAAAGCAAGTGTGAAAAGAGATAAAGTATTGCTTATTAGACAAAGATATTCTAAAGTGGCCTGGACACATTTGTTGGTACCGCTAGAAAAGATCATAAATAATTGGGTTAGAGTGATTTTTCAAATTAGTTGTTTTCTTTAATTAGTATCACACATGTCTCCAATTGTGCAATCAGTCATTCAGCCTATTTAAATGGAGAAAAGTAGTCACTCTGCTGTTTGGTATCATCGTGTGTCCCACAATGAACATGGACCAGAGAGTTGTCTGAGGAGATCAGAAAGAAAATTATAGACAAGCATGTTAAAGGCAAAGGTTATAAGACCATCTCCAAGCAGTTTGATGTTCCTGTGACAACAGTTGCAAATATGATTAAGAAGTTCAAGGTCCATGGGACTGTAGCCAACCTCCCTGGACGTGGCCGCAAGAGGAAAATCAACCCCAGAATGGGCAGAAGGATAGTGAGAAGGGTAGACAAAAAGGCAAGGACAGCTTACAAAGAAATACAAGCTGAACTTCAAGGTCAAGGTCCATCAGTGTCTGATTGCACCATCCGTCGGTTTTTGAGTGACAGTGGGCTCAATGGAAGAAGGCCCAGGAGGACTCCACTGTTGAAAGAAAAACATTAAAATGCCAGACTGGAATTTGCTAAAATGCATATTGACAAGCCACAATGCTTCTGGGAGAATGTCCTTTGGGCAGATGAGACAAAACTGGAACTTTTTGGCAAGTCACATCAGCTCTATGTCCACAGACGAAAAAATGAAGCTTTCAAAGAAAAGAACCCCATACCTACTGTGAAACATGAAGGAGGCTCGGTTATGTTTTAGGGCTGCTTTGCTGCGTCTGGCATGGGGTGCCTTGAGTCTATGCAGGGAACAATGAAATCTCAAGACCATCAAGACATTCTGGAGTGAAACGTACTGCCCAGTGTCAGAAAGCTCTGTCTCAGTCGCAGGTCATGGATCCTCCAACAGGATAATGACCCAAAACACACAGCTCAAAGCACCCAAGAATGGCTAAGAACAAAACATCTGATTATTCTAAAGTGGCCTTCTATGAGCCCTGATTTGAATCCTATTGAACATCTATGGAAAGAACTGAAACCTGCAGTCTGGAGAAGGCAACCTTCAAACCTGACACAGCTGGAGCAGTTTGCTCAGGAAGAGTGGGCCAGACTACCTGTTGACAGGTGCAGAAGTCTCATTGAGAACTACAGGAATTGCTTGTTTGCAGTGACTGCCTCTAAAGGTTGTGCAACAAAATATTAGGTTAAGGGTCCCTTCATTTTTGTCCATGCTATTTTCCTTTGTGGTGTTATTTGAAACATTCCATTGCATCAAAACTCTAAAGCAAAGTTTGATTTTAGTTAAAGGCAGAATAAACAATGATGGGTGCCAATTACTTTTGTCAGTTTCAAGTTATTTCAGAGACAATTGTGGGTTCTTCTTTTTGTGTGTGGAGGGGTACCACACATTTATCCACGTGTGTAAGCTTGAAAAGCTATGGAGAATGTGACCTGATGAGTGGGCTTTTAGGTTTCAAGAATCTCTATTGCCTTCTGATTCCCTTCCCCCACCTCCCCAGCATTTTTTAAAGTTAAGTGTCTCTTTCTTCCTTCCCCTATTCCAAACTTCAATCTTTATTTGTTGAATGAGATTGCTGGAATAAAAAAAGACTAAGATGTGCTATTATGCCCTGTCATATTCCTAAAGCAATGTCAATGGACTCTTGAGCTTTTAGTCTCCCTCTTTCCAGCAGACATCTTAACTGGCTAAGAAGCTACTGAGTCAGTTCACTGTTCTGCTCATGCAAATTAGGTCAAGATAAGAGCCTCAGAAAAGCCTATTAGGAGCTTCAACCTCAAGACGACAGAGCATTTGTGCCAACCCAAACTTCTCTATTTATTTATTTATCTATCTTGTTTCTGTAAACCGCTTTGAGAACTTTGGTTGAAGAGCAGTGTATAAATATTCGTAGTAGTAGTTCTATGCCAGTCTACTGGTCCTCAAACTAGTGTGGTGGCAGCTGCTGCTACTCCACTTGCCTGGCATAAATGTTTACATTGGCACAGGGAGACTCCTATTGTACACATTCAGTCCCTCTTCCCCGCCTTCTTCTTGCAAATTATTTGGAATTTTCTCCCGTTTATTTTGAAGAAAATTCTTGGTTGAATTAAGTAAATCTGCATTTTCATTATAGCTGCACATGCAGTGCTTATTTGTCATCTTGATTATTTCTAAAACTATATACATTTATAACAGGACAAATGTGGAACATTAATAGGCATCACACAAGGTAAGAATTCTGTGCTCATTTGGGGAGAGAGAAGGATTTGAAGCCCTGTGTGCATTTTCACTTTGGTTTTGTTCTGTACTTTTGTTTCGTAGCAGAGTGCATAAATGGTGGTTTAGCAAAAGTGCATCATAAGTGACATTGTGTTTCCTACAAAAATATAAATCGTGTTGTGTGGTCAGTTGGTTGTTTTGAAGCAACTTCCATGGTGTGGCTTGATTTTAACAGTGCCACCAGGTTCCCACTTTGGAGGCCGGGGAAGATTTCCCAGTGTGTCCCACATCAACCAAGGTCACCTACCAAATGGCTCAGCAGCTGGAGTGGTACGCATATTCCCAGCAGGTATCCTGCTAAGACAATATATGGGGGCCACCCTTAAATATTAAACATGCTGAGAGCAAAAGGTAGTCACACAGCCCCAGAAGGTGTTGCATTTTGAGACCAGTTAATAAACATTTTTATTTTTTTCTGTTCAGCTAATTGCTAGTAAAAGAATTTGACAGTTATCTAGTTGAAAATTAAGGTAAAGGTGTAACCTTTTGCAATGGCAGCTCCCTTAGATTTAAACCATACCTACCAGATAAATCTGGCCAATGTCCTGTTTAAAAAACAACAAAACACCTCCTGGGCAGGGCCTTCCTTTCCACTAGGCAGATCTAGGTGGTCATCTTGGGTACCAATTCTTGGGGGAGGGGGGAGCCACAGCTCCCTAGATGAAAGTGGGCAGGTTCTGCCTCCTAGCTGATCTCTGGCTTACTTTATTCCTCCCTTGCCCACAGTGTGTTCTGTCCCCACCCACCCCTCCCTCCCCTCTGCTACTGTTGTCGCTGTTTAAGCAAGGGCTTAATCCTGGTTTCTCAAGTGGAAGTAAGTGGTATGTGTGACAGTTGGCTTGGCTGCAGTTGGGCCTGGTTGGTTGCACGCAGGAGCTCCTTGCAGCACCTTTAAAAGCTGCTTCTCAGGGAGACAGAGTTGGTTGGCCCAGAGGATCACAGGATCTGCGCTATTGAGAGGAGGGAGGCAGGTGGCGGCAGTGGCAATAGAGGAAGGGCGGGTGTCAGGCAAGCTCCTCAATTTGTTTCCCATTATATCCCCAAACCAGTATGGGCTAGTCACTTTCAGGTCGACTGCATGGGCTAGTCATTCAACCTGGCAAACGAGCAGCTCACACGACTCCAAATTAAGCCAGAGTTCCACATTTTTCTGCTAGGGTGCCAAAGCCCCAAAGGCTGGCCCTTCTTCTGGGAGGAAATACCACCACTTCTTCCCTAGAGAGCTTGTTCCATTGTCTGATAATTCCTGCAGGGAGGAGGCATTTCCAGAATCCTGATATATGCAGCTTTCAGCTGCTATCCTAAGCATACTTACTTAGGGCCAGACTACATATTAAGTTACTTGCATTGTTTGGCTCTGTGTGAATGTGTGTGCGTGTGCTGTTAAATGGCAGCCCCAGGAGGCATATTTAACCTAGTGCTGATTAAGTGCCATCAAGTCCCAGTGTATTGCACAGAGTGCCACATGAATGACTATTTGCCTCACGGGCAGAAGTCATGGGTGTGTGCTCGGTGCAAGGAGCTCCTGGCTCTCAGGGAGCAAGTTCGTTCCCTCAAGCCCAAGGTGACGGATCTGGAGAAGCTCAGAGAGACAGAGAGGCATGTGGACAAGACCTTCAGGGACATGATAGAGGCATCCCACTCCAGGGCTGATAGCTCCTCTGCTGTCAGGGAGAATGAAGGTCACGGGCAAAGAGGACATCGGTCTGAGGAAGAGGGAAATGCTCCTTTAGAAGGGATCCCTTCCGTGGAAGATGAACCCATATCCTCTCACACAGGGGATACTCCTCTGTGGGGTGGGGGCCTCTTTGTAGTGGGTGATTCGATCATTAGAGGTATAGAGAGCTAGGTTTGTGACCTGCATGTTGACCACATGGTGACTTGCCTGCCTAGTGCGAAGATTGTGGACATCACGCAGCGTCTAGATAAGCTGTTAGGCTGTGCTGGGGAGGAGACAGCTGTCATGGTGCACGTCAGCACCAGCGATGTGGGGAAATGTCGTTGGGAGGTCCTGGAAGCCAAATTTAGGCCTATAGGTAGCATATTGAAGTCCAGGACTCCCAAGGTAGCATTCTCAGAAATGCCACCTGTTCTGCACGCAGGTACAGTGAGACAGGTGCAACTGAGGGGTTTCAATGCATGGATGAGACGCTGGTGCCGGGAGGAGGGGTCTAGATTTGTTAGGCACTGGGCTACATTTTGGGGCAAGCAAGGCCTGTACTAAAGGGACGGGCTGCACTTGAACCAAGATGGAACCAGAGTGCTGGCGCTTAAAATAAAAAAGGTTGCAGAGCAGCTTTTAAAATGACACCTGGGGAACAGCCGACAGGAGCTGGGCAGTATCCTGTTTGGCAAAAGCCATCCTTTAAAGTGTGAGGGTGCAAAGGATTCAGATAAAACAGAAGGGGACAGAGCAGAACCACATAAAGAGCAGACGGAAGCCTGTGGCAGCTGGTCAAAGAGTCAAAAGAAAGATAGCAGAGACCAGGTAAGAGATTCAGCGTAATGGTGCTTATATGCCAATGCCAGAAGCCTCCAAGCCAAGATGGGTGAGCTGGAGTGCTTGTTTGCTAACACAGAAATAGATATAGTGGGCATAACAGAAACATGGTGGAACAGTGACACTGTTATCCCTGGATATAAACTCTATAGATAGGACAGGGAGGAGTGGCTTGGAGGTGGAGTAGCACTGTATGTTAAAGAAGGGATAGAATTGCTTATGGGCATCCAGCGGCGTCTGGTGGGCCACTGTGAGAAACAGGATGCTGGACTAGATGAGCCTTGGGCCTGATCCAGCAGGGCTGTTCTGATGTTCCCTGGAAATGTTGGAAATAGAGGATGCCACTGTTGCTAAACTGTTTCAAAATCAAAACCAGGCAACTTCCCCTTTGCCTTCACCTCAAAAAACCGAATGCCGTTTAACAGAAAAGCAACAAGAACTAAAGCAAAAAATAACTGAGCACATGAATCAAACAACCACCAGGGTTCAACTTCCAGCTCTAAAAACAGTTGCCAAAAAACAACTTGCTCAGGCATTAAAAGATGTCAATGCTGCACTTGCAGAAATAACAACCAAGAATTTGGAAGAAACAAACCAACTAATGTACAGTGCAGCAACAATAACAACACAAGAGCTCGGATATAAGATCAGCGGACCTGTAAAAAAAGAAAGCAGTACATCACCTAAATGGAAGATTAGATTAGAAAATAAAAGCTCCAGGCTTAGATCAGATGCTAGTAAATTGAAAGATATGAAAGACAAGAAGATGAAGAATGAAAACACCAAACAGTATCTGATCCAAAAATACCACCTAGATTCAAGGAGAATTAGAGAAGTCCTGGAAATAATAAAGCAGCAAATAACAGCAGTGTCAAAGAAGATTAGCAGATACGAAGCCAGAATTATACAACACAGGCAGAATCTCCAATTCCAGTAGAATCAGAGACGTTTCTACCAAAGCATAGAAGGAGAAACTGCAAGAAACATAGAAACACCAAATAAAGAAGAAACAGTGCAATTCTGGGGAAAGTTATGGGACAATCCAATAGATTATAATAAAAAAGCAGGTTGAAAAATGTAACCAACAAATGCAAGATCTAATAATAACACCAGAATTAATAAGTGAAAGAGCAAAGAAAATTAAAAGTTGGACTGCACCAGGTGACGATGAACTGCATGGCTTTTGGCTTAAACACCTAACAAGCCTTCATAAACAACTATCAAAACAGTTCAATCACATTTTGCAAGGAGTTGATATTGAACAATGGCTAACAATGGGGAAAACTCATCTCCTAATGAAAGACCCAGCAAAAGGTGCAGTTCCAAGTAATTATAGACCGATAACCTGCCTGCCAACCATGTTCAAATTATTAACTGGAATAATAGCAGATGAAGTGATGCAATTAACTAACAAACAGCTTCCAGTTGAACAGAAAGGAAATTGCCTGAACACCAGAGGCACAAAAGACCAGCTGCTGATTGACAAAATGATTTTAGAAAATTGCAAGAGAAGAAAAACCAATCTAAGTGTTGCATTGATTGACTACAAGAAAGCCTTTGATTCATTGCCTCACACATGGATACTAAAATGTTTAGAAACAACTGGTGTCAGCAAAAACATTCAGATATTTATAAAAAAAGCAATGAGCATGTGGAGTACACAGTTAACAATCAATGGCGAGACACTTGGAAAATGCCTCTTCTAATGCTAACCTGTCCAAGGGGACTCACTATCCCCTCTGTTGTTTGTAATCACCATGACCCCACTTTCACAAATACTAAACAAAAGAGGCCTCGGATACCAAACATCTAAAACATCAAGTAAAATAAACCATCTGCTGTACATGGACGATCTGAAGTTGTATGGAAAGTCCCAGTCAGAAATTGAATCACTGCTAAACACTGTCCATATATTCAGTAGCGATATAGCAATGGAGTTTGGACTAGACAAGTGTGCTGCATTAATAATGAACAGAGGAAAAATAAGAAAAACAGAAGGAATAGAACTGCCCAATGGAAGCAAGATCAAGAACCTGGAAGAGGAAGAACATTACAAATACTTGGGCATTCTCCAGGCTGATAACATTGCACACACTGAAGTTAAAAGAAAAATAGGAAGTGAATACATCAGGAGAGTTAGAAAAATCCTAAAGTCCAAACTCAATGGCAGGAACACCATACAAGCCATAAACACCTGGGCTATACCTGTTATCAGATACACTGCAGGAATAATAGACTGGACCCAGGCAGAGCTAGAGACACTAGATTGTAAGACCAGGAAAATCATGACCATCCATCATGCTCTGCACCCCCGCAGTGATGTCGGTAGGCTATACCTCCCTCGCAGCTCAGGTGGAAGAGGAATGCTGCAAGTCCATCAAACATTAGAGGAGGAGAAAAGAGGCCTTGCAGAATATATCAAGGACAGTGAAGAAGATGCACTTTAAATGGTCAATAACGCAAAACTATTCAACACCAATGAAAGAAAGCAGGCCTACAAGAAAGAACAAGTCAAGAACCGAGCAGAAAAATGGAAAAATAAGCCCCTGCATGGTCAATATTTGCACAATATAAGTGGAAAATCAGACATCACCAAGACCTGGCAATGGCTTAAGAATGGCAACTTGAAGAAAGAAACAGAGGGCTGCACAAGAACAGGCACTAAGAACAAATGCAATAAGAGCAAAAGTTGAAAAATCCACCACAAACAGCAAGTGCCGCCTTTGTAAAGAAGCAGATGAAACAGTGGACCACCTAATCAGCTGTTGTAAAAAGATCGCACAGACTGACTACAAAGAAAGGCATGACAAAGTAGCAGGGATGATACACTGGAACATCTGCAAAAAATACAAGCTACCTGTAGCCAAACATTCGTGGGACCATCACATTGAAAAAGTGGTAGAAAATGAAGATGTAAAAATATTATGGGACTTCCAACTACAAACAGACAAAATCTGCCACACAATATACCAGATATAACTGTAGTTGAGAAGAAAGAAAAACAAGTCAAAATAATCGACACAGCAATACCAGGGGGATAGCAGAATAGAAGAAAAAGAAATAGAAAAAAATCACCAAATACAAAGATCTACAAATTGAAATTGAAAGGTTGTGGCAGAAAAAGACCCAAATAATCCCAGTGGTAATTGGCACCCTGGGTGCAGTTCCAAAAGACCTTGAAGAGCACCTCAACACCATAGGGGCCACAGAAATCACCATCAGCCAATTACAAAAAGCAACTTTACTGGGAACAGCCTATATTCTGCGACAATATCTATAACAACAGCAACAATATTGATAATAAAATTCAGCCATCCCAGGTCCTTGGGAAGGACTCGATGTCTGGATAAAACAAACGAGTCAAAAACACCTGTCTGACTGTGTAAATAAATAAATATAATAATAATTGCAACCCTACCAAGTGCTAGTCTGCGGCGTATTTCTTGACTGCTGGATCCTTTACTGTTGACGATCTATCCTAAAAGGCAGAAACTATCCACCACTTCAATGTCTTCATTGTCAATTCTGAGGCTGGTTGCTGTACCCGTTGTCATTAATTTAGTTTTCTTTACATTTAGTTGTAGTCCTATTTTTTTCACTGTGCTCCTTGACTTTCATTACTAGAGTTTGCAGATCATCCACATTCTCAGCTATCAGAGTGATGTCATCAGTGTAGCGCAGGTTATTGATGTTTCTTCCTCCAACTTTAAAACCACGCTCATCTTCTTCCAATCCAGCTTCTCTCAGTATATGTTCAGCATATGAACAGAATAAAGAAGGAGAAAGTATACAGCCTTGTCTTACTCCTTTGCTGATCTGGAACCAGTCTGTTTCACCATGTTCTGTCTGGACTGTGGCTTCCTGTCCTGTGTATCGGTTTCTCATGAGAACAATGAGGTGTTTTGGGACGCCCATTTTCCTAAGGATATTCCAGTCAATAAAGTACATATTGACTTCTTTCTGGTATTCTTTGGCTTTCTCAATTATCCAGCGTGCATCAGCAATGATGTCTCTTGTTCCCTGGCCTTTTCTGAAACCGGCTTATTTTACTAGCATGTGAAATTAAGGATATTGTGTGATAGTTTGCACAATCTGTTACGTCTCTTTTCTTTGGTATGGGTATGTAGACTGACCTCTTCCAATCTGTTGGCCACTGTGTCATTCTCCAAATTTGCTGGCATAGTTTGGTTAGAGCCTTGACTGATTCTTCTTCTGTTGCTTGCCATATTTTTATAGCTGTTCCATCAATTCCTGTAGCCTTCCGACTTGGTAATGACTGGAGTGCTAATCTAACTTCATCTTCCTGTAGAGGTTCTTGCAAGTAGGGAATATTTTCTAGAGTATTTTGGATGTTGACTTTGATGTTGTTGTCTCTGCTGTATAGATTTTCAGTATATTCCTTCCATCTGTTTGATCTTCTCTGAATCCGTAACTATCTGTCCTTTGGCATCCCTTAACATACCAATTTGAGGTTGGAACCTCCCTCTGAGTTCAGAGATATTTTAGAGAACCTGCCTTGTTTTTCCATGTCTATTTCCATCCTCAAGGTCTTTACAGATGTCATTGTAGTGACTGCCCAGAGACGTAAATTTTGGGCAGTATAAAAATGTGTTAGATAGTTCGTACTGGTCCTTGTCTTTTCTAACAGCTTTCTGAAATTCCCTATTAAGTTCCTTCCTGAGGATATTATCTTTCTTCACTTTGGCTTCTCTCTTCTTGGCAATTTCCACCATCTGTTCTGACATCCATTTTGCTTTTTTCTGTTCTCACATTCATCCTTACCAACTTCTTTGATTTCATTCCACAATTCTTCTGGTTCCCTATCAGTGAGGTTCAGAACTTCAAAGCAGTTCCTGATCAAATCAAATATTTATTGTTAGGTCATTTGACCAGCAAAACACAAAGTACAAAAGCTTTACATAAAAGCGATCTTGTGGTTCCTGATGTTCTCCTTGAAAATAGTGGGTACATTCTCAAGATCATATTGTGGGAGCTGGATAGCTTTGTTTTTCCGCTTTAGCTTGACTTGGAACTTGCACATGAGCAGTTTGTGATCGATTCCACAGTTGGCCCCCGGCCATGTCTTTGCTGTTATAACTGAGCTCTTCCACCTCCTTGCACCAATAATATAATCAATTTGATTTCTATGTACTTCATCTGGTGATGTCCATGTGTATAGGCGCCACTTTGGTTGTTTGAAGAATGTGTTAGCAATGAAGAGATCATTGGCTTGGCAGAAATGAATAAGTTGTTCTCCTGCTTCATTTCTGTTTCCTAGGCCATATAGGATGACTGTGTTTTCCTCCTTACCTTTTCCAACTTTGGCATTCCAGTCTCCAACCACCAGCATCACATCTTGCTTGCATGTTCTGTCAATTTCAGACTGGACTTGAGCATCAACTTCCTCTTCTTCTGCATCAGTTGTTGGGGCATAGACTTGAAGAACTGTCTTTTTAAAGGGTTGTCCACGAAATCTTATTGATATTTGTTGGTCACTGACCACATTGTATCCAAGTACTGTCATTGCTATATCCTTCCTGACTATGAAAGCAACACCGTTCCTTCTTTGGTTTTCGTGTCCTTAGTAGTAAACTATATGATTTTCTGACTGAAAGTGTCCCATTCCAGTCCATTTTAATTCACTGATTCCCAAGATGTCAATCTGTAGTCGATTCATTTCATCTTTCACTGTGTCTAGCTTTCCTATATTCATGTTTTTTACGTTCCATGTTCCCATTGTAATTCTGTCTTTGCAGTTTCGGATTCTCTTTTCCTGCATGGCAACATCAGCTGCTGGATGTCCAAAAGGCTTTAGTCTAACCGCATCATAAACACCATCGGTACTCTGAGAAATCCTCAGCATGTTGAGTACCATCCAACCCAGTGTTTCTCAAACTTTTTGGAGTCAAGGACCGCTAAATTCTTCGTGCAGAGTTTCAAGGACCGCTACATTCTTCATGCGCAGTTTCCCGGACCAGCAGTTAGTAAAGGGGTTTCAAGTCTGTCTGTCTATCTATCTATCAGACTTCTATACTGCCCAAAACTTGCATCTCTGGGCAGTTTAGAATGAAAATAATATAAGCATTGAAATAATTAAATTTGGAATCTTTTGCAAACATGGAATATTAGGGGTTCTTAACCTTGGGTCCCTCAGTTAAACTCCCATAACCCCCAACAACAATGGCATTTGGCCATTATGGCTGGGGATTATGGGAGTAGAAGTCCACCAACGTCTGGGTACCCAAGGTTGAGAACCCCTGAATTTAAAAGCCTGGGTGAACAAATTTGTCTCCAGTATGTCTGGAGTGGAGGTGCTTGTGATTACTCAGTGGAGAGGGGATGTTGGGCCATTAGAAAAATTCAAAAGCTACATGGGGCCAATGAAAACAACATACAAGCAAGCCCCACTGATGCAAGAGGGAAACAGCGTTCCCTCTCAAGACGCCTCAACCACAACAGGCAGCTGGGTTTCAATCAACCAACCTTTGGCTGCAAACAATGAGCATGCAAGAACCAGTAGCCCTTGAAGTGGCGCCCACTGCCATACTTTTTCCTCCATGCCCCCGCACCGCATACAGTTTGAAGCTGTAAAGATAGGGAATAAGATAGCTGTAGGAAGATCTCAGCAGCACGTGGAGGCAAGGCACAAGAAGGGTCCCATGCCTCCGTGATACTCTTCCTCTTCCATGCCATGTGCAAAATTGAGGAAGTGAGTGCCTTGATTTCAGTTGGGGGGGGGTTGACTCCCAGTCAGGGACCGGCACTCAACCCTTCGGGGACCGGCAGCGGTCCAGGGACCGGTGGTTGAGAAACACTGATCCAACCTGAGGGGCCTATAATCCGGCACTGCATCGACAATCATACCATTTTGACTATCCATGTGGTTTTCTTGGTAAAATACAGGAGTGGTTTACTATTGCCTCCTCCCTCACAGTATGAAATGATGCCTTTGTCGTTGTCACTGAAGTGATAATCTGCCTCCAGCACCTTCCTATATCGCTGCTGCCCAATATAGGTGCCTGCTTGCTTTAGCTGGGCAGCTGGGATGACCTTCACACTTTGGGTGACCCTACTGGGAGTATGCCTCCCAGCATACCTCACTCATCCCTCCAAGGAACAATAACCCCACCACCACCACGATGAGGCAGCACAGCAGGACTGGGGGTGGGGGGACCTTGTGCTACAGTTCTGAAAAAAGTTCTCCACCCACCCAAAGGCATCAAGAGGAAAATTCCCAATTGCACCAACGGGAGTTTCCCCTTCAAGGCAAACAGCTGGCAGGAGGAGGAGTGTCCTAGACTGCTGCACAAAGCTTGGTGATAGGTCATGTGATGGTGGGTATTTACATGGCAAGCTGCAATACAACTTATCCCTACTGGATAGAGCAGTTGCCATACACTTTTTGTTTTAAAGCCAGTATGGTAGGGGTTAGAACACAGGAACACAGGAAGCTGCCTTATACTGAGTCAGACCATTGGTCCATCTAGCCTAGTATTGTCTACACCACCTGGCAGAAGCTCTCCAAGGTTACAAGCAGGAATCTCTCCCAGCCCTACCTGGAGATGCCAGGGAGGGAACCCAGGACCTTCTGCATGCAAGCATGCAGATGCTCTTCCACTGAGTTATGACTCCATCCTCTAAGGGGAATATCTTACAGTGCTTACTGTAAGTCACCCAACCAAGGCAGAGCAAGCTTAGCAAAGGGGACAATTCACGCTCACTACCACAAGGCCATTTCTCCTCCTCGAGTTCCAGATTAATTGGGAAGACATGACCAAATTGCCTTGAGATTATTTTAATGAAAGGCGGTATATAAATTTCTAAATAAATAAGATACATCTCATTCAGCCATGAATCTTACTGGGTGATTTTGGGTCAGTTGCTGATCACTCACTCAGCCTAACCTACTATGCAGCCTTATTTTGAAGATACAAAACAAACATGTCCATAATCCTGAGTTCCTTGGAGGAAGACTGGGAAATAAAAATATATAAAGTGGCTTTGATTTGGCTGCTGTGACATTTAGACAGACCCTCACAAGGATAGACCAGAAGCTGGAAGCTATGGCGGATGCCTTCCATGTTACTTGTGGAAACATCTTCAAGCAGTTAGTGCAGCCTTCGGCCTCTAAGCTTTTTATTATTGACAATCTGTCAACTTCAAAGCAAAAGCATTTGTTTTGAAATGCAGTTTGGCTGCAAAGGGCTAGACTTCACAACACAGTCCATTACTGTCTCTCATTGCTGGCTGGGATTCAACATAGAGAGAAGGCTCTTTACTCACAGGTAAGATTCTCAGCTGAAATAGTATTGCATGAAAAGGTTACTTGGCAAATGGAAGATGTTGAGCAGCAGGAGGCAAAACAATTAGCTAAGCTGCAGTTCAGCACAAATGTTCAGATCCCTAGCGCTGAGCCATAAGGTCGTTAATGATCAAGCTACCATGTAGAAGAAGATCCTTCCTAAACAACGTTTTCCTCTAACATGAATTGTTTTGTTTCAGCCAACAAAATACTCCTAGTCAGGGCTATATTCCAGTATTCAGCAACAGTGAAGGGAACATGCTTTTAATTTAATTTTTTATTTTTAAACCTATGGATACAAAGACTAGATTGAAAGTGTGTGGGAAATGTCTAGCAAAATCTCAGCAGCCAGAGGCGTGGTCAGCTCTTGGCTTCTAGCGCTCCTTCCTCATATTAGCAGAACTAATTTTGCAAAATAAGCATACATGTGTACATTTGCTTGTGAAATCTTATAACCTTCACTTATCCTTGCTATGGAACTCTGAATTCTAAATATTACCTCCCCCGCTAATTGCCTTCCCTAACGCCTCCCAGGTCTTAATGTCACCTGTGCTTTGGTACAATCAAGTCTGCTTTCTCCCTTGAGAAGGCAGATATTGTAGTAATGTGGATTATTACAGACCATTAAAATGCACAGGGCCGTTATGGATGATACTATGCCTGTCCATGCTCTTAAGAAGGGGACGCACTGAGAGTGCACCTGTTGGAATGTCCTCCACCAACATTTCAACACCTTCCTGGCATATCTCATGCGTGTGGCAGTGGGGGGTGGGGGGAATTGTTTATCTGAGTAACCCCACTAGATGTGCTCTTGTTTAAAGAGCATATTTGGAGCATGTGTACAGGGGCCATTAGGATGAATATGCCACTCCATGCAATAAAAGGATGTGTCGGGATGACATTGGAGCATCTATTAAGGATGCCCCAGGATACAGCTCTTTCCTAATCGTGTGGGCAGGAAGAAGATCATTCCACTGTCTCTCTAAGCTGTTTTTCTACTAGCTAAGATTAGAAGCGCGTTTACAGCAAGAGCCGTGCTTCTCTCTCATGCTTTTCTTTTCTTGCTTCCCCTGACTCGGATGTTTCCTGCCCAGTTCCTCTTATTGGCGCTGCTTCTAGGCTGGGCTTTCACCTTGGTCTTGGCTTTAGCTGAGCTGGTTCGTTTGGCCTTCTTGGTACTCCAGCCTGGGCAGCTTTGGAAGGTAGCTACACGCTTCACCTTCATGCCACGTACATCCGCTGGGGAGCCACAAGTGGCTCCTACTCTCAAATTCAGCTTGTCAAGCCACCTGACAAACACAGAAAAAGGTGAAAAATGATTGTCCACCTGACCATGGAGTTTGCATAGGTTACAGAGCTTACACAGGAAGCTGCCTTATTCGACACAGGTTCATCTAGTCAGACACTGGTTGTTCATCTAGCTCCGTGTTGTCCACACTCACTGACTGGCAGTGGCTCTCCAAGGTTCCAGACAGGAGTCTTTCCCAGCCCTATCTGGAGATGCTGCCAGGCAGGGATTGAAGCTGGGAGCTTCTGCATGCAAAAGATATCCTCTTCCACTGAGCTAGGGGCCTAATTCACAACCAGCCAGCTCGAGGACTCTGGGCAGGTTTTCACAATCCCTGCAAGGATGCTGGCAAAATGGGAAATTGGAGGTTAATATGGTACACATGCTCCCATGAGATTAACGGAGGCTGCTAATCTAGGATTTGATCTACAGTTGATCTACGTTAAATGATGCTGATGTAAATTTCCAGGTTCTCATGACTGGAAATCAGGAGTGTGCCCTCCATGTTAATCTCCAATTTCCTGGTTTGCTGGCATCATGGGGACCATGAGAACCTACCCATCGTTAACAAGTTGTTGGTACTCACATTTTGGAGGAACTTTAGTTATAAACACAGAGAGAAGGAGGTAAGAGAATTGTTTGGACATGATGCAATACACTTTCACGGCATGCTAATTTCTCCCCATTCATATTTCCCCATCTCCAATCCAATCTCCCCATTCATGCCCCCCTCCGCCATTGCCTTCTACCTGGAGAAGGAAGTGGCCACTGTTGCCACTCATTGTCATAGCCATAATTTTCTTCCTGCTCACCCATCCATACTGCTCCTTGCCAACTAAAAATGTAGGAGTGGAACAGACAGACAAGTGGGAGGAGGAGGAGGAGGATCAGCAGTGCCTGTAGGCAGCACTGTTGCCACTAGTGAGTTCAGTGGAAGGGTATGCAGTTGGGAACATAAGGAGCTGCCTCAGATAGGGTCAGACCATTGGTCCAGCTAGCTCAGTATTGTCTACACTGACTTGCAGTGGCTTCTCCAAGGTTTCAAGGCAGGAGTCTTCCCCAGCCCTATCTGGTGATGCCTGGGATTGAACCTGGGACCTTCTGCAAGCAAAGCAGATGCCCTACCAGTGAGCTAGGGTCCCAACCCCAAAGGTGATGTAAATGGGTTTCCCAACCAGGCACTGACCTGCTTAGCATCAGCAAGGTGGCTCTATTGTGTGCTCTTAGACCACTTGGACGTGTACAGCTTAGATGGTAAATTCTTTTTGCCAGAGATGTGTGTCTGTTGGTTTTTCTCACAAATTGATGGTGCTATCTAAATAATAGTGCTGACCAGGTAACTGAAATCTGAGCCAGATAATTGTGCAATCAAGTCACTGTAGGCAACAGATGCTAGAGTAGCACCCATCACCACTTCACAGAGATAGCTAGCAAGAGTGCTAGTGAGTGCTATGATGGATTCTAAGTTTTGCCAAGGAAGAAAAAGGACAGGGTTCCACTCACTGCTAGTCTACAAACCCATACATGGCAGGCAGAAACTAGTGGCTCACTTGCGAAGTGGGAGAAGTTGACAGTCACAGGAAAACGGTATATCACTCAGGTTGATGATCTCCAGAGCTGTGAAGCCACGCAAGTCAGGCAAGCTGTGGATTTTGTTGTTCTCCAGGTACAGACTTTTTATCTTTGCACCTAAGCTTGTGAACGCACCAGAGGAAATCTGCAAACATAAAAGACACTGGATGTGGGGAGCTGCAGGATATCAGTGGCAAATTATTTATTTACTTGTTGCTTAAAAGGCTTCTATTCTGCTGATTGCAACAGGAGGCAAATGCTAATCTCCAAGCCAAACTCATGTGCAAACACAAATGTTCTCAAAGAACTTACATTGCTGTCCATTTGTTAGACTAGTTTTCTATTTGTTTGGTTTTTGTGAACTGATGCTTGATTTTTCATATCTGGGTTTGACAGTAGCCCTCTTTGGACATTATCGGATAATGTCATTGTGCACAATTACAGCACTGGCAGCAGGACTGGAAGTCTTGTCCTGGTGCATCACTCACCCCGCTTCGCCATGCTCTTCACAGTCACAGTAGCATTTGTCGGAAGAAGCAAACACCGTAATTGTGATGGCAGGTACTTCCATCATCAACAGTCTGGATTGCCCCAGACTGCCAATTATGGAAGTATACACCATTACTATTAAGGTGTGATGCCACTGTAACCATGAAGGGTGTGGTAAGTAGGGTGAGTGATGCACCAGGGTGGACTTCTGGGACCGTTTTTGGTGCTGCAATTTTGTACAGCACCTTTTGAGATAAAGTCCGAATTGGGCTCACATCCTGCCTTCCTTCCCTTTATTACTTCCATGTTTGCTGTCACTGCAGTCTTTGCCAAACAATACCAAACTGTCTGTAGCTCTAAATGCTGGAAGCAAAATGAATTATGCAAATTAGACAAAAGTATGTTTAATATGCATGGTTTATTCTGGAACAAACATCTGGATCTGTATATGAGTGCTAGCTATATGCAGCCCTAGCTAAACAGAGCTCATAGGGTTTTTGAACAGAGCGAGCAGGGAGGGGAAGTGGGGGGGAGGGACTTTCCATCCTAGTTGGACTAACCTGTTCTAGCCCCATGTTATCCAGATACAGGTGCTGTAGAGATCTTGCCACAGGAAAGAAGGCTCCATCCCCAATGGACTTTATGGGATTGTTGGACAACTTCAATTCACTAAGGCTGGGCAACCCTCGGAGAGCCCTTGTGGGCACCCCTTGCAAAGAATTATCATCCAGGTGCAGTTTCTCCAGCATCTTGGCATGACTAAGAGCTTTGGGGGACACATGAGCAATGCGATTTCCTGTTAGATAGAGCCAGCGTAACTTCCCTACACCAACCAGATCATTATCCGACAGCTGACTGATGGAGTTGTGCTGCAAGTGAAGAGCGAAGAGGCTTGGCAAGAGGCTGAAGGCACCCTTGGGCATTTGGGTAAACCCATTGTGGTCCAGGTAGAGATATGCAAGCTGGGTGGTCCCTTCAAAAACATCAGCATCTATAGAGGAGATGTCATTGTTGGACAGATAAAGATAGACCAGTTTTTTCAGGTTCTGAAAAGCACCAGGCTGCAGCACAGCAATCTTGCAGTTTTGTAGATGGAGTGATGTCAAGTTTTTCAAGTTGGGGAAAGAGCCTTTGGGGATGGAACGGAACTCATTGTGGCGTAAATCCAGGAGTTGGGTGTTGCTAGGAAAGCCTTTGGGAATACCCTGAAGGCCTTTTCTCTCACAGTTTCCATGCTGGAAATCAGGTGAACAGGTGCACTCCTTTGGGCACTTAACAGCATCCTGCTCTGGCTCCTTGGTGATGGTGGCTAGGCTGGGGAGCAGCTTCTCTTCCGAGGCATGACCTCCACACTTCATATCTGCAGTCCTCAGGGATTCCAACTGCTCTCCCCTGAAGGCCACAGGACCAGCACAGATCACATCAGTGTGTATTCTTGCTTTGTCAGCCCATTCCTTAAAGGGCCGCATGTAACAGGTGCAAAGCACAGGGTTCCCTGTTAAGTTGATGTTTTTGAGGTGGACCATTTCTGTCAGTGGCTGCAGCACAAGCAGCTGGTTGCTGTGGAGGTCAACGGTATGCAGCAGGGGGCTCCTGATGAAAGCTCTGTGTGAGACATCTTGAAGGGCCATGTTGTCCAAGAAGAGCTGCTTGAGGGAGGCCATCTCAATGGCCTCCTCGCCAATGTAGGTAATGGGATTATGTCCTATGTCCAGCCGGTTTGTACCTGACAGTCTAGACAGTGCATCGGTGGGGAGGAATTGAAGCTCATTGTGGTCTAGGCTCAACCTCCGAAGGGTTGGCAATCCACCAAAGGCCTCATTGGCAATCACATGGAGTGAATTATGGGACAAATTGATCCACTTGATCAACTGAAGTCCCTGGAACACCATATCTGGCAAGTAAACCAGGGAGTTTCTGGCCAAGTTAAGAAAGCCAAGGAAGCCCAGTTGTCCAAAAGCTCCTGGCTTTATCTCTTCAATGCGATTATTTTCTAGGTGAAGTTGCTGAAGAGAGGACAGGCCATCTAAGGACTCCTGATAGATGAAGGCTATATTGTTATAAGCCAAGTTGAGGTAGACTAGCCGCCCTAATCCCCTGAAAGCCCCTTCTTCAAGACTTTCAATCTTGCATCTCTGAAGGTTCAGGTGGGTGAGGTACGGAATAGGGAGGAAAGCTCCCACAGAGATTACTTTGATTTCATTGCCCCGAAGGTCCAGTTTTTGGGTGACCTGTAAATTACATGGATGAACATTAATTTTATCCCCAGTTAATTGTGCTGCTTACCCTTAATTGAAACATTGTAGAGTCCTCTATTACTTTCTTAGTGCTAGATAATAATATGCAAGTGCTTCACTCAAAATATCTAAATTGTAAAACAAAAAGAGCCAAATTGTACACTCAGGTACATTCAGAAACAAACATTGCAGGTCCTGCAATGGAGGCAGAGATAGTATGTTTGAAGATGGATATGATATGATGCAAGTTGTTTCTGAGCTTAGTCATCTTTGGTTTCAAGAGAAAAGGATTCCATATATTTATAATATGAATATATGGAAACACACAGAATAAACACTGAAGACAAATAACCTGCTTTGCTATAAAAATATGTGAGTGAAACCTACTGAAATTGCTAAATAGCTATTTTAATGTGCAACTGAAGAAGACTAATTAATCAAAACTAGCTTAACCTGTGCAGATCATCTGCACGCTAGTACTTGATTGCTCCCTTCACCTGAGCGATCTCTCCACCCTCACCTGAGCCACACTCCTGCTCCTCCTCCCCTCACCTGAGCAGCACTCCTGCTCTGCACTCCTGTTCCTCCTTCCATCCCCCTCATCCCTCTTGCTCATGGCAGAAGCATTGCTGGTGCCTATTGGGCAAGCTGCAGCCCCCTATCTCCAGGGACCTCTCTACCCTCACCTGAGCCTCACTCCTCCTCGCTGCCTCCATTGCCATGGCTGCTTGTTCCTCTCAGGCTGCTGACAGGCCTGGGCCCATCCCTTGCCTGTCTGCCTTCCTCCACCAATGGCCTTGGTAGTCCCAAACAGCAGCAGCATTTGACTGGGCCATTCGTTGCTGCCGATAGGCACCACCATGGCCACTCATTCCCCTCAGGCTGCTGACAGGCTCGGGCTCATCCCTCGCCCTTCTCCTCCAATTGCTCTTCCCCTCTGTCTTTCTTTCCCTCTCCCTCTCCTCCTGAGTTAACAGATCTTGTTCATCTTGTTTCCTCATCAACGGCTGCCTCCTTCTTGTTCATCTTGTTTCCTCACACAACGGCTGCCTCCTTCTCCTGAAGGGGCTCTTTCCTCCCACACGACTCATCTCTTCACAGACCCCTGCCCACTATCCATTTTTATATATAGATTCCTTTCCTCTATGATCAAGAATATCTTCCAACCAGTAACAGTTGCATTCCAACTGTCTTTAACCATCACAGGCTCCTCCCCACTATCTTAATATGGAATCCCCACTGCCCAATCACCATGGTGCTTCTGCTCTCACAGGTTCCTTCTCCCTAACTCCATATGGAATCTCCACTGCCCAATCACCACGGTGCTTCTGTTCGCAAACTCTTGCGAGAGCTGCCACACACGGGATTAGCCACACGTACACCTTAGAGAAATATATATTTAGAAGATATTTAGGTATGTTCAGCTACTTTTAACAAGCCATTCATTCATGTATAAGATGTTTAAAATCCATTATGTGCATATAATACTCTTACAAGATTTGTGTCTGCTGGTAAACCTTTTTGTACCTATATGGACCCTGAGACCTTCAAGTATTACCCACAGACCCCAACCCATTTATGTAATATATTTTCATAAGGCTCCAGTAAAAAATAGAGAAAAGTAGTAAGTACCAAGGATAGTTATTTTCAATAACTTTGTCCCTTGTGTCTGTTTGCTTGTGCCTGTTTGTCTGTTTGCTTGTGCATTTCAAGTCTCTGGCCTACTTCTAAAGGCTGGTGGCAGCAGCAAAAAACTGTTTAGAGGAGTCTGGGAGTGCAGAGACTGGAAAACTAAGGTCTTACATGCCCCAGATCTCCATTCTTTCCATCACACACACTCTAGAGCTCCAGGGAAACATTTCAGCCATTTTAGAGTCTTAGAATAGCTGTTTCTGGCTATTTTAACTTTGGCTTTGCTGAAGAGTATTATGGAGCTGAGAGAACATGATTTATACTTAGAAATGAATGTCAAGTCACTTTAGTGGTCTATGGGAGGAGATCCTGGTCTTGTGGTAGCAAGCACAAATTGCCCCCTTTGCTAAGCAGGGTCCACCCTGGTTTGCAGGTGCAGAGCGACCATTGCGTAAATGGGTTCAAAGAACCTGGGGCACGCCCTAGCCATGGTCCCTATGTCTGACATCAGATGTGGGGATGCAGTTTAGCTTGCAAATGGGGTTGTGCAGCCTTGTTTGCAAGAAAAATCGGCCAGTGCTGCATTTGCAACATGGCCAGAGTGCCTCTTTAAAAGGCAGGGAGAGCTGCTCCCAGCCACTTGCTTGCATGCAGAAGGTTCCAAGTTCCCTCCCTGGCATTTCCAAGATAGGGCTGACTCCTGCCTGCAACCTTGTAGAAGCTGCTGCCAGTCTGGGTGGACAATACTGAGCTTGATGGACCAATGGTCGGACTCGGGATAAGGCAGCTTCTTATGTTCCTAGTTGTAGGAACAGCTATTTCCATTCAGTAGGAAAATGTGTTATCAGCCATCCACCTAGCTCACACAATGTTCTGACACCACTTTTACTAACTGTGATTGGAAGTGATGCTTGATTACATCCATAGAGGCCCAGGTGTACATCTGGACACTGGTCAAGCCCAGAATTCAATCAAGAATGAATGTCACCAAATTAGAACTCAGGGACAGCTGTGAGGAATGTCAAAGTACTGAGATGGAAATTGGTTTATTTTGAACCACTAATGTGGTTCCTAACCTGTAATATTTTAAATTTATGGTTTTGACCTATAAAGGGCAACTGAACTATATAACCAATCTCCTCTCCCTCTAAAGAGTTAACCACAAGTTAACCTTTGTCTTCACTGACAGGCTGGTGACCTACAAAGATTGCCCAATCAGTCCACTAGGTGGTGGGTGGGACCTAGAGAGCTGTTGCTCAGAATTCTGGGAACAAGAAAGGAAGTTCTGTGCTGGAGGAGCAAGGGGACATGTGGCAATGAAGTTTGCTGCAACAGGATGACTGCAGCTCTTGGAAGATAGAGCTTCAGGGGCTTGATTCTCAATAGGTGTTTGGTGAGTTAAAGGAAACTCACCAAAGCCTGGGCTTTGGCTTCAGGAAAATTAATTTAGGGAAAAATTTTAGTCAGACTTTGTGTTAGAAACTTATATTTCTTTGTGTGTGTGCTTTGTATATCCCTGATAAGGTTCTAGTATTGTTTAACTTCAAAGAATTAAAATAAGAAACACTAGCCTATGCTCAACCCACCTAGGATGTTGCAAAAGGCTCTGTGAACATCTAAGCATGCCTAAATGCAACCTAAAATGGAAGCCTAAGAATACCTATTTTTGTGACCTACTAGGTATTTTTAAATCTATCTAAAGCTAAAAGCTTCAGACGGAAGCAGTCTGTAGTAATTGAATAAAACTGGGTTGTGTTTTTTTTTTGTTCTTTTCTTTTTACAAGCCACTCAGTTGGTTTTTAACTCAGGAAAAAAAGAGGGGGGCAGAAAAGGTGATTTCTCTGTTGCAAAAGTGTCCTCAAGCGCTCAGAAGCTATCAGTTTTCTCATCCCATGTAGGCATACATATGGAAGGTGGGTTTTTTAAATTATTATTTGCCCAATATCCAGTTACAGAGGGACCATGAATTAAGACACTGGTCCAGTTTTCTGCAAGCTTTAGGGTGCTTGGTGGCAGCATTTTAAATCTATCAGAAATATAGAAAGGTTTTAGGAGAAGCCTATCCAGGCAGCTCAGCAGGAATGACTAGGCATTTTCTTTCCCTCACGTGAGCTAGCTCTGAGACAAAGGCTTTAATCTGTTACATGAACTAATAGGCCAGTAATTACTCCCATCAAGTTACTGCCTTGGTTAAAGAACACAGCTTTCTACTAGAACTGACAATTATGTTTTGTCTTAAATTCTGGCTAAACCAGGTAAAGACAAAAATGTTTCTTAGATCTTTTAATTTAAACTGGGAATCTGTCTCATTAAGGTTAATAGCTTACCTTACCTTAGTTTAGCTTCTAAATCTGTATTTGCTAACTGCTGAGATAGCTTTAATGATAAATTAATTCTTAACTAAAGATTTAATTAGCTAGTTAATAGATTGTAAGGATTAGATTCATTTTCTTATTTAATCTTAATGTGTTCCTTTCGTCTTTATTTAATTTTAGATTAATAGTGACTCATGGAAACTCTATTTCATCATAACAATCAAGTCTGAAACTATTGCCTCTATCAATGCCTTACTTTTACCATGACTTATAACATGCATGCTTATTAAGCATGCATGCTCAATAAAGTTGTTACTGTTCTAAATTGTTCTGATTTGTAAGTCCAGGCATACTGACATAGTTGATATGCTGCAGAGGATGGCACATACATTTAACTTAGAGCAGAAAATTATTGGCAGCCTTTAGAACTCATGCAATACAGTTCTGCTTGACTATTGCAATATATTATGGCTGGGTCATGTTTCGATTCTATCTGATGCAGGAATACTCTGAAAATTAAATTATTCACAAACTGCAACAATTGCTAACTTTTGCAAAAAATGTCTGCTTTGTTTAGACCGCTTACTTTAGAGCAGGAGCAGGCATTAGGTAGCTCAGAAGCTACTGATCCCTGACCCCACCCCGCTGTCTGCTTCCCAGACAGCAGACGTTTACTGCGGGTTTACTGCGAGGCAGGGGCGTAACTACCATTAGGCAAGGGGAGGCAGTCGTCTTGGGGGCCCCCAGCCTCGAGGGCCCCCCCAGAAACACATCACATGACTCCCCACCCGCCCATGTTGCACCCCCTATGAATTATGTTGAGTCTCTTGGAGATTGTTGAGTCTCTTGGAGCAGAGAGTAAAAAAACTAGATTCAATGTGAACTAGATATTCACCTTATTCATAATGGGGATGTGAGTGCACGATATATTGTGAAGTGTGTGTGTGTGTGTGTGTGTGTATATCAGCGAGGGGCCCATTTTAAAATCTTGTCTCTGGGTCACCTCCAACCTTTCTACGCCCCTGCTGCGAGGCTTTACTGCAAACCTGAAGTTGTCCCCAAAACCAATACCAAAAGTTGATTTTTTTTTTTTTACCCTGGATATAAATCGGGCTACATGTAGTGAAAAACCCGAGTTGTGTGTGAAGTGCTTGGCTCCCTGATAGCTCACAGAGACTTCAGGATAAATCTGCCTGATATGTGAACACACACTTTCCATTCTGGAGGAGATGCAAACTAAACGGCTTTAAAAGCCCTGTATGAAAAACTCCTTGTCCAAAGGAGTTCTTTAGGTAGGCATTTGGGCTTTTTTCTTCCCCTCTCCTGACCAGCCAAAAGTGCAAATCTGATTGGCTACCTGAGTAGGGGCATAGCCATGCAGTGGTAGCACCAGAAAAAAAGTAGGGGCAAGCGTTAGATTTTTGAAACAGAAATAATGGTGTTTTTCACATTAGCATTAACACTTTTATCCTGAAAACATTTTCACTGAAATAACTCCTGTTGAATTCATAAAGTGTGGGGGGAGTGGGGGGCACAAACTACTTGTCTGGGGGGATGCTTGCCCACCCATGCACCCCCCTCTGGAGCCGCCCCTGTAGCCACCCCAATTTAACTCTTTCTCTCTTTGAGAGATCCAGGTTGCTTTTAGCTATTCCCCCACCCATAAATTTCTCTCCAGTTTCTGCTCCCAGAAAGCAGCCTCTTTTGCTACCCTCCTGTCCTGCAACAAATTTCTCCAGGAATTCAGGGGTCATAATGTTAAAATCCCTTATTCCGCTGATGTAAATTTTTGTATGAGTTGCCATTCTGTGACTGGCTTTGCCTCCCTATGCCACCATTTTAAGACTGACTGACTGAAACTGTGTCTCCTCCAAGCTGGTACTTCGTGCTGGTAGTTCCCAAGGCTCTGGCAAAAATAAATAAATAAAAAGTAGTTCTGGAAGCTTTAAAACTGCCCACCCCAGCTTAGAGGAAATCCTTGTTTTACCCAAGTCTGACGGACAGAGAGATCTTTTCTGCCTCCCTGGAGCTCTTACAGAAACCAGAGCCATTTCCATGTTAAGCAATGGCAACCCTGAGGGGCAAAAGCACTGTAGCATGATGGGAAGAACGAAAGCGAATTCATTGGTGCTTCCTAGAAGTAGGCTAACTACCCTTCTCTTAGGTAAAAGTAAAGTGTGCTGTCAAGTCGGTGTCAACTCCTGGCGACAACAGAGCCCTGTGCTTGTCTTTGGGAGAATACAGGAGAGGTTTACCATTGCCTTCTCCCTCACAGTATGGGAAGAGAGCTGGTCTTGTGGTAGCAAGCTTGACTTGTCCCCTTAAGCTAAGCAGGATCCGCCCTGGTTGCAGACGAAAGGGAGACGAAGTGTGAGCACTGTAAGATATTCCCCTTAGGGGATGGAGCCGCTCTGGGAAGAGCATCTAGGCTCCAAGTTCCTTCCCTGGCATCTCCAAGATAGGGCTTAGAGAGATTCCTGCCTGCAACCGCTGCCAGTCTGAGTAGATAATACTGAGCGAGATGGCCCTATGGTCTGACTCAGTATATGGCAGCTTCCCATGTTCCTATGAGAGGATGCTGCTGCCCGATATAGGCATTTCCCATAGTCTGGGAAACATACCAGTGGGGATTTGAACCGGCAACCTCTGGCTTGCTAGTCGAGTCATTTCCCAGCTGCACCATTAGGTGACTTGCCTCAATGCTTTCAGTGTTTCCCACAGACTGACCTGAGGGATGTTAAGGGGCACCTCAGTCAGGTTCTTCTTAGAGCACATGACTTGATACTTGATGCTATCACAGATGCAGATTCGTGGACAGCGTTCAGCAACCAGCCTCCCAGTGAACAGAGCTGACATCAGGAGAAGGCCTCCAAAGGCCCACATCCTGTGAAATGGCTGAGCAGGGAAGATAAACAGAAAATAGGTCACTACACAATATTAATATTTCTGCGGTTTCTTGCATGCCTTTGCTGGGGTTAGAGTATGTAAAGGGAGGGAACCACAGTGGGTTTTAATCATTACAACTTTTTTTTATTGTGATCAACAACAAACACTGAACAGCTGCTTAGGAAGCATCATGAAAAAGGAAAGTGTAAGAAATAGAAAACAGACAGAGATTAGATAACAGACATGGCTCTTCCCAGCATCTGACCAGGCTGCCAGGGATGGTCTGTTTTAGCCATTCTTTTATGGAGACTCCTCAGATACAGCATTTTAATACATCCAGTTTTTACTGCTTTAGATTTATAAAGCAAAAAAGGGAAAAATCAGCAGTGAACATTAAAGCCCCCTCCCCCGTCTCCCCATGATAGGTTGCTGCTCTTTTAATACTTTTAATACTTTGTACCCCACTTTTCTTTACCAATGACAAATTCAAAACAACTTAAAATTGATTCTAAGGCTGCTCAGTATCAATTCTGCATGTAATTGAAGTCAGCAAATTGCAGCCTGGATAGGACTGTAAAACCAAATCTTCCTTCCTTCCTTCCTTCCTTCCTTCCTTCCTTCCTTCCTTCCTTCCTTCCTTCCTTCCTTCCTTCCTTCCAATAAATTGCTAATGGATCTCTTTTTAAATACATGTCCAGTCCTTGTTACTTTACCCCCTTCACCAAGAGTGTGTTAGGCATCTTTATGAAGGCACACAGGCAGGGAGACATAAAGATCTCTGGACAACATGGGGTTCCCAAACCTGTATTTTCCTTGTAATGTTAATGGAGGGGCAGGCATCTGCAGAAGACCATCATCTGGGTGCTTTTCAGACAGTAACTTAAAATTGCTTCATTACTTATAGGCTTTGTGTGCATTCATACAATCTAGGTTTTGACACCATCTTGCATATGGGAACAGCAAGGTGCCATTCCCACAGCCGCAGTCTGTATTCGGATCTTATATTGACGTTTCAAGTTTAAAGCATTGTATATGCTTGAGAAAATGGTAGCTGACTTTCTTAGTTTTGAGAATTAGGGGCGTAGCTTCCATTGGACAAGGGGGGACAATTGCACCTGGGCCCACAGGGTTTGAGCATGGGCGTAGGGTCCATTGGACAAGGGTACCCTATATCTGGGGGGGAAGAGAATAAGCGCACTGGGGCTGGGCTTCCTTTCCCCTCCCTCCCCCTGCACTTCCTCCTCCCAGGCATTGGACCACCCCTTGCTGCCCTCAATGCTCCTGGTGCTGGGCTGGGCTTCTTTTCTCCTCCCTCCTCCCATGCTTACTCCTCCCAGGCAGCAGACCGCCCCTTGCCACTCCTGGCCACCACAGCCATGCTGCTCGGCCACGATCCACTGCCATCGCCCCCAGCAGAGGACGGTGACCCCCGGTGGCCCTGCACCCAGCCTAGCTCCACGCTGTTGAGCCAGCGCTGCTGCTGGCCACCCTTCCGCTGTGCACAGAAGGTGAGCCAGCGGAGGAGGAGGGGAAGGCTTGCGGGAGGAGGGTTAGGTTGCCCTACCCCTTGCATCTGACATCAGATTCAGGGGGTGTGGCTTGGGCACCAGGGCACACCTGCACTTTGTGTGTGCGCCGGAGGCCCCATAGCTAAAATTTGTCCCCTGGCCACCAGGAACCTCGCTACGCCCCTGTATGAGAACAGTTTGCAGGCTGGCTCTGTTTTTCCCAATGTGCCATGTGGAGAGACTTATCAGTGGATATCTTAAGCTCTGCCTCTCAGCTTTTGAAATAAACTTTTTAAAAATCCCAAAGTATTTCTCCCACTGTTCTTGTACGACGCAACCAGCCTCTGCAATCGGCTTTAAACCCACCCACCCCACCAGATGCTGCTCTTGCACAATGGTACCAGCAGTACCTCCTTTGGTTGCAATCAGCCAATTATTATTATATTTTTGCAAGAGCTCGATGCTCTTGTGCAAATTCACCAGGCGGGGTGAGGGGGGAAAGCCATTGTGTCACCCACACCCTCCTCCTCTTCTCTCTCTCACAGAGAAGCACCCTGGGTGTGGGCCCAGGAGCAGGCAGTTGCTTCCTCTCCTCCTCCTTTCTTGTGAAGGAGGAGGAGAGGAAACAACTGCCTGCCCCTGGACCCGCTCCCAGGGCGCTTCCCTGAGAGAGAGAGAGAGAGAGAGAGAGAGAGAGAGAGAGAGAGAGAGGAAGAGAAGAAGAGGAGGAGGGGGTGGGTGACATGATGGCTTTCTCCTCAAAGCCTCGGCGTGGGAGGAAGTGGTGTAAATCAGATGGCTAACCCTAACCGGCTAACGTGACATCCTTTGAAGCTGGTTAGGGTTAGCTGTCTGATTTCACACCACATCCTCCCGTGTTCAAGCTCATAGTCTGGAAAGCACCCTGCTGCTTAACTTTTCCTGTCTGCTCATTAAGCTCCACAGCATGCCCTTCCAGCCATTCTCCAACAGTTTTTTCCTCAGTCATGACCCACAAATCAAAATAAGTCCAGCAGACGGGGAGGACCTGTGGAAGCAAGTGATGGGGAAATGGTGGTGGTGGTGGTGGGGAGAAGCATTAAGCAACTCTGTTCTGCCTGCTGATTCTCTCCTACAGATCCCCACAGGGGCCTAGCAAGCTTGGAGTGGGCCCTGGGACAAGAGGTGCAGATGGGCCTCTGCTCGCCCCACACCCGCCACCTTCCTCAGCAAGGTGCAACTTAGAGGGAGAGCAAAACACATCTTGTCATCCAGTCAGTGCCCCTCATTTAGGACCCCAGGCCAGGGACATTTGTCTCCCCCCCACCCCTTGTACAACTGCAGCTATACCCCTGCTTGTGCACACACATACCCTTGGCTCGGAAACATTTTAAATATGTATACCTACTACAATCACCTCATGTATTCATGCAACATCAACACTTCTTTTTTTATTCATCTGTGCACTCTCACCCTCACTCACACACACCAGTCAACATTTTCCACGAGAAACTGAGTCCCAGATTTCACCCCGGAATGTAGGGGTAAACAGAACCCAGGAATATCTGGGGGGAAGAGCAGAGAAAAGGAGTATTATGGTTTTACCCTGTTCTTGTTAATGAGGGCAGGATTCAAAAAGGAACCCTAAGTTCCTTTAACTGAATCCCCCCCCCCATATCTTCAGTCTCAATTTCAGGAGGGCGTATCAGACAGCATCTCTCCCTCCTCCTCTCTTCGTGACTGGCTGGTTTACATTCAGTGACATTTCCCTCTGTGTTCAGTCTGCCAATCAGGCTGAGGGACTGAACCTGAGCACTAACAGTGAGGTTACGATCTCTTTAAGAAGGCTGGACTTGGAAGATTATTGCCAAGTCACTCAGCAACCCTGCAGTTAGGGCTGAACTGTCAAACAGTGCAGGCCTAGTATTTCTCCCTAAGTATGACATGGACTCTTTAACCATGTAAATAGTTAAAGTTTTGTTGTTTATTTCATAACTGAGAAACTGGAAGTTAGTCATACCAGAATATCACACTAGCCAGTCAGTCAGAAGGAGAGGAGGAGGAGGAGGGAGGGATTCTGCTTAACCTCCCCTTTTTGGCAAGGACTTGTCTCACTTGAAGCCAAGAGGAGTCCTCAGATCAAGAGCCAACACAGTCCTACCCAGCTCCTCTCTCTCACACACAATCATTCCCCCTCCTCCTACCTTGTTGTTTGCTCACACACAAATGGAAACTGGGAGAGCATACAGCTCCCAACCTACCCAGTTTTCTATTGTGTGAACTACCTTTCTGTCTTTTTAGATTAGGCCAAGCCTTCCAGTCTGCTTCCCAGCCCAGGCAGGCGGGGAAGAGTAAAGAGTGTGCTATTGCTCAGCCAGTGGGGCCCCCTCCTTCAGAACCTTGTTACATATAGCTACACCCCTGCTCTGAATTACAGTCTCAAACTCATCCATGCAGGGCCATTTTTATTTTTATTTTGCAACACTTCTGTTTCATGTGTATTTCCAATGCAAACACAATTACCTTAACTAATCTAATACTGGACCACTCACTCTGCCTTCATTATGACTCTAATTTCCAGAATAGTCACTGCATCATTATAACTTAGTCATAGAACTCCTAAGGTCTTAAGGTACAGCTCTCTCTCTCTCTCTCTCTCTCTCTCTCTGTGCAATATAAACTTAATTATATCTTAGAGCAATCAGTTGAATTTTACCATGACTCTCCCTCAATGAAACCTACTCTCTGCCACCAATATCTGAAATGGTGCCCATGGAGTTGATCATTATTTCTAATTTGTTGTTATTGTGAATGTTTGTAAAGCTTTTCAACAACAACAAAAGTTCTCAAAGCAGTTAATCAAGTTTAATTAAAATAACCAAATTCTGATAATGCAACTTTACTCTGCTGCTTTAAGATCACTGCATCCTGCCTGCAGTTAATTCTTCTTCCCCACAGTTGGTGTGCTGAAAACCTTTTTGACATTTTAAAAAAAGACAGACTTTAGACTCCTGTTCTTAGAAGCAAAGCAAACCTAAAATGTACCTTAGACAGGCCTCTCAGTAGACCAGCAGCAGCTTGGGAGAGAGAGAAGGAAATGGAAGAGGTGGGGGTGGGGAAAACCAGAATCACAGATCAGCAGGAAATTTGGATAAAATTAAACATGGAGAAAGACAGCTTTAAAGATCTGGATGTAATTGGAATTGGGCACAGAAGAAAGATTAAAATCTGTCATGAGTGGAATGATATAACTTATTTATAGAGCACCCCGTTAACCCTCTTCCACCAACTGGTGCTCAGGGCATTTTACATAAAACAAAATGTAACTGGTGCACAAGGTATTTAAATAATTATTTCAGTCCAAGAGGTTAATGAATTTGCTTTCTTCTTTACCTGTCTTCTTTCCACACGACCTCCTGTGTAATCTGCCCAGGCTGCAGTTTCTTAGATATTTTCTGTGCCTTTTAACTTCTCTCTCGGGCCATGAGGCCTCCCTCTCACCGTGGTGCTCTATATTTTCACTCTATAAAGTGAGAACGTTTACACACACACATCACATCACCACCACCATCATCATTAAAATAACCACATCGCAATAGTCACAGTGAGATTATTGAATAATAGCTGCCTTGGGAACTTGTGTTAAAATTTTAAAAAAACAACCAACAGTATAGAATTACCTAAAATAAATGGATGAATGCCCAAGATTTTATTTTAAAGATGATTTGCTAAGGGTTGCCTTGTTGTTTAAAAATAAGTATTTCTTATTAATAGTTGTCAGAAAACTTGGTCAATAAAAATACATTCCTTACTGGTAATAAAGAGAATTATATATTTTAGTAACTAAAACTGTATATCAGGAGTGTCATTGATATGAATGACATTATTATTATTATTATTATTATTATTATTATTACATTTATATCCTGCGCTTCCTCCAAGGAGCCCAGAGCAGTGTACTACAAACTTGAGTTTCACCTCACAGCAACCCTTTGAAGTAGGCTAGGCTGAGAGAGAAGTGACTGGCCCAGAGTCACCCAGCTAGTCTCATGGCTGAATGGGGATTTGAACTCGGGTCTCCCCGGTCCTAGTCCAGCACTCTAACAACTACACCATGCTGGCTCTCTTCCTTTTCAAGGAAGGGTCTGAACTAGACTTGTAAAATAACATTTTCCAATGCATTTAATAGAATGGGTAGAATAATTCTCCAAAATATTCTCTCCTATTCTAAATAATGCAGGAGAATATTCTTTTCCAAGACAAATTGCGACAGGGGGTGAGGGGAAATGGGGGAGGAGCAGTTAAGGGCAGGGGCGTAACTACCATTAGGCAAGGGGAGGTGGCTGCCTGGGGGCCCCCACGCCTCGAGGGGCCCCCCAGAGGCAAGTCACATGTGAAGTGAGTATGTGTGTATCAGCGAGGGGCCCATTTAAAAATTTTGTCTCTGGGCCCACTCCAGCCTCATTACACCTCTGGTTAAGGGGGCAGTTCCAGAGCCTGGGCTGGTCTCACAGACATTTGTGTTAAAGGAGAACAGTATGGTGTTTCCCAGATGGCGATTCACTCCTGCTTAACTACGTTTAGCATTGGGGAGAGTTCAAATGAGGGAGGATTTACAGCACAATCAATACAATAACTGCAGTGTGTTGTTCATACAGGCAGCAGTATTATTTGACTTTTTAAATGACAATTGGCCATTGATGCATAATATAAGCATATTTAAAAAGTTGAACTTTGGAAGAGTGTTGAAAATGGTAGTATGGAATACTCTTTTTTTTTTTCTTTTTTCTTTTTTGAGACACCTATGTGATGAAGTGTGAGATGGAAATGTGGCTATGTGTCTGGGAGAATGACTTCGGGGAGTGTCAGCTCCACCTGCCACCCCTCTCAATTTCACCCCTGGGCAGACTTGCTTCCTGCACCCTGCAATCTACCTCTGGTCCGAAACACCATCTAATACCAGCATGGTGTAGTGGTTAGAGTGCTGGACTAGAACCGGGGAGACCCGAGTTCAAATCCCCATTCAGCCATGAGACTAGCTGGGTGACTCTGGGCCAGTTGCTTCTCTCTCAGCCTAACCTACTTCACAGGGTTGTTGTGAGGAGAAACTCAAGTATGTAGTACGCCGCTCTGGGCTCCTTGGAGGAAGAGCAGAATATAAATGTAATAATAATAATAATAATAATACGGACTTTTAAAAACAAATCCCAGTGTTCTAGCGCTCTAACAGCAGTACACTAGGTAGACAGGACCTTCCCAAGACTCAGGGGTGCCCCAAGCGAAGCCCGTCACATTGAGGAACAGGGAGCATCATGCCCATGCCCCCCTTGCTGTCTCCACTCACTGCTTTTGTGGCGGCAAGAAGGGCGGGCGAGCAGGCAGGTGTCCCTCATCACTCACCTGCCCTCCTCACCATTGCCAAGTGGCGGGTAGAGGCAGCGACAAGGAGGGCAGGCACGTGGTCTCCATCACCCGCCCCACCCTCCTGCCTGCTGTGGCTAATAGGGTGCCCAGGTGGGTGACAGCCAATGGGGGTTGCCTGTTGCTGCCCTTACTAACTTTGCTCCTTAAGCAAAGAACACTTTGCTTAGCCGCCTTTTAATGGGAAGCCACCTTTAATGGGAACAACCTTCCTGTTGTTCTAATGTCAGGGCTGGTCTTTCCATTGGGAAAGCTGGTCTAGGGTTGGGGAAGCTGGTCTTGTGGTAGCAAGCATGACTTGTCCCTCTAGCTAAGCAGGGTCCACTCTGGTTGCATTTGAATGGGAGACCACATGTGAGCACTGTAAGATATTCCCCTCCGGGGATGGAGCCGGTCTGGGAAGAGCAGAAAGTTCCAAGTTCCCTCCCTGGCTTCTCCAAGTTAGATAGGGCTGAGAGAGATTCCTGTCTGCAACCTTGGAGAAGCTGCTGCCAGTCTGCATAGACATTGCTTAGCTAGATAGACCAATGGTCTGGCTCAGTATACAGCAGCTTCCTATATTCCTATGAAAGCTGGCTAAGGAAAGTGTTCTTTGCTTAAGGAGCAAAGCTGGTAAGGGCAGCAACTGATGCCTCTCACTGCCTGTAATATCCAAAGCAGCAGGGGTGTAGCTAGAGGAGAGGGGGCCAGTGTTCACCTCTCTCCCCAGTGGCTCCACAGAGTGAGGGAGATAATGGAGGAGTGGAGCTGGGGGCCCTCAGGAGCTGCCCCCCTCGGGTTCTTTGAACCTATCTGCTCATTTATAGCTACATCCCTGCATATCAGGTTTCATGCTCTATAGTGGGGAAGATTATATGCTTGGTACACAGAAAAGCAGAGTTGGGGGTAGAATTTATGGTTCTCCTTTATACACACACACACACACACACACACCCCTCTCTCCATGGTGTTCTTGTGAAAGAACACCAGTACATCAGAGAAACCCAGCAACCTTTCCTTTCATAAAGGGATAAATAAATAATAACAGTACAGTGGTGTCTGGGGAGGGGCCCTGTATGGTGCCCTGCTATCCTATGAGATATTGTATTCAGTGAGGTGGCAATATGGTTCTTCACCTTGTTCTTGTACAAGAACACCAGTACAAGAGAGAAAGAAATAACAGTTCCCTGGTGTCTAGGGAGTGGGCATGCATGGTGCCTTGCTATCCCATGAGATATTATTTTCAGTGAGGTAGTGATGTGGTAGATCTTACCACTGCTCTGGTGTACTAGTGTTCTTACATAAGAAAACCATCGGAAAATTATGTGTTTAAATTTTTTTCCAGGTGGCTGTAAGAACGAAAAACTCTTCAACTCCAGTGGGAAACTTTCCATACCCAGCAGGGGCGTATCTAGGGTGGGGAAGGCAGGGCACATGCCTCGGGCGCCACCTAAAGGGGGGCACCATTTTGTAAAATTATTTTTTTTAAAAAAATGGCTGCCGAAAATAAAATGGCCACCGTGCATGCTCAAATGGCCTCTGTGAGGCCCTAGGTCATGCCAGGCCTTGCAGAGGCCATTTAAACATGCGCGGTGGCCATTTTGTTTTCAGTGGCCTTTTAAAAAAAAGATTATTTTAAAAAATGGCCACCGCAAATGCTCAAATGGAAGGCCCTAGAGGCCAGTGGGGGGAGGGGGAACCTTTGCACCCCCCCAGACTTTAGGAAGCCCCCCCAAAGGGGCTACAGGTTTAAAAAAATTAAAAAATTAATATAATATGACACTGTACACATATTCAGATTGTCACTATGTACAGAGAATCAGGGCTTGTGAATACTGAGCTGAAGCTTTTGAGCTAGGATTGTATTCATTTGCTCTTACTTTGCTTCTTGTAACAAGTGAGTTAAATGTGATGTCTTGCTATTATGACTATTAATGGTGAGTTTGTCTTTGAATCAGTGTTAAATCCTTAATATTAAGGCCCACTGGGAGTTTCTTGCTCTCTTTCTCTCATTTTAACTGTCTTTCTGAAATACTAGAATATATTCCAAGCAGTGACACAGTTTACTTTGCATATCTTTTAATTATTTACAGAGTATCTGGGAAAAGTCAAATTCTCCATTGATTTTTAAAACTTATGTAATAGTGATGCTACAGTGCATAATAGAGAATTAGACAGGCACTTCTAGTTTTCCAAGTACACCTCCACATAGTATTTGGGTATTTCATGAGCCCCAGCATACTGAAATTTGTAGTTTCCCAGCATTTTTTGGTCTGGCTATGTCCACTGCTAAATAGTTTTTGAAATATTAAAAGATTAACAAGCCTGACTTGTATTTTTCAGCTGATATTATGGTAAAGTTATCTGAAAGATGGGTGTCAGATGCTTCGACAGGGGGCGCAATTTCAGTGCTTGCCCTAGGTGCTATTTTTCCTAGATACGCCTCTGATACCCAGCCCCTATCCACAGACCCCAGTGAGGCCACAAAAGGTGGTTTGGAGTTAGTGCTTTCCATTATAGTAGCTGGAGCTTCCCATTTATCTAGTGTGCAGGTTTTTTTCTACAAGATTTTTTTGCTGGATTTTTTTTTTAAAGAGAGATAGAAAATTACATCTGCGGGGGCAGGGAGGTCCGCAGGCAACAGGCATGCGTGCACACACAGACCTTCTCCACTACCTGGGCACAGATTAATGGACCAGTCAGAAGCATGAGGTGGGGCCCTCCTCCTCTACAACTCTATTGGCCAGAAATGGGCAGGATGGATAAGGGGAAGCCTGCTGTGTGAACAAACTGAAGGAAGCAATACATTAATGAACCATAATTAAAGGCAGCAATGTGTGTGGCCTGTGCTGACTCCAATTTATGCTTGACTTACTTTTGTTCTAACGCACCACATTAATTCTTATAATATGGACTACAGGGTGAATGGAGCCAGTAGCAGTACAATCAACTACCACTGAACCTGGATTTATTTATTTTGCATGAGGGTTTGCTTTTGGAAGGTGGCGATGGCTATCAGCCCCATAGCATCAAACCCCAGCAGACATTCGATGACGGGGCTGAAGTTGACCTTGGCTCAGATTGTCTGTTACAACTTGGAGGCTCTTCTGTTTGGAACCTTCCCCCCACTATCTGAGAGCACTAGAAGATGAAAGCAACCTCTTTTGCACATATAAGCAGGCAGGAGCATCCCTCAACTGGAACACTTGCATTTATTTGCACCCTGCTCTTCCTCCAAAGGGTCTGACAGGATTAAGGCAATTTACATCTGGTTCCCAGTCAGCTGGCTCCTCTAAACTGCAACAGAACTGCATCAAGACCATTATTGGGGCTAGTTCCCCCTGTTGATGGAGTTCCAGTGCATCAAACTTTTGCACCGACTATCCTAATGATCACTAGGGACACCTGGAGTCGAGACAGTTAGTGAGGGTTTCTTTACCTGTCCCTGCTTGCCTCTGCTCTATGACCCCTGATTTGACTCCTCAGGTACTTCCTGTAGTGAGTCAGTCCTCGGCTCTTCCTTTCCTCCTAGAGAGAGGATAGAAACATCTTTCTCCCTCCCTACCTATTCATTAAGTAGCTGATAGATAGGATAGGTCTTTTCTTCCTATCTGAAATGTACTTCACCAATAAATCAATTCAGTTTAGACGCTACAACAATCTCCATGTGTGTCCATTAAATAGCTGCAACAACTCAACCCTGCACTCTGTAACTGGAGTGGTAGTTTCCTTGGACTTTGCTAAATAATCACAAACCCCAACACACCCCGCACACCTCATAAACATCTACACAGCCTCTTCATTGTCTCCCCAACCCAATGCCTGGGGGACATTTAGTGGTTGTTTTGTGCTCTTTTTTCCCCAGGAAGGAAGTAAGCAAGCAAGCTTATTTTTGTGTTGCCAGGTACAATATAAATGCTACAACCCTTACATTCAGCGTGTTCCAAGGCCAGGGGACTTACCTGGCTCCTTCTGCCACTTCTGCAGCTGGGATTATCTGTCCAAGAAGGACTCCACTTTGTTCTGAGCACAGAGATAGTAACATGTCCCCCGAAACCCTGGGAATTAATTTGAACAAGGGCTCATTGCTCTTGACACTTAGCAGCTGTTGTAATGTCTCATCTCTGTACCTGCATCTCCTGGGTCATGCATTTGCTGTGACTGGTTTGTCTGTCTGTGCAGCTCAGCTGGCTGGACACAAAGATAATCCCAAATCTCCATCAAATGTTAGCCCCTGGTGGCGCAGTGGTAAAACTGCCGCCCTGTAACCAGAAGGTTACAAGTTCAATCCTGACCAGGGGCTCAAGGTTGACTCAGCCTTCCATCCTTCCGAGGTCGGTAAAATGAGTACCCAGAAATGTTGGGGGCAATATGCTAAATCATTGTAAACCGCTTAGAGAGCTCCGGCTATAAAGCGGTATATAAATGTAAGTGCTATAGCTATTAAACAAATAAAGACTCCAGTGCAAAAGGCTGATTAACCCCTCATTCGGCCAAGTTGGCCTGAGGCTTAGTAACCAATTTTACAACTTAAACCATCCAACTACCAGCTTCTACTACTTCTGCGATATTAACAAACACTCAGTATTGAATGAGGCATCTTGGCTGGTACAACCTGAACATGTCCCAACAAAAGGCTCTTAATCCTCAGCAGCAACTGAGTGGCTCCCCTCTGAATAGATCAGTATCACTTACTCCTTTCCCAAAGTTCCCAACAACTTACCTAATTCCTTCTTTCGCCAGGGTAAGGCTATGGAAAGCAAAGTAAAACTGGAAACAGCAAAGGGGAAAAAATGGCATGAAAAGCCTTCATCTAAAAATGAGCAGAACCTTGTGTATTTTCCTGGAATGTGCATGTGTGGTGAAAAGAGTGCTGAATGAACAGTTGTTCAGTCTTCTCAGTGGTGTTTACTCTCATATGTATGCGGGGGGTGGGGGGAGAGAGAGAGAGAGAGAGAGTGAGTGCACTAGGGATAGGGAAAGTAGCAGCAAAGGGAAGAATTGAAAGTAACTTTAATCTGTCCTCTGCCACTTAGGAACTGGGAGATAGCAGGAGGTTGTGAGTGTTTTGGACACATCATTGCTATTGAAAATAAGCATGCAGGGCAATTATTTATCATAATTAATTAATTGATTGATAGAACTGATTGATTGATTCGATTTCTATACTGCCCTTCCAAAAATGGCTCAGGGCAGTTTACACAGGAAAAAATAAATAAATACGATGGATCCCTGTCCCCAAAGGGCTCACATTCTAAAAAGAAACATAGGACACACACCAGCAACAGTCACTGGAGGTACTGTGCTGGGGGTGGATAGGGGCAGTTACTCTCCCCCTGCTAAATAAAGAGAATCACCATGTTAAAAGGTGCCTCCTTGCCGAGTTAGCAGGGAATTCAAAAACACATCCACCAGATTCTGGGTAACTTTCCAGAGCTATTGGGACATGCTTTTAACTTGCTACACAACGTTCACATGGAAATCTGTGTAGGAATTCATGTGAAATCTGCATGTTGCTTATAGGGTTTTGGTACTGGAAGGGATCTTGGAAGTCTTCTAGTCCCCTGCTCACTGTAGGAATCTGCCACAGCATCCTTGACAGACGTCTGACCAGCCTCTGTTTGAAAACTTCTAGTAGAAGAAAGCCCACCACTGCACAAAGCAGGCTGTTTCACTGTAGAACAGTAGGGGAGAGGTGGGGTAAAAATAACTAGCAGGATGCTTTTGAGTGATCTTAATGGTGGGTGGGTGTTATTTTTGTTATCAATACAGGTACAGCAAGGTAGTCTCATAGAGGGAAGATCACAGTTTCCTTTAGGAAAGTGGCTGAACTGTTGTCTGTGTGGGGTCTGAGTTATTGGTGTACATATACTAGAATAACATTTCTCAGATTGACGATTGGTAGTTTTTGGTGTACCATGCTGCAAGTTTGTTTGGCAGCATAAGGAGAATATACTTTCTGGATCAGTCTTGCTTCAACTGGTAGGCCAACAGTTTGCTAGGTTTCTTCCCAGATTCCAAGTCTTGCTAGGCAAAAGTAAACTCAGCTTTCAGATGCATCATTTGTTGAGCTTATTGTTTTTCCTGGTCAGGGCCTGATATTATTGTGGGAGTGGGGGGATAGTTACGAGGCAAAGAGCGTAAGATAGACACAATTTGTTCTTTCACAGCCTGCATTGCATGTTTTCATAGGCAGTAATACTGGCACAGTGGGGAAATGACTTGATTAGCAAGCCAGAGGTTGCCAGCCAGTTCAAATCCCCACTGGTATATTTCCCAGACTATGGGAAACACCTTTGTCGGGCAGCAGCGATATAGGAAGATGCTGAAAGGCATCATCTCATACTGCGCAGGAAGAAGCAATGGTAAACCCCTTCTGTATTCTACCAAAGACAACCACATGGATCTATGGTCGCAGGAGTCGAAATTGACTTGATGGCACACACTTGAGCTTACCTTTAATACTGCCCTTAATGAAAGTTTTGCTTGCCTCCGATAGGGAGCTTGGGATAACCATTACTTCATTTATTTTAAAATATCCAATGTGCAGTCAGTAATTTGTTTCTGGTGTATATTTCCCCACAGTGTGTCTGTCTGAGTAAGGAATGGTGCATTGGGAGGCTGGAATTTTCCACCAAGTTTGGGAAGCTCTCCTTCCTGTGCAAAATGGAGAGGAGTGGGAGTGAAGGCAAAATGGACTGATTACTGTAGGGTTGAGAGATTTCCCCAGTTGTGAATGCCTGATATTATGGAAAACTCTTGGTAGGGCAGAAAGTAATAGAAAGAACTAACCTGAAGAGCATTCCATCTACCAGAAAACTCAGCTCCAGAGTGTCCTTTAAAAAAAATACAAAAACCAATTTTGTCGATAAGCTAGAGGAAGGGAGAAGACACACACAAATAAGAACATAAGAAGAGCCTAGCTGGATCAGGCCCAAGGTCTATCTAGTCCAGCATCCTGTTTCCCACAGTGGCCCTCCAGATGCCTCTTGGAAGCCCACAAGTGGGAGATGGGCATGCCCCCTCTCCTGCTGTTGCACTTCTGCAACTGATACTCAGAGGCATCCCATCTCTGAACCTGGAAGTAGCCTATAGCCATCTATACTAATAGCAATGGATAGACCTGATCTCCATGAATTTGTCTAAACCACTTTTAAAGTCATCTAAGTGATGGCCATCAACTACATTCCATTGCACAGAATTCCATAGATTATGTGCTGTGTGAAAAAGTACCTCCTTTCATTGGTCCTAAATTTCCTGTCAATCAGTTTAATGAGATGACCCCTGGTTCTAGCATTGTGAGAGAGGGAGAAAAACTTATATCTACTTTCTTCATACCATACATGGTTTTATAAACTTCTATCTTGTCCCCCTTTAGTCATCTTTTTTCCTAAACTAAAGAGACCCAGATGTTGTAGCCTTACCTCATAAGAAAAGTGCTGTAGGCCCCTGACCATCCTGGATGTCCTCTTCTGCACCTTTCCCAGTTCTACAATATCCTTTTAGAGATATGGTGACCAGAGCTCTACATAGTACCTCAAATGTGGACACACTATAGATTTGTATGATGGCATTATAATATTAGCAGTATTATTTTTAACTCTCTTCCTAATTATCCCTAGCATGGAATGGAACTTTCCTTCACTGTACCCTTCCTGTTGGAGTGAAATGGGAAACATGTGGCAAGAACTGCTCATTCTCTCATTAACACTGGATTCTTTGTGAGAGGTTTGCATTTCGGCAAACTGTCGCTCTTCAGTTTACAACAATTTTCAATAAAACAACAAGGAAGTTCATATGGTTTGATCATACCATGTGCTACTTTCAAACTGTCAGATGTGCCATCCTGTATTTACACAGCCTCCTCTTTATGAAAATGGAGAAGTTGTTGCTCTACAACTGATTTATGGGCAAAACCATACATAAAATAGGCTTAGATTCAGGGGCGTAGCTAAGGGAGAGGGGGCTCATGTTTGCCCCTCTCCCCAGCATCCTCTCGGAGTGAGGGAGATAATGAAGAAAATAGGGAGAGGTGGAGTTGGGGGCCCTTAGGAGCTGGGGGACCTGGGTTCTTTGAACCCATCCGCTCAGTTTAGAGCTACACCTCTGCTTAGGTCTGCTGTTCTGGATGGGGTTACACTCCCCTGGAAAGAGCAGGTACCAGGGGCATAGTTAGGGGAGAGGGGGCCCGTGTTCACCCCTCCCACACCTCAACCATCCAGAGATGTGAGTTTTCGGAGGTATAGAAATGTCTTTATTAATAATAATAATAATAATAATAATAATAATAATAAATAATAGGGAAGGGTGGAGCTGGAGGCCCTCAGAAGTTGGGAGGCCCAGGTTCTTTGAACCCGTCTGCTCAATTATAGCTGATATGCCAGCCACATCCATTTCTGAAGATAAATGACCTTAAAGCAGTGGTGCATATGCTGGTAACATCCAAGCTTGACTACTGCAATGTGCTCTATGTTGGGCTGCCTTTGTACAAAGTTCAGAAACTGTAGTGGGTACAGAATGAAGGCTCCAGGGTCACCTGAAGAAATAATATTACACACATTTTAAAAGAACTACCCTGGCTGCCAATAGGTTTCTGGGTGAAATACAAAATGCTAGTTATTACCTCTATACAAAGTGCTAATTATTACCCCTGAAGCCCTGAACAACTTGGATCCAAGCTATTTAAGAGAACACTTTCTTCTTCACGAACCCTGCCACCTATTAAAATCATTGGGGGAGGTCTGGCTGTGCTTGCTATCGACTACATTGGTGGTGATGCAAAACCAGGCCTTTTCTAGGGTTACCCCAGGACTTTGGGACACACTCCCTAACAAAATTTGAGCCTCCCCTTCTCTGGATGTTTTTAAGAAAAATCCGAAAACATACCTGTTTCATTAGGCTTTTAATGTATAGTTTTAAAGTTTCAAGTTTTAGAGTCTTTGTCTATTTTTAAAATTGTTTTAATTTTGTTAATGTTTTAATTATTGTTGTGTTTTAAATTGTAAACTGCCCAGAGATTTGTACAGGGGTTTGTACATGGGGCAGTAAAGAAATGTGCCAAAAAAATAAATAAGCAAACAAAAATGTAAACCTTACAAGATCATTCGGGAACTACATTTCCCCCTCCGACCACTCCTCCTTCAATGCTTCCTGCCATCTTAGCTTCAAATATGAAAACAAAGAGAAGATAACTTGTTAGATCTTATTTATTTTGTTTATTTAATCAGCTATTGAAAATTTTGCTGCTCCAAGGTAATCTCCAGCACATTCCTTTACCACAATGGCATTAAAATGCCAGCTCTTAGTTTATTGGTTTGGCCTTGAGAACTTGCTGCTAGACACCAGCAAAATGCTAGCTGCAACTATGTTTAACTGAAAATTTTGTTCACATGATGTTTAAATAGGCTTCTAATACAAATGTAAATCTTGCATTGGCTGGATTGTATATTTTCTTTCCGTATATGACACATATAGTGTGCCTGGGTCTAACATAGAAAGTATGGCCACATTTGCACATAATGGGAAACCGTAGGCCATTCTAAACCCGCAGTTTGTCCTCAATCCCCCTGCCACATTCCCAAATGATCTGATCTGCGGGCTTCCTCTGTCTAATGATGGACAGCCATGGCAGCCAACCAGATACAGAGAGGGGGAGGAACTTCCTACCTTCAGCTCCAGTTATAAACAGCGGCAGCCTTCGGATGACACGCCGCCACTTTCTAACTACTTTCTATCCCCCGTGAAACCGAAGAGCAACCAAGAGTGACAATTCAGGTTTGTGTCCTGAAATCTTGGGTTGCTTTTTGGACAGAACCAAGGGTTCCTGAATCCGGACAACTGGAAACCCAGAAAAACCAGAAAAGTATGCTTGAATAAATATTTAGGGATACAGTTGCAAAATTACTCAATTCTGAATTAATTAGCCTCATTAAAATTATTTTGTATTAATTCATCAGCTCTCTGGATACTGTTATCACAGTATCTCCAATCACAATCCTAGTGACAATGAGTGAATATTAGAATAACCTCTAATTTTAGTAACATTTGGAGGTAACATTTGGAGTGTTATAATCATGCTAAAATTTGGGGGCTTTTTTATTTGTTTTTCTGTTTTTCTGAGTGGCTGTGTGTGTGTGTGTACGGCATTGAGTTTATGAAGTGTATGCATATTTAAAAGTAAATAAACTCATAAAGTGGAGATATGAAACCCCTAAGGTTAGTCAAACTGAAATATTTGTGGCTTTTGTTTAATAATATTTTGGCAAGTAGCAGTTATGTAGTAATTTGGTTCTAACAATGGTAATTTCTTTCTTACATGTGCAATCTGTGCTGATTTACTTACAGTTTGGGCAATTTAGTTGAGCTTGTTTATTTTTAGTTCTCTTTTGTTTGCTAACTGTTTTGTAGCAGAGAACATACACATCCTCTATAAATGCAGGAAAAAATCATTGTAAAACAAGTTGTTCTAGTAAGAACTAACTTGCCTATTTTCCTTTCACTATCCCTACAACTGGACTAAATTTGGTCCAAATCAGTTAGGCAGTTCACATTAGCCCACTTATGCCTCAAACGTCCATGCGTCTGCCATCTTGAATCGGGGTGAATGACAACATTACAAACTACGCCATTGTGGCAGAGGCGCTCTTACTGCTGGACTTCCAGGCCAAAGTCCAGGGCCTCCACACACACCCACACCCACGCCAAATCCCGGGTGGTGTGGTCATGTTAAAAATGTGTTTAAAATACTTGGGGCAGGGGCGCTCCAAAAGCCTTTAGGTCCTGGCTCCAAAATTATCTAGTTGTACCTCTGATTGTGGTGTCCCTGTGTACCACTACATATGGATGCATACAGCTACAGCTGGACTCAGCTTGGTACATATTGGCTCAGGCATTGCAGAGTGGGGGGGGGGGCACACACAGAATGCGGAGTGCTCTCATTGGCCACCTGGCTAAAAATATAATAAGGTTGTCTTAGCATAACAGCATTACATACCCAGCCTAGAGATCCCAGAGACCCATTACCATGGCTGACACACAGAGAAAAATTACTCAAAGTAGTCCCATTAAAATTAAAAGAACAAGTTAGGCATTGCCTTTCAATTTCAATAGAACTATTTGACTAATCTTCCTCATTACGTCAGCCTACGTGTTCAAAAGAGGATGAGCAAATATTGAACCTGCCTCTCAATTTTGAAGTCTGCAATTACCTACACAGGTACCGTGAGCTTCGTTGATCCTGTAGGACTTACTTCCAAGTAAATTTGTATAGGATTGGGCTGCATATTACTTGTTTTTGAAAGTACCTGTGAAGTAAATCAGACCTTAGAATTATGGTTTCTTGTTGAAACCTCTTTTGTACATATATAAAATAAGAGCTCAGCCTTTTGTACACACAATCACTATAAGACTTGCTAAATTATCATTGTATGTATGTTGTGCTGTCCAGTCGGTGTCAACTCCCAGCACATTCCATGTGATTTTCTTGGCAGAATACAGGAGGAGTTTACCATTGCCTCCTCCCGCACAGTATGAGACGATGCCTTTCAGCACCGCCCTACCTCGCAGCTGCCCAATATAGGTGACTACAGTTGTATTTACTAGGCACAGTCTGTCATACCGGCGGGGATTTAAACTAACAGCCTCTTGCACTTTAGGCAAGCTGCTTCCCCGCGGCGGCACGGCGGCTGATAAGTAATAATAATTATATAAGTGGTAGGTTTTAATGTTAGCAGCACAACAGGCAATTCTGCAGTAAATAGCTTGTGGATTAGAACTGTCTTCTCCAAATTCCGTTTTCATTCGCGCTATTCCCATCAATCGGTGTCTCCTCCATACTGGAGTTACACTTCTTATTTACACCCATTCCCTTGCTGCTCCCTCCTCCCCAAACCACTACCGCCTAAGATCTGAGCATGCGCGGTGAATACTACCCAGCTTCCTCATCAGCACTGCCTCGTTTGCATATCCATCATGCATTGCACGAAAGTACATCTACGTCGAGTAAACTTTAGTGCTTTTAAACGCGCGCAGTACAGTTTTACTCATTAAATTTACATCGTAACTTTGGAACTCTAGCAGTATATACTAATGAGAGTATATATGCCACTACCATTCTCTAATCACCCTCACCTGTAAAGCGGTTGCTATGTTCCGGGCAATGGCGTCGAAGAGTGGATAGTTATACTCTGGTTTCTCTTCAGATCGTATAAATCTTTCGCCTTTTACTAAAGATTTCCGTGGAGAGGAACATTTATGAGTTTGTAACTAATTTTTTGAGGCTCTGTTTCGGCAGGGCTGTCTGATGGTGTATAAAAATAGAACAAAAAGTGTGTCTGTTTCCGTTTCTCTCTATCGCTTGATAGTTAGTGTACGGCTTGTTTCCATGCTCAAAGGAGAAGGGAAACCATGATAGAACCCTTCAGCCTTGCACGAGCCATCTAAGGAATAGAATGGAAAGTGCGTGTGGATCCTGAAGCCTAATCCAGGCGATGCACGCCGGTCCCACACAGCGGCGGTCAGGGGTTCTATGGTTTCGCTCACGGGAACGAGGAGAGAGACTTTGGAACCCTCGCCCCCGACTGCTGAACAAACCCGCTACTGAGTGGCGGGAGCAAGCAGCACCAGGGCAGGGGTGAGGAGTGGCGTGAGCAGCAGGAAGAAGAGAAGGAGCGGTGGCGATGGCAGGACGTTAAAAACTTAAGAACCCCGAGGCGTCTGTGGATGCAATGTTTGGCCACGGTCCTCCACTGACCTTGCTGCGCCCCACTTTATTCTGCTCTTCTCTCAGAGCTGAACTCTAATGCTGCTGGCTCTGGGCAGCGCTGTGGGAGCTGCCATTAAAATACCCCCGCCGCTGCGGAACTTCCCCGAGAAGAAGACTGGGGGTGGATTCCTGAGATGTGTGCCCTACTGTGGACAAGGGCGTAGCAAGGTTGGAGTGGGCCCAGAGACAAGTTTTTTAAATGTGCCCCCCTCACTGAAGCTCAGAAATCTTAAATGAGGCTGAATAGTGGTAACAAAAAGCATAGTGTGTGTGTGTGTATATATATATATTTACACACACACACACCAATAGAACATCATCCTAAATTATTTTTTTAAAGGTTTTGTAAATTGTGGCTGATGCAAATCATTTAATGCTACTAGAGAAAGACATGCTGTTCTGGTAGCTCCAGGTCTTAACACTCACATCAATTTCGGAGGATGAATACAACTGAAGGAAGCCCTTGCGGGTGCACGGCTGGGGGAGTCAGTCATGTGACTTGCCTCTGGGGGGCCCCCAAGGCAGTGGGCCCCCAGACAACTGTCTCCCCTTGCCCTATTAAAGTTACACCCCTGGAGTGATAGTCCAAACCCAAAATTTTACCCCGACCCCTGGTTGCCATCCGTCTAGCAAACTGTCTGCAAGCGATAGAGACTGAGGAAGAGCACAGGCAGGAGGCAGTCTGGCCCTGGCCCTGACACTAGCATCAGCATGAGGGGTGTGGCCAGCAGCCTCTGGGCATCAGCTTGGGTGGCCCCAGAGCTACAGCCAGTGCTATCCTGAAGAATGTTAAGGCCATTAAAGAGAACCGCTACTTCCAAATGTGTGCTGAATGGCACTTTTCTTTTGGACAGGGAACTATAGGTGGTGCGTAGCCACATGAGGTGGCCTAGGAGCCATCAATACAGAACATGGCAATTTCTCCTTCTTCTTCTTCTGATTGTATTGCTTCATTCAGGTAATGAATGAAGCAATAATTCATTCATTCTTTCTTTTTGTGTGTGCATAATTTCATCCTAGGTAGGCAGATCCTGCAGTTAGACCTGGGCATCACTTTGGCTCTCCCTGTTGGCCTTTCTCCTTTCTAGGGTTCAAATTCCTAATTTCTCCCTATTTTTCAGGCACTGACTCCCAAGCTGACTCTCATGTTTAATGTCTGTTATTTTATTTTGTTTCCTTCTTCTAGATTATAGGAACGAATGTTATCTTTTTTTTTTTTTTTGTAGGCATTGGTTACAATAGTCTTCTGTAAACTACCTCTGCACTTTCTCTTAATCAGTATTATTTTCCCTTCTTGCAGGTGAGACTGAGAAAGCCACTTCCCTTCACCTAAGCATAGTTGCTACATCTTCATTGGCCTTTAAGGTAATTACAATAACAGACCTGTGTCGCAGAAACAACACTTTCAATGAGAAGATATGTGTCTGCCAAGAACATTCACACCTGCGGTATTAGGTTAGGCTAGACCAAGCTAAAGTGGAAATACAAAGCTATCCAGTTTCCACAATATGATCTTGAGAATGTGCCCATCATTTCCAAGAAGAACATCAGGAACCACTTTGAAGTGCTAAACCTCATTGATAGGGAACCAGAGGAACTGTGGAATAAAGTCAAAGAAGTAGTTAAGGATGAAGACAAGAAGAGACTGCCAAAGACCAAGAACGGAAGAAATCAAAATTGGTGTCAGGACAGTGGAAATTGCCAAGAAGAGGAGAGAAGCCAAAGTCAAGAAAGATAAAGACCTGATAAAGGAACTTAATGGGGAATTCCAGAAAGCTGTTAGAAGAGACAAAGACAATACTACAATGACATCTGTAAAGACCTTGAGGATGGAAATAGACACGGAAAAACAAGCCAAGTTTTCCAAAAGATCTCTGAACTCAGAGGGAGGTTCCAACCTCGAACTGGTATGTTAAGGGATGCCAAAGGACAGATAGTGACTGATTCAGAGAAGATCAAACAGAGATCTGGTATGTCTGGGGGCAAAGGTTCCTCCTCCTTTTTTCTCTTGCAGGCTTGTGGGAGGCTGAAGCCACTGGCAACACCCTAAATAGCCCTGAGCAGCAAGTTCTGGCAGATGGAAACTAGGAAACTGCAAAGTCTCCCCCTGTGGGCCCCAGTCCTGCAAAACCTCACCACAGTCCAGCAGCCTGTCCTGGGGGGCAGATAGTAAGCAGGGGGAGCCGAAGCAGACAGGCAGGCACCCAGTTCCTCACCTGGGGTCTCCCCGGGAGCAGATGTTCCTCCTCCTCTTCTCTCCTGCAGACTTCTTAGATGCCATGGCCTGTCTATACCTACAAAGATTAGAATAGTTTGGACAATGGTTTTTCCTGTGACACTCTATGGATGTGAAAGCTAGACTTTGAAGAAGCAGGACAGAAGAAATATTGATGCTTTTGAACTTTGTTGCTGGAGAAGACTTTTGAGGATACCATGGACAGCCAGGAAAACGAACAAATGGATCCTAGAACAAATCAATCCAGAATTTTCACTCAAGGTACAAATGAGCAGGCTCAAACTATCATACTTTGTACACATTATGTGAAGACCCAGCTCCCTTGAGAAGTCCATAATGCTGGGAAAAGTTGAAGGAAAGAGAAGAAGAGGACAACCAGCAGCAAGGTGGATGGACTCGATTACAACAGCAGTGAATGCACCACTGAGAGACTTAGAGGCCAAGTTGAAGACAGATCATCCTGGAGAGTACCTATGTGGTTGCTAAGAATCACCACTGACTTGACAGCACTTAATCAATCAATCAATCAAAACCAAAGGATTGTTCAGACAACTAAAAAAGAAGATGGGATGCATTTCTCCTCTAAGTTCTCTTTATTTGCCAGTTAACAAAAGCAAAGCTCAAACATTGACGTGATATAGAGGCACATAACTGGGTTTGCACGGTTTTGTTATTAGAGGTTTTCACTTTCACAGCAGTAGCAATAGCAAGAACAAAACAAAAACAAAAAACAAGAGATGTTCAGGATGCAAGAAAAGTAAGCCAAAAATTACAAAGTTGTCCCTCTCTCTCTCTGGGGCTTGCTACAGAAAAAGCTTTCAAAGTTGATTTCTTCAACACAAATCAAACCTGCTTTAGTGACCATTCAAGATCTCTCCCTTCTGCCCCAAGGCCTTTCAGGTGCCAGTTAAAAGGTTTCACTCTCACCTTCTCTCTTCCCAATTCAAAACAAAAAATCAAGTGACAGTATGGTGTAGTGGTTAGGGTGTTGGATTAAGACCGGGGAGACCTGAGTTCAAATCCACATTCAGCCATGTAACTCACTGGGTGACCCTGGGCCAGTCACATATCTCTCAGCCTAATCTACCTCACAGGGTTGTTGTGAGGATAAACATAACCATGTACACCGCTGTAGGCTCCTTGGAGGAAAAGTGGGATATACATGTAAATAAAAATGTTTTGCCTTAGGGGGGTGGGACAGGTGAAGGCCAAACACCAAGTGCTAAGCCACAGGTGCTGCTGTTCTCAGCAAAAATGGGGGCTCACACAAAGCCTACACAAATGGCTTTTGTCAGGTTAACTTTTAGTCATTTAAGAGCAAACACCCACCAAATCTACCTCAAAAAGGGACATGTCCCATAACACCCACAACAGAATGTTGCAGTAAATCCCTGTGGTACAAGTGTAAACTGAGCTTGTGGCTTGTCATGGTGAAAAAAGAAAAGTTAGCAATAAAGAAGGAGTGTCTGCTCTAACTGGGATCTTACTTAATATGCCACTTTTATCTTTTTATGTTTCCTGGGTTGTTTTTGTTGGTGGGGGAGGAAATTAGTTAGTTCTCAGTCCCGGCTCCTTTTCAAAGCCCTTTCCCCTCTGTAACACAAAACTGAAATGGCTGGTGGGGAGAAAAAAGTTTCACATACCTTTCCCCCTCAGCAGTAGCAATAGCAAGGCTACTTTCCCCCTCAGAAACAGAAGGCTTCTAATAGTTTTGAGGAAATGTTCCTCAAGCTGATATGTTTCCCACTCTTTTTGTTCAGTCCCTCTCTGTTTCACCACAGACCTCCAACCATTTGCACTTGACTGTTAACTGTCTGAGCTCATGAGCATTCCATCCCATTGACTAACATAGGGCTTTTGGCTTCCTTATGGGTGCTCCTCCCCACTTCAAATTTTTGGAAAACTGACATATCAGCAGGTTACCCTGAGTCTGCTGGTACTTCCCACCTGCCCACAGGCATCCATCCATAAGGTCCCCGAATCTCAACACTTTTGTAAATAACATAGAGGCGTTTTTCTGGGAACCCTGGAGCTTTTTAAAAGCAGAAGGCAGGCTTTTAAAGTAAAGTAGAGTTTTTAAAGTAGAGGTCTTTGTGTAGAGAGACAACTAGGGATCATAAGAGTATAGAAATAGACTAGGAAATACAGAAATACTTCATTTATTGGCATTTATCATTATGTGCTCTTGAATATTGCTTTGTACTGTCCAGATCCATCATGTTAATCTCTCCATGCGTGATTTATATGCTTCACTTACCATACCAGGTTTCATGAGCTATATATTCACTAATTAATTCTTGTTTACTTTGTCAGTTTTCAACTTTGAAAGTTCAGTCATTCATTAAGATTATATTTGCTTTTTGATTCTCATTCATGTTGATATTGTTCTATCATTTATTTGTGTCTAGCAGTGCTTCAATAAGCCTTTATTAATTCATTTCCGTTAAACCCATGTTTAACAGAACATGCATGAACTGGGAGGCTGCATATTGTGCGAACCTGTCCAAGTTTGGTTCCCGAGCTGTCTGCCCAACATTCTACCAACTTTCTTCACCCACTTGGAACCAAGATTTGAAGTTGGTGGAGAAAGTTGGTAGAATATTGGGTGAATGGTTTTGAGAACCTGATCTGAGTGGGTTCACATGATATGTCCACCAGAAGCACCTCTCTCTGGTTCCTGACATTTTCACAGGCAATGGACTTGCAGCCACTCAATCTAAATACTTATTAAACCATCAACCTATTCATTTTTCAGCAGTATTTATCAAAATAGCACAAGGGCTCTTGGGCCTGATCCAGCAGGGCTGTTCTTATGTTCGTAGGTGCTTTAAACGGCATGTCTCTCTTCTTTTGCATTGCCTCCTATTTCCCTCCCAGTTCAGTGGTATTACCATTTTCACCAAAACAATAGGAGGAAACACTTGTGCCTCAGTGTAGTTTCCTTCATCAGACTATGTGGCACAAGGGATACAAGAGAGCAGAGAGAGAAGTCAGAAGTGGCTCTGCATGGTGAGAGAGGCTTAGGATCTGGCTTAACCAGAAGCAACCCACAAGGTAAGGGAGATTCACAGCTGAAATGAATTATAATAAAGGATTTTAAGAAATAATGAAGATGCAAGGGAGGAGCATACTAGAGAGGAGAACATTATAATTATATAGCCTGAATTGACATGTGTGCCTGAGAGTCTTCCTTTCTCCTTTACAGATCTGCAGCACAAAGGTTTCCAAATCTACTGTAACATCCAAGTGGGTCAGAGGAACACTATTTATTGCTTGGTAGGCTAACAGCAGTGAGTAGTATTGAGGGCAACATGGCACAGCAAAAAAGGTGGTGGTGGTGGGGAACAGTCAGGTTGCCAGGAATAGCCAACACCTATTCCTGGCAGTTTGTCTTTTAGAATATTTTTCACAATAGCAAACCATTAATATATCCAGGATTGTTTTCAATAGTCACCTGAAGATTGATGCTGATTTCTGGACACTCCAAGCAAAGAGGATTGGCAATCTTAGAGGATAAAATAGGCACTAATTATTGCTATTTTTGTAGAATCTGTCCCTGGTAAATCAATGTCCCTATTTTATCCTAGGTTTTGCCTTTTGGGAATGCCTGGTTCAATTCTTTTCATGGAAGCTGAGAGAGTTTCTTCAGCTCCCTCCCCAAAGCCTCTAGAAATTAAACCTCCAAGTGGGTGGGAGGATGCATCATATCTCTAGGGCGCCTGCATGTACATGGGTGCACAACACTACGGCACTATGCACTGCACAGCAAATAGCAGATGGAATCCAACAGTGTGTAGGAGGTTAGTTAATTCATGGCATGAGGACTGGTTGTTACAAGTGTTTCCCTGTTTTTAATCTGTGAAATATTGAAGGAATCAGCAGCAGCTATTAGTTAATGTCCATGAAAATAGTGGTGAGAAAAGTGACACCCCACTCTTGTTGGAACATTTTCATTTTTTAAAAATATACATTTTATGTTGATTGCTTTAGAATTCCCCATTGCATTGTATTCTTTTTAAAAAGCTACTGAAAAACAAATCCTGGTGTGTGTGTGGTGGTGGGGAGATGCGGTGGGGGGGGGAGCCCTACAAGCAGCACCCAAATACTAACATTAATTCATCACCACAGCAGTCTTGTTCATCAGGTTTAACTGCTTTAGGACATTTAAATGCCCCAAAATGCTCACTAGCACAAAACAATTCCTTAACTATTTCCTAAAAAGAAAAACAGAACCAGCCTGACACAAGTGTGGAAGAGCTTCATCTGCAGAAATATCTCCTCATTTTGTTACCCTCCCCCCCACACTTCTTTTTGAAATATCTTTTTTAGTGAACTCTATGTACTTCCTCCTCCAGCACAGTAGTACCAATGGGTGGAATCCCCATTAATTAAACCAAAATAAAATTCTGATTCTGGTTCAGAGTTGCTGCTAATACAGTGTTAAGAATCAAACCTGTTTGTTTTTAAAAGTTGGACAGGCTCTTTACCCAAATGCCAATAAACTGCTCTTATAGGAAATGTACAGATCCACAGAAAGACATCTGATAGACAGAACTGCTACTGTCGTCATTGATTTTTCTGCAGAAGGAGACATGGTTATTCATGGACAGCCACACTTGACAAATAATGTCTGGAAGATCCAGGTCAATTTATATATTGATCATACTTGGGTAGTACCTAGATAGTACCCTGTTTCTTCTCTCCCCCCCACCCCCCACAATTGGTGGGATTATACAACTGTATATATTCTGCACATCCATATCACCACCATAGTGCATGCATAAAAACAATTGGAATGGTGCAGAATGTGGCATTTCAAGGATCTCAAGTTTTAATTTAAAAGTGGGAGCAAGTTTCTGTATGGCTCCCTCAAATAAATCTGCTGCTTCCTTTCAGGTCAAATAATAAAGAAGGGTTTCCCCCCATAATTTCCTGTCTTTCCTGGCAAGGATGGAGACCTGCGCCTGTTCAGGTCACACACAACACATGCAGAGAACAGTAGCTTATTCAGATTCTGAAGCTGTCACAATATAGCACAGATAATTTTGAAGTGAAACCTTTTCAATAGACCAACAGAAGCAGGGAAATTGAGGGCAGGAGGGTCCCATGCCAGTGTTTCCTGCTACCAAGACTGCTAAATCAGCATAGCATTAGCTATACATTTTTGGCATTCACTGAACAAAAGGAGGAAGCCCTGGAAACCAACCCCCACCCCCAATTATTTGCATTCATTATAGTTGCTTGAAATCTAAACAGAACCTCAGGTGGAACTTAATGGAAGAAAATGAACCATAGGAAAAGATTAAGTTAAGGGGGTCAAAAGCTGTGGCAAGAGGGTAGTGGAGACAATATCAGTCCCAGGAAAGAGACATGGAAGATGCAGAGTGGCTATTTATTAAGAGAATATTATTAAGAATAAATAATAAACATTTGTATAGTGCTGGAGTATTCAAAAGCAGTTCATAAGTATGATCTTAAGAACATAGGAAGCTGCCTTATATGGAGTCAGACTATTGGTCCATCTAGCTCAGTATCATTTAGCTGCTCCAAGGTTTCAAGCATGTAACCCAGAATGTGTGACATTTGTATAATAGTTGTGAAATGGGTTAATTGTATACAAGTCTGGTGGCCGTTTTGTAGTGTAAACTGTGCTTGATTGACAGCTGAGACGGCAAGGCCCTTGCTGGTGGAAAGGGGAAATCTCACTTAGAACGCTGGGGGAAGGCAGATGTCAGCTGAGGAGAGGTACCGTTAGGTCAGTTGGTGCTGGAGAAGGTGAAGAAATATTGAGAAAGGGAATAAGGAGCTGAAAGCTTGTTTGCTGCCCCAAGATTCTGGAATGCACTCCCTGCTGGAATAAGAGCCTCCCCATCCCTTACAACTTTTAAAAAGTCTTATTTTGTCACCAAGCTTTTTAACTGGACTGTGGCTTTAAGAAATTTTAAAGTCTTCATTTTTAATCTATTGATGTTGTTGTAAACTGCTCAGGGACAGAAGTTTGGGGCTGTCTACAAACTTGAATGAATGAATGAATTAATTAATATCTTTTAAGTGATAACTTGGTGAAAGAGTGGCAGCAGAGACTTTTACACACATGGCTTTTAGCTTGCATCGCCTCCGGAATGGAGTCCACAGGTCAGCTGGATTTACCCAGAAATCCCTGCGAGCTGTCAGGGACTAATACACACCCGATTCTGCTTTCCCCCAAATTACTGTTGCACATTCTAGCTTGGCTTGGGGTAAAAAAAAACCCCTCTATTTGCGGCAGCTTTTTCTTTTGTTTTTTAAACCAAGCTTTCTGGTATGCCCCACTGCTTGTCCTGCAGTGCATGGAGGGGCCATTGCCAGCAATTCGGCCTTTTTCAAAACTCACTCTTCTGCAAGGCTAAATGGAGGGGCATTTGACAGCTGTGTTGGGTATGGTCTGCTCTGAGTGATTTGCAATTATGAGCACAGCGAGGCGGGGGTTGTGGCAGATTGGTGAAATTCTGAGTCCAGAAGGGGAGGGAGAAATTCCTGAGTTAAATGCAAGCACCAATGGAAATGCAAAATGTGGGTTTTCCTGTGCTTTCAACATATACAATATCTTCTTTGTTGCTACTCCAGTTTTTTGGCTACTTTTAATTCATACTAGCTGACCTGGCGCAAAGCATTTGCGCCTATAGTTCTCCCTGTCATTCTTCCCCACCGGCCGGCCCAGTGGCGGGCATTCTCTTTCCCTGCTGGCCAGTCCGGCGGCAGGCACTTTCCTTCCCTGCTGGCTGGCCTGGCAGTGGGCACTTTCCCTTGCCAGCTAACCTGGTGGCGGCCACCATTTTCTCTCCCTGTACCCGTGGCTATCTGGCAACAGCTCGCAAACTCTCGCGAGAGCTGCCACACATGGAATTAGCCACGGGTACGTCTTAGAGAAATAAATATATAGAAGATAGATAGAAGATATGAGTCTCTGGCTTCATCTTATTGAAGCCTAGTCACCATAGGAACATAGGCTTTACATATGCAGATGTTGTTGGAGGATGCCTGGAAGCTTAACAGTGGAGACTACAGGTTCGATGTAACTAGAGCTCTTTGTATCTGAGCTGATTCCATGAGGCTGCATTTTTCTTCATCACAGAGAAAAAGCAATTATTTCTACTTTAAACTTCCATGACCTCTTAAATGGTCTGTGGTGGTGGTGGTGGTGGAACATTAGGTGATGAAGGCAGCCACAAAGGCATTATAAAAATCAGCAAAGATTTGGGTCAGATTTGGCAAGTTCGGGTTAAGCATTCTGTTGTTTTATCCGGCTGCTTGGCAACTATATTCATTCATTCATTCAATTTATTCAATTAACTAGCTGTCAAACTAACAACAAAAAAGGGTCTCTCACCTCCTCCTCTGGGGGATTGGTTGGAGAAAAACCTGGTGCAAGCTGTGGGAATGCACACAGGAAAAAGATCTGCAGGGAATGCTGACAAGAACCGACCCTATGTGAACGGCCCATCTAATCACCTGAATTAAATAGTAGCTGCAAAGCAGATTCGCTCTTTGGATAGCCCGAAGCAAGAAGCCATGTCTGGATAACTCCCAGGTGGTCTAGACTGCCCTCTGAAGCATGCCAGATATTTTTTCAAGGGGAGCTCTGAGGGAATTATCAGAGGAAAAGGAAAACATAAAATAACAAGCTGGGCACTATTCCTACAAGTATACAGAGAGTTTTTCCCCACACAGGGCTTTTAGCTCACATCTTCTCCGGAATGGAGGGTGTGCATTCAGATATTGGCCAGATTTCCCCAGAAGTCTCTTTGAGCGATCAAGGAGCACTTCACACATGATTTGAGTTTTTCATTGCATATTAGAGTATAGCCTGATTTATATCCAGGGTAAAAGAAAATCCACTTTTTGCATCATTGCTAGGGGACGGACGGATTTCAAACTCACAGTAAAGCCTCACAGTAAACTCGTGGTAAAGCCAGCTGTGTGAAACACACCAGGGAGAAGATAGAAAATAATTGTCTCTGCTAAGATTCTCTTTCGAATTATCAAAACCATTATGTGTGAACACCTGTTGTTAAGTGTAACCGTCAAGCTTTAAATAATCTGATAAAACAAAAGTCTTGTTCAATTTAATCAAGAGCTGTTGATAATTCTTCCCGCATGTTATTTGAAGATAAAAACTTTCTGCCATGCTGATACAAAGAAAAGGGGAATTGAATATTGGTCTCAGATATTGAGGGTTTAAAAAAAATCTGAGTGGTGGCAGCAAAAGAGTTCCCTGACACCAGGAAAATTTTGGAGGTGCCAGGTATTCACGGATTGAACCTTGGACCTTTTGCATGCAAAACAGCTGCTCTACCACAGACCTACAGCCCCATCTCCATTATCCTGTTATAATCCTAATGGAAAAAGGAAAGATAGTGCTATCGAGTTGGTGTCGACTCCTGGTGACCACAGAACCATGTGGTTTTCTTGGTAGAATACAGGAGAGGTTTACCATTGCCATCTCCCACACTGTATGAGATGATGCCTTTCAGCACCTTCCTATATCACTGCTGCCTGATATAGGTGTTTCCCATACCAACTGGGATTCAAACTGACAGCCTGTTGCTCCCTAGGCAAGTTGCTTCCCTGCTGTGCCATTAAGTGGCTAATCCTAATGAACAACACTGTATTGTTAAGTGTAGGTTTGGATGATACAGCGTCTCCCTGGCCACATGTGATGAAGAGAATGGATAGATTGTGAGCCCTTTGGGGACAAGGATCCATCTTATTTATTTATTATTTCTCTGTGTAAACTGCCCTGAGCCATTTTTGGAAGGGCGGTATAGAAATTGAATAAAATTGTGCATATATTTCAGGTCATAAGGGTAGTGAATTACTGTTGAAAGTAGGATGCTATTCTTGTTCTGCATTGTAGCTATGCCTGTCTGCTTTTTGTAACAGCCCTTGCTCCCCCACACCAAATATCGTTTGAACGCACATCTCCAGGTGATCACTACAGAAATTATCCCTGAAAGTATAGTCTAAAAAGTATAATAATGAAAGTATAATACTCAAGGATATTTGGTGTGTGTGCTCACACCAAATATCCTTGAGTATTATCCACTGAAAGGCTTTGGGCCTTCATTGTAATGCCTGTGACTTGGAGCATCACAAAATATATGCTGCAAAGGGAGGAATTTTGTAGTTAAATTATCGTTTGTTGTGCCTAGGATTGCCACATGTCCAGAACTGGCCTGGACAGTCCAGGATATCCTGCTTCTGTGCAGGGTGTAGGAAAGGTGTCATCTTAGAAATGAAATGTTCAGGAATTTGCATAGGAAGATTGCGTTAACAAATTTTATCAATTTTTCTAGTGCTTCTCTTCAGGCACTGTAGCTACATGGTGTCAGTGTTTAAAAACCCCCATATTCTTACCCTTTCTCTGTCACCAGTGCTACCAACTGGCTAGGTTGGTCATACATACATAAGATCCACCTTCTTTCTAGAACACTCATTGCCTCATGCAGCCCCTGCAGTCCCACAAGGGCCCCTCTTAAATGACAGGAAGTAGCCCCTATGTGGAGCAGCAGGAAGAAATGCAAGGAGCAACAAGCCTTACCATACAACTGCTTGTTCTGTTGCAACTTGAAAGATGAAGCTGTGCAGACGCTACAGAGTCAGACCCAGCCACTGCCCCAAAACTACGAGCCCCTAATTTTCTCCTGCACAAATAATGCTATAGGGAAAATTCACAACCAAGCTCTACTGTTGAACACTTTTTCTAAGCTCGGTGAAAAAAATATTAGGGTTTTATTATTATTATTATTATTATTATTAAAACTTTTATACAGCCCTTCCAAAAAGCTCAGGGTGGTTTGCTTCCCCACCTTTTGACAGTTACATCCAGGAATTCTCTTCAACACATTATTATTATTATTACTACATTTATAGCCCACTCTTCCTCCAAGGAGCCCAGAGCGGTGTACTACATACTTAAGTTTCTCTTTCACAACAACCCTGTGAAGTAGGCTAGGCTGAGAGATAAGTGACTGGCCCAGAGTCACCCAGATAGTTTCATGGCTGAATGGGGATTTGAACTCTGGTCTCCCAGGTCCTAGTCCAGCACTCTAACCACTACACCACGCTGGCTCCCAGGGGCATAGCTAGAGAGGAGAGGGGGCCCGTGTTCATCTCTCTCTCTGGCGGCCCCCTAGAGTGAGAGAGATAATGAATAATATAGGGAGAGATGGAGCTGGAGGGCCCGTGTTCTTTGAACCCTTTCGCTCAATTATAGCTACGTCCCTGGTGGCAACCTATGGTGTGCCCCTATACATGCGGGACCTGAGGCCAGGGGTTCCCAACCTGTTGTATGCTAGATGTTGTTGAACTTCAACTCTCATAATCCCCAGCCACAATTTATTCTGGCTAGGGATAAGAGTTGTAGATCAGCAGCATCTGGAGTAACACACATTGGGAACCCCTGCCCCTGGAGAACAAGCAGAGTACCAAAAGTTCTCTGTTCTCCTAGGGCAGGGGTTCCCAACCTGTGTTACTCCAGATGCTGCTGATCTACAGCTCTTATCCCTAGCCAGAATAAATTGCTCACCCACAAAGTGAAGTCTTCAAATGCCTGAAGTAGGCTATGGAATGTTTTAGGCCGGTAGTATGTACTGATCATTTCCCCATTTTGCATCTCTGCTTGTAGGACAAAACACTTCTTTGTACCAGGCAGCCAAAGTGTGGTCCATACCATGCTCTTGTGAACACAAGATGGCTGCCTAAAAGGATAGGAGTTCTAGAACCCAGTGCTGTAGACTGGCAAACAGTGGCCTAGGAATGCATGACTAGCATATATTAGGACTGGTAAGCAACTGCCTCTGTCCAGACTTGCCCAGGTGAGCCTTTCCAATTGGTGAAGGGAGGTTTCCATCTGTTTGGGGTTTTCTACAGCAGCATGGTACTACAGTTTTGTTAAGTACTTTATATAGAACAGGCAGTATTCAGAGTCCTGAGGTTATGCCTTTTAAAGTACTTGTGCAATACCTGGAAATGTCTTTAGAGATTAAGTACAAAATTTTAACACTGTTTGAGTAATATGATTGTTACAGGGCAAGTCTGTGCATGTTTACTCAAAAGTAAGTCCCACTGTGTTCAGTGATATATTCTTAAGTGTGCACATCTTCAGCTTTAGTTTTAAAGAATTTTTATACATTGTTGTCAGAGAACCATAGATGGGAATGCATGCATGTGTATATCAAGTATGTGCCCTGCTCAGAAACATTCCAACCAGTGTTGTTTACCAGTTCACACTCTTGCTAGTTTCTGTCTGCTTTCATTTGCAGAGGACATTATGGCACAGCATTGGACTATGGTCTTCACTCTGCCACTGCTGTGGATTCTCATCATTTCCATCCCAGAGCTTCTAGATGGCTCCCAGTGCCCCAGCCATTGTACCTGCTCTTTCTCTGAACAGTTTGTCCATTGTGCTAATGCCAGCTTATCTTCTCTTCCCACCAACATCTCTTCCACCACAGTGGAGCTCGACCTGCAGTTCAATCAGTTTGATAGGCTCCTGGCAGCCTCTTTTCCAGATTTGCCCGAGCTCAGCACTCTTTACTTGGGGAGCAGTCATGTGCACTGGATTGAGCCAGGAGCTTTTCAGGGAGTTAGGAATTTGTATCATCTCCATCTGGACAACTGTCTTTTAGAAGAAATCTCAGAAGGAGTGTTTGAAAACCTGACCAGTCTAGTCTTCCTACATCTGCAGCACAACCGGATTGCTTGTCTTTCACCAGGTATTTCTTGATATTGGAAGCCACCAACTCAATGGTTGCTGGGAGGGAAAGACATGGTCCTGCATCCCAATTTTCTTCATCCTTTCTATTCTCATATTCCTATCTCCATTCCCAATTGCCTCTATGTTTCTACAGTAGGAAAAGCATGCATACAGTATGAGGCACATGAAACAGGGTAGACAGATGGGTGGGACACAAAGCTTAGAAAAAATATTCTTCAGCACAGCTGATTTGCAATTAGTATCTTACAAATGTCTGGCTCAGCCCTCTGTATGAATGGTACAAAGTGTTGAGAGGAAATCCCCCCCCCCGCTTAACAGTAATAAAATAAAATAGGGCAATAACAACAGATACCCAGCTAATTATCTTGGTTTGAGGAAGGGGGAAGAACATCTGATAATCCTTTGATAAGTTTGCAGCATTTAATTCTGACACAGCAGCATATTTCTAACAAATCAATACTGCAAAAATTGCTGTGGGGAAATTATGCACTTCTCCAAATTTAAAACACACACAGGAGGGCAATAGACAAGCATACCTTGTCTGCTCACTACCAGGACAGACAAATTCACCTGACAGTAACCTGAGGTGTGTTGATTGGGAAGGTTAGGCCTAAAAACAGACCATGCAGACAAGTATTTTCAGTGAGAACCAGAAGCACACCAGGATTTTATTAAGTGAAACATTTGCCCCACCTGAGCTGTAAGCTGGTCTCGCAATATCCATTATCATGGAAACAAGCAGGAAGAAGCATCTTAGACCCAACGGCAGGGTAGTAATTAATCGATGGTTACTAGCTCTCACTTAGGCATAGCTTTCGCTTTCCCTCTTCTAGGTGTGTTTTCCTCTTTGAAGCGACTGAGTTTCCTAGACTTGAGCTACAACTTGTTGACGGAGCTCTCAGACCAGTCCCTTCGTGGTCTCCAACAGCTACGTCAACTTTACCTCAGTGCTAACCTTATTGCCAACTTGTCCACCAGAGCTCTCCCAGGCAACCTCCGCACGCTCTACCTCGACTGGAACCAGCTGACAAGTGTGCCTGCCAGCATCCGTACCTCTGTCACACTCTCCAGCCTGCATCTTAGTGGCAACCCAATCAGGGAGCTGACAGTTATTTCCTTTGGCAGGAAGCTCGTCTCCCTCAGGCAGCTGTTCTTAGATAACCTGCCTCTGGAGAACGTCACTGGCTCATCATTCAAAAGGCTACGCAGACTCGAGGTCTTGAGCCTGCGGAACAATAGCTTGGAGTCACTGCCATCTCTAGCATCACTGAAATCTCTCTCTACTTTATATCTGACCGGGAACAAGTGGCATTGTGACTGCAAGTTGATCTGGCTTCGCACCTGGCAAAAGAGAATTATTCGAAAAGATCGCAGCCCAGTGGAATGTTGGTCCCCTGAAGCCCTTCAAGGACAACTCCTGGTGAATATAGAGGTAACCACCAGACTGACTCACACTGAGAGGGCTCATGAATACCTTTAACAAAATAAGGCTGCTAATTGATTTGATTTAAAAATTTTAGTTGGTTGATCATTTTTTTAAACTTCAAATTTAAATGAATTTACATACATCACAAAACCCTCAATATAAATGCCTCTTTAAGGTTCTTGAAGAAAATATGTAATTGGTTTTATGTTAGATACCTTGTGATGAAATTTTGGGAGAATTATCCCCTTCATGCAATATTTGTGGGATAGCTGCTGAGATTATGGGTTTTCATAAGTGTCACTTATGATACATAAGAAATGTCATAAGTGCCACTAAGCAGCAAGCTGGGTGGTGCAGGAAGTTGCTTTCCCTCCACCCCCAGTATATATCAGGGGCATAGTTAGGGGAGAGGGGGCCTGTGTTCACCGCTCTCTCCAGCGGCCCCTTGGAGTGAGGGATATAATGAAGAAGATAGGGAAGGGTGGAGCTGAGTGGCCCTCAGAAGCTCAGGTTCTTTGAAACCATCTGCTCAATTATAGCTACACCCCTGGGGTAGGTGGGTGTGTACACACAGACACATATATACATACACACAAACTTTTGAGTCTACTTTATTTGGTCTAAAGTTTAGTTTAGTTTTACTTTAGTTTAACTGCCTTTATTCCTCTAGCATACGTGCTCCTTTTCCAATTATTTCCCTTCCCCACCTCCAATTTTAATTGTTCGCATCAAGTGCAAGGGGGAAGAGTCCCCAGAAGCAAACTGATGAAGGGGCTGCATATAACCAAGCTGCTACTGCTAAGAAGAGAGATTTATTTGTATTAATTGATATGCTGCTTTACCAGATAAACTACAGGTTATGTTTCCGTAAACTCCTTTGAGCTTACGAAAGATAGAAGACCACACCACACTAAAACTATCAAAAAATCAAAAGCCAAAAATAAAAGCAGCCAGAATAAAAGTTAACCTGATAGTAAGACCATATTATTTTAATAAGCCTTTCCCCAAGATAAAAGCCTCTGTTTAGTAGGGGGAAAAAGCAGGCTTCTTTGGGGAGGGGATCACATAGCTCTAAGGTGGAATACAGAACATCTTGTATATTTGCCTTTGACCTATTATAATGTATAGGAACTGGTTGCCACTGCTTGAGATCACTCTTTACATATTAGGGAATGTTCTAGTACTGGCACAAGTTACCGTATGTACTCAAATCAAAGACAACTCTACTTTTTAAGGGGATCTTCTTAAATTCAGAGTTTAAATAAAGGTTATACCTACATTTATTCAGAAGGAACAGGACTTTGAATTTAAGACAGCCTCCCGATTTCTAATATCAAAACTTGGAACAAACCTAGTATTGGATTCAGGTAAATAGAGTAAGCACTCAAAGCTTTGTAACTTTTGCTGATTCTGTAACTCATAGGAACATATAGGAACATAGGAAGCTGCCATATACCGAGTCAGACCATTGATCTATCTAGCTCAGTATTGTCTACACAGACTGGCAGCGGCTTCTCCAAGGTTGCAGGCAGGAGTGTCTCTCAGCCCTACCTTGGAGATGCCATGGAGGGAACTTGGAATCCAGATGCTCTTCCCAGAGCGACCTCATCCTGAAAACATCTTACAGTGCTCACCCTTCTAGTCTCCCATTCATATGCAACCAGGGCAGACCCTGCTTAGCTAAGGGGACAAATCATGCATGCTACCACAAGACCAGCTCTCCTCTCCTGAATGCATGACAGAAAGGCGAGAAAAGCCTCAAAGCCAGCAGAGAAACCCCACATCCTGATAAATGTTGGAAGGCTGAGCCTGTCTGTTCAACATATAATTTCTGCTATCTTAATTGGCTGCTAGTTTCTTCAGGTGATTGCTTTGACCAAATGTGCAAAACCCTTTGCCACCTGGGTGACTATTGCTTCCATGGGGCAGCTGATAAGGATCTGGCACCAGCTCCCAACTATACAGTGTATAATACAGGAGGAGGAAACTAGTAATAATCCGAGGTTTGGAATAAAACAATTTTTTCAGAGCTGAAGTTGGCATAAAACTGGAAGAATTGTTGTCTGGTAAGCAGGTTTTCATAGTCTTTCAAGATGTGCAAAACTTCTTAAGAGACAGACAAAAATTATTAAGGACAAATAAGTACAGGTGGACCTCGTTCTTTTCTTGGCTGAAGTCACAGATCGCAAAACTACAGATAACGAGGAATTGAGGCAATAGGAATAGGGGGGTTAGATTCCTGGAGGAAAAAAAAGTGGGTTAAAAAGGCTGAAAACTGAAACAATATTTGAAAGTGCCATACCATGCTCTGCGGGTCTCCAGCTGTCCAGCAATGCCCCCCAAAGCAGCAATTCTGCCATTTTTATATGAAAAATTATGGGGAAATTTCCCCCCTTTAAAAAAAGCCACAAAATAGTGGCCAGAAATTACCTAGGAACTGCAGATACACAGTTTTAAACCCTTTTATTTACTGTTTATACAGAGGTCAATTATTTGGATGTTTTGACCACGAGTAATGTGGTCTACTAATATATACACTATAGACAGCAATATTCCTCATATCATATTGAGTTCTCTAGAACTTTTGGCTTTAAATGAGTATGCACATTGGTCCTTCTGCAGATGTTGAACCACAACTATGATCATCAATCAATCAATCAAAGTTTATTATGGTCTATGACCAGCACAACAAGGGGGGGGAATACAATTAAAATATAAATAATTTTTTAAAACGAAAACAAGAAGTCAACAGTCTTTGTGATTGATTGATAGATAAACTATGATCATCCTTGAGTACTGACCACTGTGGCTGGGGATGGTGGGAGTTGTAGCCCAAAAACAGCTGAAGGGTTGCAGTTGTGCAGACCTGCTTTAGACAGAAGGTGTGTAAAGAATTATTGGAGTCTATATGTTATCTCTAGGTGTCACATACTGAAACAAGGGATCATCTTTTAAAAGCGAGAATGACTGACCACATCACAAAATTTAAGAGTGAAAGAGGATTGTCATACATGTCCTTGTTTTTGTCCAGTTGCAGAAACTGACTTGTCCACCTTTTCAAATGGAGTCTGCTACCATCAGCTCCCCTGCAAACATCATACCCAAGGCAGCGACACTATCCAGTGAAAGACCTCTGCCACAGACTGTTACCACACCTTTAACTACTTTAATTACCAGCAGGACCACCTCCACTTTAGGACCAACTACTCACAAGAACCTCACCATAGGATCAACTATTCAGAAGAACCCTCTGGAGAAATATGATCCTTGCCTCTCCAGCCATATTAATAGCATCAGCACAAAGACAAAAGGCAATACTGCACTGGTGGTTGCCTGGTCTTTCTCTGGGAAACATGACCAGTTTGAAGTGCGCTGCAAGTCTTCTGTGGATCAGCACAGACTGCGAGTGATTGGAGAATTAACAGAGATTGAGCTTCAACATCTCCAACCAGGGACTGATTATCAAGTTTGCATTATTCCCCAGAATGAGAACCTCTTGGAGTGTGTGTCCCCTACAGCCCAGCAGTGTACCTCAGGACATACTGGAGCTTACACTCTACCCAAACACAGCAACTCTGATATAGGAATTGGTGTCAGCATTACACTTCTAGCATTGATAGGCTTGGCCCTCTTTGCCTTTTATAGGTGGAGGTCCCGACCAATCCAGTTCCAGCGCTACTATGATGAAGATGGCCTATTTTCTCAGCCCCAAGTCATTGCCCAGTCCAAGCTAACAACAGAGTCTGTCTACGAGAGCTTCGATGATGACCAACATGTTTACATGACTGCTTCTAGCCAGTGGCTTAAATAGAAATGTCTGTTCTAGTTCTGGGTTTCCTGCAACGAGCAGTCGGTTGGACTAGATGGCCTCTATAAGACCCTTCCAACTCTGTGATTCTGTGGCTGCACTCCTGCTGCCTCCACCCAGAACACTAACCTCTGTGATTCTCTGATATCCAAGGCAAATAACAAAAAACCCAGTTCTGAGGCTCTGCTCTAAGCTTAATTAGTTATTTTAGCAAACAGCAAATGCTAAATGTTATGAATGGAACGCAAACTGTTCACAGCTGCGGGTGAGGAGGTTACTAAAGGACTATAATGGAAACAGATTTAAATAGAAGACAATCTCAAACCTGTCCACTTCTCACTGAAAAATTATTCCAAGAAATATAGTCAGCTGTTCACTTTTAGAAAACTGGAAATTAACTGTATAACTCATGCTTGCATCAAATCATGGCTGCGTTTGATGTTAGAAGAGGATCAACATAATTTGCACCAAGTGCAGTCAAGTTTGTTAAGATGTGGACCAAAGAGGGATAAGCAGGCAAAGGGCAAAGCTGCAGTTGGGCTATCTGGGACTTACTTCTTTCAACCACTATATTTAGAGGAATTGCCTATATATTTAACTAAAAAGTATTTCTTAAGAAATGCATTATCTACAATGTATGACAAATATCTATTGATAAAGAATATTGCATGGATAGATGTTATTCGGTTTCTTAATTATGTATATTAGGTTCCTGCCAGATCATGATGATAGAACAATCACCTCAGACTCGTCACCAAATTAAATGATAGGGGCACCAGTGGTGCTGAGGGAAGGGAGCTTAACTCTCCCCACTGAACATTTTTGTGTTCAAAGCTGCTCTCCAGTTGCTTCCCCACTCATGGGGGCAGAAACACACACAGCACTTTCTTTCCCCAGCTTTGAGGGACAATTTAGATTGCAAAAAGGTCTTATGAGGAAGTCCGCTCATAACTCACTGCTGCAGCAACTGAATTTGTAGCTTGCCAAGGATGCATTTCTGTAAAAACAAACACAGAAAAGACAACCACCACCACACACATAAATACAGACAAGTCACATAGAGAGGCATTGCTACCTGTAGTGTGCCAGAGCTCTTTCCACAAATTTGGAAATTGCCAAATGCTCTGCTGGAGTTGGGAGCCATCCCTTTTTTTCTGGAACAATTATTTACTGCATACAGTCCACATTTTATTGAAGATGGAAGGAGGAAAGAACCAGCTGTGTTACTTCAATAGATAAAAATGAACTGTAGTTAACCAAGTGTAGCTAGTAGTTTAAGAATGCAGTTAAAAGTTCTCACTGAGAAATATTTAAAAGCAACCAAAAGGAGAAACAAGCCTCCAGTTAGAGTTGAAAAGGAAAAAAACCCACACAACTTTTTAAAGAAAATGAGTTGGCATGTGCAATATTCACAAGTTATCCAAGCAATACACAAGACTGGGCTGCATTCATTTCTGTGAGGCAGTAAGCTAATCACAGCAGTACTTCCCATGTCCTCTTAATCAAACAACCCACCAGGACTGGCTCCTGTGCAAGTCCCGCTGAAATGAACAGCAGCTGCCTGAAGTTGTTCTTTTGCATAGAACTTGCATAGGAGATGCTCCTAAATATTTATCAATCCTATCCTCTGAATAAGAGACCCATTATCAGAATGCCATGGCACCTGGTGAAAATCTGTGAAGTGAGAAACTCATTTGCAACATACTTCCATCTCTTCTAGTTTTGAAGTTGCCCAAAGGGAACACAATAAAGTGCAGAAATATGATCAATATTTTAAGTGGAAATGTAGGACAACAGATATTGACTTTCAAGTGTAGCTAAGGAAACAGAAATAGTCAATATTGTTATTGTATGAAGAAATCTGTCGATTTTCAGTTCTATATCTGCTTGATGAGCCCAGTTTCCATTTGTGAAATCTCCACTCCTAAATTTAATTTAATTTATAGAAAATTAAAACACTCCATAAAAAAAGATTGTTTGCATTCCAGAAATGGTAGGAAGAGAAAGGATAAAAACAAACCGATTCGAAGGAGTATCACAGATGATTATGCATATTCCGAACCAAGTCTATTTTAATTGGGCACATGTGTGTTTGAAGCAATATTACTAAACAGTCTTATGCAGGCCACCAGAATCAGAAAAGTGGTGGAAGGATCACTCATAAAAACTAAACAGGCAATGACATATCCCAAATTAGGAATATTTGCCATATCCCATACATATACTGCACCCCAAAACTCAGAGAAATGGCAAAAACATCATTGCTTTTATATCTGGCACTGGCCTGCAATTGAAGGAAAGAAGCCCCAACATTGGGCTTATGGCTCAATGTAATGAAAGCTTGCTTCAAAATTTTGCTGTTGCTACCCAGAAGGAGAAGGCCCTTTGACAAACAGTACAGTTCCAAGACCTAAGGTGAGCCCCAAGTTTTGACAACAGCTGAATTTGAAAACAGAAAGTGGAAACGTAGCCTCAGAGGAGGAACAAAATCACAAGAAGATACACTGGGAAAAGCAGAGTTCAGTTTGGAAACATGGAACTTAAAACGTAATAAAAAACCCACGCACACACAAAAACATAAAAAAGCACATGGCAGAGTTCCTCAAAGTTTGTTAAAGCGGAAGGCAGCTAGACATCCTGGTGACAAGACAGGCAGAATGCTTCATCCATAAGTTCCAATGTCTTTTCCTGCTCTCCATCTCAGAGCACTCTGCAAACAGTCCTATGATGGGGAGGGGCAAAGCTGTCTGGACATTACAGCTGATGGAGGGTTTGCAAGAGTAAGTGGCGGGCAAAGGAGCAGGAATCCAAAGCACGGTTGGGTCTGCAGAGATGAAATGTAAACAGAGAAAGATACAATTAAAATACAGAACTAATTTGAACATGATGCCTGAATTTTCATTAGAAGGCAGGCATTCTAAAAAAGAATTCATTTTAACGCAGAACCCTTAAGTTAACAGGAAACTGCAGTCACCCAGACCCAACACTCTGATGCCTGGAGCACCCCATACTTTCTCTATGCCCTGCCCCCAGAGAGAGGAGGGAGAGCAGATTGGAAGAAAAGGCCACCATTCCTCCATGTAAGGAGAAAAAGGGGGCATTGCTGCTGCCACTAGTGAGGAGGCAGTGGCTAGACACCCACTAAGGAAGTGGTCAGAATGGCAGGTGGGCCAGTGGAAATGGCCAGTTTGCTATGCCTATGCCAATTCACCACTTGAGGCAGCTGCCTCATTGCATCTCCTTAATGGATTGGACATGCACTCACCAGTTGCTTAGAGCAAAAACAACAACACTGATTGTTTCCCACATTCAGTGGAATGAGTCAGGCACACTTTTAACCTTACACATGCCATGGCCTATATAACTAAGTAATTATAAAAACTGTCATGGTGGAGTAGAATGAGATTCTACAGGTAGGAGGAGAATGGGCTATCTGAATATGGCATGAAAAAAGGAAAGGAGGTGTTGTACTAGAAAGAAGGCTATCTGGAGTGTATAATGAATATGCACACACATATTCTTCAACAATAATTTGGGCACCCCTCTTTCTTAGCAAGAAGCCTTGTTATTAGCAAACAGCACTGTGCATACTACCAGACACAATAGCATACAAAGAGCTAGATAGAAGAAGAAAGCAATTTAAGCTCCCTGTGAACAACTCCCCCTCCCCACAATTCACCATGGTCCAAGTTTCAGATCCATTAGGAAACCTAGTTCATAAAACCATCAGGATAGAGAATTGATGCTATTTCACGAGGTTTTCTCCCTATTGGAAAGTGAGGAACACAATATCTTATATCAAGGAAATGTGACATTGGATTGTTCCTGGGGTCCCCCCTTAAATCCTGCACAATCACACATCTTTTTCAATTCTTTTGGAATTGAGAAAGTGAACTCTAGGCATGTAGAATTCATATTCAGTACACAGTAGAAAAATACCCAGACTTTTAAACGATGCTACATTAAAACAATGTTTTATCTGTGGATATCTTACAGCCCCAAATCTTGGATGTATGGTATATCGGTTTCATTTCTACTATACACTAAACAGGATGGATATAAATCTCTGGCTTAGTGGAGATTCTCTATCTCTTACCTCAAAGCTAGTTTTACGCAAGCTGTAATTCCTAGAGTTACAAGTGTTTTAAACTTCAAAATACAAATGTTAACCAATTAACTATCAACATTATTTTGCTAAATGTTTTGTTCAGTCTTTAAGACAGGCTGCAAAAGTGCTAGACTAGGAGTGTATAATGTAAGAGTAACAGCCTGGAGTTAAGATGGTGATGAGGTAGCAGCTTTTGATGCTCGCTCAGAAATGTTTTTTTGTGTTTTTTTTACTCCTTCCGTTTCCTTTGCCTCATGGATTGCATATTTGGCAGCAAGTTTTAAATGAGTTAGTTTACTTGTTAATCCCCCCACCTCCCCGATTACTATTGTTTTTGGGAACTGTTACTAGGGATGTGCACAGACCAGTAGTGGCAGTTGGGTCAAAATTCAGACCAAACCACTGCTCTGCGAACCAGTTTGTCAAACCGACAAACTGGTTCGGCCAGTCAAACTGGCTCAAAGCGGTTCGTGATCGAACCACTAGAACAGGCCTGGTTCATGTCAGACCAGTTTGATCATGAACCCGGTCTGTGCACACCCCTGGTTGTTACTGCACTAGAAGATACAGTGTAGTGTCACAGCTTTTTTTCCTGCAAGATGGCGATTAAAAAGAAGAAAAATAGTAAATGTCAGTGAAATAGTGATGTCAGTGATATAGGAACAAAACTCCCCAAACAAGTGGAGATGGAAAATTATTTTAATTCCCAGGAGATAGTGATTTGGAATGTGGCAGATTGGAGGTTACGAGTCAAAGATGTTTCATTTGTAAATTGTATTTTGGGGCTTGATTTTATATTTGAACAGGAAACTTGGCTTGATGAGGAGCCATATTTAGATGGTTTTTCTTTTTTTCTGGGAGCTGTGGTGGGGAAGGGGAGGGGTAGACTATATGGAGACTTGGGACTGTTCGTTTCTACTATACTACAGGCATCAATCAATAAGTTACCAACTTTTGAATGCTTTGCAGTGGTGATTATGATTACATTTAATAGTGCTAGTTTAAGATAAATGTATACACTGTATACCACCAATAAGGTTGAATACACACATTAAAGAAGTCTGGGGTAAATTTGAGGGATGTGTAAACATGTTGCAATGTACTTCCCCCCAAGCCTTTACAGGTGAAACCCATTATCAGCAGGTGTTCCATTCTCCACTAGAACCACGGTTATCAGAACTGCGGATAGTGGGGCATTGTGGCAATGGGGATGGAAGGGTTAGGTTCCTGGAGACTGGGAAACTGCGCTAAAAATGGCCAAAAACTGGAGATGAGGGAGAAGCAAAGTAAAATGCCTTACCATGCTCTGCAGGTCTCCAGCAATGCCCCCCCCCTCCCAAGTCCAAATTCCTACATTATTTTGCAATTTTTCATGGGGGGAGGGTTTGTGCCAAATGAACCACAAAATGGCTCTTTCACAAAATGGCAACCGGAAATGACCTCCAAGGTCATTTCTGGACATCTCCAAACCACAGTTACATGGATTTTAACCTTTTTGTATCCACAGATATCGAGGTTGGGTACAGTAGGCCACCACGGATATGCAGAACCATGAATAGCGGTACTGCATATGGTGAGGGCCACCTGTACTATAACTACAGGAGATTTCAATGCAAGAATGGGCAGGAATGATCTATCATATCAGAAGTTTAAAAGCTGCCCACCCAAACGGAAGATGTCCCCACCCCGCTCACTTTTCAACAGTTTAAGGACGAAGTTGCAAACTTTGCAGGTTTTTGTGTAGCACAAGCCATGGTCAAATGAGTTGCATTTACTCAGTGGTACAGCATCTGATTTCCATGATGAATTCACCTAGTGTGCTGGGTATAGAATGTCCACAATTGACTATATTATGGTCTCGCAAGACTCATTTATTTGAACCATTTTAAAGTTGCAAATTGCCCCGATAGTAATTATTTTCAAATGGATGAAGGTGCCCAAGAAAGGCAGCCCATTTTTGAATTTATCAAAAATTTAAACGTTGTGGCTGAAATTCGACACACTTGAGTATGGTGGACTGAGAGGGTAAGGGATCAAGTTACATCAGCCCTTGAGTTGGATTTGTTGCAAAAAACCAGGTTGCTTACCTGTAACAGATGATCTGGTAGTGGTTCCATACATTCATAACTAATGGGTTCTGCGCCTGCGCAGATCAGCTTCGGGAAGAATTCGTTAGCTCCTCGCAACGCCAACCGCCCACTGCATGTGACTGCAGTACCCTCTAGTGGCGGTTAGGCGTCTCCATTTTCAGTTTCTTGTAGGCCAACATAGCAGCCTTAAGGACAGAGTGGTTAGAGTATAACAGTCAATAGCTTGCAACTGTCTTAGCGGGGATGGACGGGCGGGATTTATGAATGTATGGAACCACTACCAGATCCGCTGTTACAGGTAAGCAACCTGTTTATCTGGTTAGTGGTTCCAACATTCATAACTAATGGGTGAATTACAAGCTACCAAGATGGAGACGGGTAAGCATTGCAAGTTACTGTAACACCCTCTTGAGGACCGCCCGTCCAAATCTGGCAGCCTTAGCCGTGCGTAGATCTATGGTGTAGTGTTTTACAAACGTCTGGTGAGACGACCAAGTGGCTGCTGTGCAGATATCCAAGAAGCGAATGCCAGACAGATGTGCCGCAGACCGTGGCATACACTCTAGTGGAGTGTGCCCTAACGGATGCTGGAGGGGCAACACCCTGTTGGTCATACGCCAATTTGATCATTTCCACCAGCCAGAAGGACAATTTATGTTGAGTAGGTGAGTGTCCCTTACACTTGCCTTGCAAGCCAACAAACAGCTGGGGTGTCTTTCGAATGACCCTGGTGGCCCTTAGGTAGAAGAGAAGGGCTCGACGAACATCCAATGAATGCATCGCCCGCTCAAGTGTGGACGTAGGATCTCTGAAAAAGGTAGGCAACACAATTTCGGTGTTAAGGTGAAAATCTGTTACAATCTTCGGGCGGAAATCGGGATCCAAGCGCATGATGACCCACTCTGGATAAATCCTCGTATAAGGCTCATCGATGCGGAGTGCACGCAGCTCACTTACTCGTCTGGCCGTGGTGATGGCCACCAAGAAGAGCGTCTTCAAAGTTAAGTTTTTCAATGACGCAGATGCCAAAGGCTCAAAGGGCGGCTCCGTCAGAGACGAGAGTACCAAGGAAAGACTCCACTTCTCTGCTGGAGGGCGAACTGGAGGATACAAATTATTGATGCCTCTCATGAAATCTTTACACCTCGGATGGGTGAAGACCATCTTTCCATCCCACCCATCATGTTGCGCCGATATAGCTGCCATATGCACCTTAATGGAGACATTCACTAGGCCACTCTGTTTCAGAGTTGTTAAGTACAGAAGAACAGCTTTCAGGCTCACTTCCTTGGGGTTATAGCCCCTCGAGGCAGCATGCACCGCAAACCTGCGCCATTTTGCCCGATAGCTTCGCCTAGTTGATAGTTTACGGGTATTTAGGAGAATCCTCCTTAGAAGACGATCCGCCGTGCTGTGAGATTCAGCACTGACAAACTGGGGTGCAGCACCTCTCCTTGGTCCTGAGTTATCAGATCTGCCCACTGTGGCAACCTCCTGTACTTGCCCTGGGACAGTCTGAGTAGCAGCGTGTACCATGGCTGCCTTGGCCACCAAGGGGCAATAACTATCGCTTGAGACTTGTCCTGTAGAAGCTTGGCCACCACCCTGGGCAGCATTGGAGTTGGAGGATAGGCGTAAAGCAGTTGATGGTTCCAACGATACTGAAATGCATCCCCCTAAGAATGTGGGCCGATACCCATCCTGGAGCAATAGTGATTGCACTTGCTGCTGTTGTACGTTGCAAAGAGATCCACCTTCAGTTTGCCCCAAGACTGGAATATCTGCTCTATTATCACAGGGTTCAACTCCCATTCGTGCTGATCCAGCACTAGCTCCCGGCTCAAGGAGTCCGCCCAAACGTTCATGGTGCCCTTTATGTGAATGGCAATGGGATAGATCTTGCGCGGAATGCACCAATTCCACAACTGAAGACTGAGACTGCACAATGACCTGGAGACCATCCCGCCTTGCTTGTTGACATACGCAATGGCTGTTGTATTGTCCATCTGAAGCTGGACGGTCTGCCCCACGAGTTTCTCCTGGAAGACAACCAAGGCCTTGTACGCAGCCAGCAGTTCTAGAAAATTGATATGTAGTCGTCTCTCTTTCGAGGTCCATTTACCCTGAACCTTGTGGTGTAGCAGATGCGCACCTCAGCCTTGCAATGAAGCATCTGAGGTTACGGTGGCGGTTGGGTTCGGCGACTCGAACTGTACACCATTGAGCATGTTCGACTCCTTCGTCCACCATGTCAGTGAGGCAAGCACTGTGCCCGGCAGTGTCAGCCGTTTGGACTGTGGGCCCAGCATTGGCCTGTAAGCCCTCAAAAACCAAAGTTGCAACTTGCGCATGCGAAGCCTTGCATACAAAACGGTGGTCGTACAGGACGCCATCAGGCCAAGAAGTACCTGTATCGTTCTTGCCCTCTGTACCGGATGACTCTGACACATGTGAATGAGCGTCTGTAGGCGTGAAAATCGATCCTTTGGCAGAAAAGCCCTCTGGGCCATCATGTCCAACAGTGCCCCGATACATTGAAGGTGCTTCGCAGGTTGTAGAAAGGATTTCTCCCAATTGATGTTCACGCCCAGATCGCTCAGCAAGGAGGTTACCATATGTACATGCTCTTGTAGTTGTTCCTGCATATTGGCTGTCAGCAGCCAGTCGTCCAAGTACGGATAAATGGACAGTCCCCTTGTTCAGAGATAGGCTATTATCACTGCAACACACTTCGTGAACACGCGTGGGGCGGTGACCAGGCCGAATGGTAGGACGTTGTATTGATAGACTTCGCTTCCCATAGTGAAGCGGAGGAATTTGCGGTGGTTCTCCTGAATGCCTATATGGAAGTAAGCATCCTTCAAAGCAAGCGTTGCAATCCAATTCTCCCCATGAAGGAGCGGAAGGATGGCTTGCAACGTTGTCATCCTGAATTTCTTTACCTCGATGTTTTGATTTAGGACCCGGAGATCCATAATAGGTCTTATGCCCCCATCGCGCTTGGGGACTTGTAAATAGCGAGAATAAAAGCCTGACTGGCTGAGTGCCCACTGGACCGGCAATATCGCCCCTTTCCTCAAAAGCTTTTCCACCTCCTCCCTCAGGACAGGGGTTTCCGGAGTGTACTTCACGCCCAGAAATGGAGGGTACTCCTTGAACTTTAGCGCATAGCCCGTCGTCACTATGCACAAGACCCACCGGTCTGATGTTATGGGGTGCCACGCTTGAGCATGGCGTGCCAGTTTGATGGTAACTCTGGCATAGTTCAAGGAGATGGTGTTCCTTGCTTTGATGTTGTCTAGGTTGTTTTGTAGGGGCGGGTCGCATGATGGCAGTGGGCTCGCCTTCAGATCAAAGCTGCTGCTTTGATTGCGGTGCTCTTTTAGTCTGGCCAGACTGGCTGGTTCTGTTTTTGGGTTAATAAGGGCGCTTGTTACTGTTCCCAAATCGCTGGAAAGGTCGTCTAAAGTCTCTTTTATCTGACTGTCGGTAACCACCCTGGCGTCTCTGATACTGATTGTACTGACCAAAGGGGCGGTATCTGTTGGTATATCGAGGGTTGGTAAAAGAGTGCGCAGTGTTCTGCGATTTCTTCCATTGTTCCATGTTTTCATCGGTCTTGTCTGAAAACAAGCCTGCACCATCAAATGGAAGATTCTCAATCCTATCCCTCATATCCTGCTGTAAGCCTGTAGCTCGCAGCTAGGCATGCCGCCTCAGAATAATGAAGTCAGTGTCCGGGATTCCAACTCAGCTAAGTGCTTAGCATTAGCCAGTTGCTGACGGGTAGCCACAGTAGATTTTGCAAATACAGCCTCAAACCTTTTCAAAAATTCGCCAGGGTCCAGTTTGGAATGCTGATCGTACAGAGCCTCCCACAGGGAATGTGTATATCTTGCTTGGCAAGCCACATAGTTGGCAATTTGATGGACAAACAGGCCATCGAGTAAGTGCGTCTTCCTAGAACATCTAACTTGCGGCCCTCCTTGTCCGGCAGGTGTGGTGTGACGCTTGCCGCCCTTAGAAGTCATCGCACAATCAACTACCAACAAGTTAGGAGCAGGGTGATGCACCAAATACGCGTTCTCTTCCTCCTGGACACAATAAAGAGCCTCCAAGCGCTTCGAGGTTGGCGCTGACGTCTGGAGTACCTCCCAAGCCGATTTTGCTGTCCTGGTGATATGAGGCAGCATAGGCAAGTATACCGGCTTCAAACCCGAGGCCTCCTTCATCATGTTGTAGACAGGGTCCTCTAAGTCACTGGTCTTCTCTTTCAGGGACAGGCCCAAGACCTGAGCCATCTCTGCTACCGTGTTTCCCCGAAAATAAGACAGTGTCTTATATTAATTTTAGCCCCAAAAAATGCACTAGGGCAATTAGTGGTACATCAGAAATTACTGCTAGGTCTTACTTTTGGGGTATGTCTTATTTTCGGGGAAACAGGGTACTTGCTGATGGTAGCCCTTCATTTCTTCATTGGGTGAAACCAATGGAACAACCGCAACATTAGAATCAGGATCTGGGAGGGCAGGTGCCTCTGGGTCATCCGGATCCAGAGTTGAATCCAAGGTGTAATCATCTTCTATGTCATTGTCTTCACCATCATCAGATGGGGCAGGGGAGTTCCCCAAGCCAGTCGAGGTCACATGAGCAGGTACGTATGTCGTCTGAGTCGCTGCCTGGTGCAAGGTGGTGGGAAGAACCCGTGTTACATTAGCTTGAAAGGAAACCGAGCGTTGATGTGGTAAAGGCGCTGATGCTTGAACAGCCATTTCTATAAGCTGTACTGGCGTCAGAACAGCTTGCACTGCCGTTTCCTTAATAATCTTGGGGGCCTGTCCCCTTACACGCAGCCACTCTCTAAATAAAGCATAGCCTGTGTTGGGTATTTCTACCATGTCACCCCAACCATCACCAAATGAGGGTCCTGAAATCGGTGTACCCTTCATTGACAATGAAGGAGTCTTAGGAATATGTCCAGGGAGGTAACCACCCACGTGAAAACCCGTAAAGGTGCCCGTCGAGGGAGTACTCTCCTCAGAGTTAAGCATGCAGACTAGTCTAGCCTCCTGCTCGCTTGCCCCTGGCGTGGCTGGGGATGGCCCTGGTATAGCTTGAATCACTGGCGCCGACTCATCCTCGATGTCAATGTGCTCAATGTCGGGGTCGATGTCGATGTGTTCAACGTCAGGGTCGGCGTCGAGTTCAGTGTCTTCAATCACTGTGACTGTTGATTCCGGAGCCACGTTCAATGTCGATATCGATGTCGAAGAGTGAGTGCCGGGTGTAGTCTCATGTCGACGTCAAGTCTCTGGACTTGAAGCCTGCCGCAGAGACTCCAACCTGGATACATTCGATGCCGAGCGCTTCACGGTCGATGCCCAGGAGTCAGAGGGGACTGATAGGGTGTCGGAGCAGGGGACAACACCGCCGCTCTGCGTCAAGGAATTATATAGCCCTGTAGTCCCGAAGGCGAAGGAGTATGTTCCAAAACCTGGTCATGGTGTTTGGGCTTCTTGTGGGCGGTGCTGTGCCCAGAGGCGTCACCTTTGTGCTTTCTCTTCAGGCCCGACCTATGATCATCCGGACGTTTAAAGGTCGACGAGGATTCCGACGCTGAGGTGCCCGATGCCAAGGCCCTCGATGCCGAGGCAGCCGATGCCGACGAGGCCCCTTTCGACTTTTTCAATCTGCCCGGGTCTTTAGACTGCGTTTTTCAGTGCAGGACCCGGCAGCACATCCTTCTGTGCAGCCTTAGGCAACAAAGCATCCTCCATCAGATAAACCTTAAGGCGCGCGGCTCGATTTTTAAGAGTCTGCTTGTTAAATGTGACGCACACCGAACAAGAAGCCGTATCATGCGCCTCCCCAAGGCAAAACAAACAGAGGGTATGGCCGTCTGTTGAGGATATCTTCCCCTGGCAATTTGTGCAACATTTAAAAGTTGTCTTGCCGGGATTACCCGCCTTACTCACGCCGCTCATCCTGCTCAGTAGTCGTTCCGTTCCGTGGTCGTAGGGGGAGATCCGAGATCGAGTCCAAGTCAAAAGCGTAAAGAAGAGACGTCATCAGGTCCGTTCCAAAGGTCAAAACCGTACTGAGTTATTCCAAGCCAAATCGCAAATCCTTAAGAAAAGTCCTAGTCCGTTTTCCAAAGTCCAAAAGCCAAAAAAACCAATAACAAACTTTCCACGAGGAGCAACAGTCTCAGAGTACTGATCGCTATGGCGGTCAGAAAGAAACTGAAGATGGAGACACCTAACCGCCACTAGAGGGTACTGCAGTCACGTGCAGTGGGCGGTTGGCGTCACGAGGAGCTAACGAATTCTTCCCAAAGCTGATCTGCGCAGGCGCAGAACCCATTAGTTATCAATGTTGGAACCACTAACCAGATTGTGCATATTTCAGTATTGGCAAGCAATACGAGAAATTGTACTTTAGACCATTATGAAAATTTAATTCAGGTCTTAAGGCTGGTTTTGATATCACATAGTACAAGGAAAGTTATAAATGTATCCTATTTGTCTAAAGAATGGTTTGATCAGGAGTGCTATAATGGAAAGAAGGAACTTATTAGGCTTTATCAAACTTCAAGATCAGCAAATCCTCCTCCTCCTCAAGAACTTTTATACTAGAAAAGGAAATACAACTTACTAGCTGGCCAGTGCACAGAGCATCTGCGTTTCTAGTGCTCTCCCCATTCCTCTCAGCTCTCCCCCAATTTTCTACACCCCCACCGGCCACCGCCACCTTCTCCCCCACCCCCACCCCTTATAGACAAGGATTCTATACCAAAATGGCCACTAGTAACATCAGAAGTAGTTTTCCTGGTGCAGCAGTTTAAAACAGGCAGAGCCCCTGGAAATGATTTGATAACAGTGAGATAATTTGGACTGGTGGGTACCTGTGCTGGCCTCTCTTTTTACAGCAATTGATTTCACTGCCAAAAGACTAAGGAACTGGGATAATAGCTCCCCTTTATAAGAAAGGAAAGTGAGACAATCCTGCCAATTACCATCCCATAAGCCTATGCTAGGCATTTGTATGAAACGTTAGTGGACTGGATTGATTCAGAAGATATTTTGGTGGATGAACAGGCCAGGTTAAGGGCTAACCATTAGATCATTTGATTATAGATCAATTCCTAGTACTGCAGCATTTGGTTAAAAAGTATTCCACGAAACCAAATAGATGGAATGCTGCTTTTGTGGACTTTTAAGAAAGCTTTTGATTCAATTTCTGGGGGAAATTATGGCACAAGCTGCTGGACTCCACAATTGACTACAGTCTTTTCTTATAAGTTATATGAAGAAGATTCCTCTTTGAAGATACAGTGTAGTTAGGACATCTTATGAAAGAAATTTCAACCAAGAGAGGAAGACAAGGCTGTATTCTGATGCTGACACTTTAATTTTTTTAATATTAATTCTCCTTTTCCGCCTAAAGGATTTGACATACCATCCGTCAAAACTGGCAGATAGGCATTTACCAATTCTGCTTTATGCCGTTACAGGGGGAAACGGTCCAGGCAATTGAGGCCTGTTCCTTTTTCCAGCTCTTCTCCCAACCCTCTGACCCCAGGTAGCTCTGAGAACACTCCCTCGAGGATTAGGGTGCTACTGCTGAATGCCAGGTCAGTCAATGCTAAAACATCTCTCATCCACGATCTGATTGTGGATGAGCATGCTGACCTGGTATGTGTGACAGAGACCTGGTTGGATGAGCTGGGTGGGGTTGGTCTCTCTCAGCTCTGTCCTCCAGGTTTTCAGATCCTGCAACAGCCCCGCCTCAAGGGTCGGGGAGGGGGCGTTGCAGTCATCTATGGAGAGATTCTCCCATTTCCAGATGCCCAGTCAGGCAATCTCAGAATTTCGAGTGTTTGTCCTTGAGGGTGGGCCTCAGAGATAGGCTGGGGATTCTGCTGCTGTACCGCGCTGCACTTCAGTCTCCCTACTTGAACTGGAGGGGGTGGTCTCGGAGGTGGCCTTGGGTTCCCCCAGGCTTATTGTTTTGGGAGATTTCAATGTCCACGCCGAGGCCCCCCTAGTGGGTGCGGCTCAGGATTTCATGGCCTCCATGGGCCTGTCTCAGTTGGTATCAGGCCCTACCCACATGGCAGGACATACTCTGGATCTGGTTTTTGCCGACCGGGAAATAAATGATCTGGAGGTGAGGGAATTTAAGATAACTCCATTGTCATGGACAGATCATCATCCGGTGGGGTTTAGTTTGACTGCTCTGTCTGCCCTCTGCAGAGGTGGTGGGCTGATTAGGATGGTCCGCCCTCGGAGGCTTATGAATCCACTTGGATTCCAGATGGCCCTCGGGGAGTTTCCAGTGTCCAGAGCTGGTGACCCTGTTGAGGCCCTGGTCGATCTCTGGAATGGAGAGACAGCCCAGGCTGTTGACACGGTTGCTCCTAAACGCCCTCTCCGGCTTGGTGGAGCCTGATCTGCTCCTTGGAGCTTAGGGCGATGAAACAACTCGGACGGCTGGAACGACACTGGAGGAAGAGTCATGACGAATCCAACCGAACAGGGACTACCCTGTGGCGGTGGGGGCGGTGAAGAAACATTTTTTCTCTGCCTCCATTGCATCTGCTCAATGCAGACAAACAGAGCTGTTTCATGTGGTAAAAACACTGCTCCACACATCCCCCCCAGATAATGGGGGAGGAATCATCTACAGCCCATTGTGATCAGTTTGCTTGCCACTTTTCAGATAAAGTCGCTCGCATCCGTGCCGATTGAGTTTTGGCAGTTCTGGCAGACGTGCCTCTGGTCCCATCTGGTCCCATTGTGTTGGACTCTTTTCAGTTAGTGCGGCTTGAGGATGTGGACAAGATCCTGCGTAGTGTGCGGGTGACATCATGTGCTCTTGACCCTTGCCCTTCATGGCTAATAAAAGCTGTCAGGGAGGGTACAGGTAGATGGTTGGAGGTGACTATTAATGCTTCATTAAGGGAGGGCAGGATGCCACCATGCCCCTTGGAGGCGATGGTAAGACCATTATTTAAAAAGCCCTCCCTTGATCCCTCCAACCTGGACAACAATAGACCAGTCTCTAACCTGCCCTTTTTGGGCAAGGTGTGGTTGCGTCCCAGCTGCAGAGGGTCTTGGATGATACGGATTATCTGGACCCTTTTCAATCTGGCTTCCGCCCCGAGTATGGGACTGAGACTGCCTTGGTCGCTCTAGTGGATGACCTACGTTGGGAACTAGACGGGGGAGTGCGTCCCTGTTGGTTCTGCTGGACCTCTCGGCAGCATTCAATACCATCAACCATGATATCCTTCTGGGCCGCCTCTTGAGTATGGGAGTTGGAAGTACTGCATTGCAGTGGTTCCGGTCCTTTCTTGAGGGAAGGGTCCAGAAGGTGGTGCTGGGGGACTACTGCTCGGCTCCATGGCCACTGGTCAGTAGGAGAGCCAATCAGGATGAGATTTTACTGGTCCTGGATGGGGTTGCACTTCCCTTGAAGGAGCAAGTATGCAGCTTGTGGGTACTACTGGACCTGGCTCTGCTTTTAGAAGCTCAGGTGGAGACGGTGGCCAGGGGTGCCTTTGCATGGCTTCAGCTAGTGCGCCAGCTGCGTCCCTTTCTCAAGAAGGCAGATATGGCCACAGTTACCCATGCCTTAGTCACGTCACGGCTGGATTACTGTAATGCGCTCTACGTGGGGCTGCCCTTGAAGAATATCTGGAAACTGCAGCTAGTGCAAAACACGGCAGCTATGGTTTTATCCGGAGCTGCCTGATAGGAGCACATCACACTCATTCTGAAAGAGTTGCACTGGCTGCAAGTTCGTTTCCGGGTCCAATCCAAGGTGCTGTTTTTGACCTTTAAAGCCCTTAATGGTTTGGGCCCGGGGTATCTGAGGGACCGCTTGCTGCCCGCTCGACGAGGTCATCTGAGGGGGCTCTGCTCCAAGTGCCGAAAATGAGGGAGGATCGGCTGTTGTGCGCTCAGGACAGGGCCTTCTCTGTTGCTGCCCCCAGACTCTGGAATGCTCTCCTAGTAGCCATTCGCTCCTCAGACTCCATAACAGTTTTTAGAAGGCTTGTTAAATCTTGGCTTTTTATCCAGGCTTTTACGTGATTGTTTTTAAAGCTGCTTCTATGTGCTTTTACCTGTGTGTAGTTTTTTATGTGTGTATTTCATAGGTTTTAAATTTGGTTTGTTTTTATATTTTTAGCTTAATATTTTTGTCATTTTATTGTATGTTTTTTGACTTTTGTAAACCGCCTTGAGGTTGTTTTTAATGAAAGGCAGGATATAAATTCCATAATAAATAAAATAAAATAATGCAGATGATGCCGTTCTGCTTTCCCAGAGAGAAAGACTGCTTTCTTTGTATTGTGATCAGCAGGCATTAGAAAAACATTACAATAAAACTAAAATAATGGAGATTCTCTCTCTGTTATTCAAAGCTAGTTTTACACAAGCTGTAATTCCTGGAGTCACAAGTGGTGTTTTTTTTTTTTAACTTCATAACACAAATGTTAACAAATCAGATGTTTTGTTCAGTCTTTAAGACAGGCTGCAAAAGTGCTAGACTAGGTGTGTATGATGTAAGGGTAATAGCAACAATGTTTTTACTAATACAACTATTTCCCTTCCCGTGAGAAACATAATACTCACTTTGTGACAAAGGCCAAGAGAACTGGAACAAGGGACTTGGGGAAATAGTCCTGCTGGACCATGTGGTTCAGAGTCATCAGTGGGCCATAAAGGCTTGGAACAGCTTTGATCTTCTCTTCACTCTGAAAGGTAGAAGTAGATAGGAGTGACGGACAAGTGACAAACCATACATAAGATAGTACAAAGACATTTGCTCTGATGTTGTAGTTTAACCTTTGCAAAATACTTGTAGTCAGGCACCTGTCTCCTTTTCTGCCCCCACTTAACAGACTGCAGCCCTTTCTTCATGACCATTTCCTTACTTGCCACAATTGCTGCAACTATCCAAGCTGCTTATCCTAGCCTTGGAAAGCCAAGCCAGACAGCTAGGAGAACCCCACATTGCTCTTTTTAGCCAGAAGAATGAGAGCAGGGAACTGTAGTACATGTTCCCAATGTGCCCCTGGACTTAAAGCAGCTGCAATGGTCATCATACCCTTCCTGCCCCCAAGGCAGAAGCTTGGAATAGGTGTAGTTGGCAGGGGGGGAAAGAAAAGGAGGAGGAAGTAGATTTGTTACTTGTCCATAATGATATGTGATCCAGGCCTGGTTTATGTACAGTCGCAGCTTGCATTCATTTCTCTATATGCTTTGTAAAGTGGGGCAGAGAGTAAGAACAGTTTCAGACATTGGAAGCTCCTTCTTGGCTCCCAAGTGAGGCTTGGCTCAGGCAACCATCATTTAAAGCTTTTTCAGGAGTTGGTCAGGAGCCCTACATTTAAGAAGCCAATAGCTGTTGCCTAGTTCCAATACAGCCACCTCCCTCTAGACAAATTTCTGAACTCTGAAGGCAAAGACTGACCAATTTTCCTTAGGAGGCAAGATTGACAGAGGGCTACAATTTCATGCCTCAGTTTTCAAGTTATGAAATCAGAAATTCCAACATTCATTAGGCTCATTCACACAATTAAGAACTGGCTAGGAGAAGCATCTTTCCCAGTTTCGGGAGTGGTGCACAATCCTGTTTTCTGCTTGAATGCGAGGGAAAAAACAAGGTAGGAGGCACTGGCAATGATTATCAGCTAGCTTCCCACTGGGTAGGAGGGCTCTATGATTACTAACACCAGTAATCGGTAAGATACCGTCTCAACAGAATTTCATGTTGTCACAGCAGACTTCTGTTACTCCCAATCACCAGTCATGCGTAAGAGCCTTGATTTTGTCTTCATGATAATGTCATCATACACAGACATCTTGGCCAGTTAAATTGTGCTTTTTGGGGAACAAGGATGCTGCTTGCTCACATAAGTCACCCTGAACAGCTATATCAAGTTGTCTGCCTCCCCTCTTACCTTGAGTAATCCCAAGTGAATCAAGAGGCTGGTGGCAAAAGTATCAGAATTGAAGGTAGCCGAAGAAAAGGCTTCTCTCATCAAGGCATCTAAGAAGTGAGAGATTCATATCAATTTAAGAGCACAGATATTCTTGGCTTACATAGTGCTGGACAATTTCTCAAGCCACTCTCCCCATCTCCAGTTCACCACAGGGCAGACAGCACATTTACCATAACTTTGCTGAACTCCTGCTCAGTTTAGTCAGCAGTTCACAACCATTTTAGATGCTTTTATGAAGTTAACTCATGGAATAAAAAGGAAAGGACTAGCTGCAACTCCCATCTACTATGCAAACCACCATGGCAACTGCAGCATGCAAGTGGATCTACTTGCTATAGAGGATGGAACTGCAATCTCAAAGCCCATATATTTAGCAAGGGATTGCACTGATGCCAACTTAAGACGCCCTGTAAAGCAGGGCAAAACATGGGTCTGCCTTAGATATGTAGATAAAATTGCCCACCCTTGCTCCCATGGATGAGGTTTTCTTTCTTTAAGGGCTGGTTTGTGCATTTAGCTTTTCCATATAGGCCACTTTAAAATCACTCCACATTGTAGCTATTATTACACAAGCATTTTGCATGTAGCAACTTTCACAATATTTGTAGACACATGGTGAAATTTGTGTGACCTATGTGCTGAGCCAATCTACAGTTTGTCCAACAGAGCCCCTAGAATCTACCATTTGGCCCACCAGTCCCAAGTCCGATCAATCTGAACTACACAGACATCATGTCTCCCAAGTATTTTGCACAAAGAAGGCTCAATAAGTCTCAATTTATGTCTCCAGGCAGGCTGCCAAAATTATTATTATGCTTATGGCGGGCCACACCATACAATTGGTATCTACATACGTCCCAGAGACACAAAATGTGGTGGTCTCATTTGTGCCATCATTTTGCTAGTCAAGGTTCCCAGATCTTTGGACCAAAAAGAAATGCTTACCTGTTATTTCATGCACTGCTGCTTTTACTGTTGTCTCATCTTTGAACACAGAAGAGATTTTCAGGAAGACCATGACAACTTTCTCTGTGTCAGATGTGTCTGTCTAGAAGAAATACAACTCCAGAATATAAGCATATGGCAAGATATCTTATTGCTAAAAAGAACAATTGGGTCATAGTTGCTATACTTGGAGCTTTATCATCAACTTTTTGGGAACAACTTGAACAGTTCTGCAGAAGAATATAGTCAGAAAAGGATGTTTTATTTACACATTTACATGCAGAACATTCTTACAAATGGAAATGGCAGAAGAACCAAATGAGGTGGAACTGCCAGGCAGAGCAGTGGCACCAACCATTCCCAGTACACAGAGCAGCTGCTTACATAAAAGGGTGCAGGGGAGAAAGGCAGCAGATTACCTGTTGAGCTATCAAGGTAGAGCACTTGGGGCCCAGTCGCAATAGTTTCTCTGGGGATGGGAAAGCAAGAAATGTACCAACATCCACAGGAGGAAGAGCTGGAGAAGACACTGGAGTAGAATCCTGAGAACAGACAGACCTGAAAATTAGGGAATGCTAATAATAATCCAAGTATGGACAATACCAGATTGTGCTAGGCCTCTCACTCATGCACCCCACCTTGCCAGATGGCAACAACTCCTCTCCTTCCCACCTGGCTGAGGGTTGAGGCAAAAGGAGTTGCTGCTGATCGACTTGCAGCAGCTCCTCACCTTTCACTATGGGAAGAAGAGGAGTGGCTGCTTCCATGTCCTTCAATGGCAGCTTCTTCTCCTACCAGCCAATGGGCTTGCTTCCAAAAGGCCCCTGTGTCCTCACAAAGACCTTTGAGAGCAAGCCAATTGGCTGATGGAGAGGAGTTGCTGTGAGAGTCAGGATTTGCATAACAGGTCCTCTTTCAGCCCTCCCCATAGGCCAGTGAAGCAATGATGCAGGGGCTTCAAAGAATGTTCCCATTGGTTGATGGGGAATACTTGGTGGCACAAGTCTTCCACTGATATGCACCACTGCATAGGGAGTGCTGTAATGGGCATGGGCTCATGGACCCATGCCCAACCTGGCCCAGCTGTGCTGCTGGCCCGGGACCCAGAAAACTCACTCTGCAAATACAAATTAACTATAGTGATACAGCTGAAGTACTGAAAAGAAGAGCCATAAACAGCCATTGTATACAAGGGAGACTCCCATAAACACTGAAATTAAAGTGTCAGCCTAGTTCAACATGCTGGGTTTACAGATATCAATCTGCCCTTCAGGTTCAACAGAATGCCTAAAAATCACCACCCCTGCACTCAGATAATATCCCTCCTTTGCCATTTGAAAGTAAAGGAACTTTACTTGGTTCTTACATACATGTGTCTCTAAGATTTTTTTAGGTGTCAGAGATTCCTGTTCTCCCTGGCCCCTTTCCTGTACTTGAGGTAGCTCTTCTTCTTCTTCCTCTTCCTCCTCCACATCCTCTTCCTCCTCCTCCTCATCTTCCTCTTCATCCTCATCGTCATCTTCCTCATCCTCATCGTCATCGTCCCCTTCATCATCACTAGGTAGAGGAATTTGAGAAGGAAGTAAAACCAACATTCAATTTGGTTCCATTTATTATCTTAGCTATAAGCCATAATGACCAGCATAAGGTAGTCTGTCCAAAGACAGACATCTATCCAGAAGTTCCATGTGTTCATTGTTATTCATTTGCATGGAACTGTGCATAGGATTGTAACCTTAAATAAATCCTAATTAAAATTTAAGAAATTCAATTTGTTCCTGAGCAATCTGGGGGGGAAATACAAATACTAAGAACTGCGACAAAGCAAGTTTAGAATTCTCAGACACATTTCCTTCATGATCTGAATCTCACTTTACACAACTCAGAATTTAAGGATGGACACCAACATCTATGGGCCACTTCAGAGAGGAACCAATGCCTACACTAGTCCTTCATTACTAGAAGGGAAATGCACCATTCTCCAAAAGTTGCCAAATTGCTCCCAACTCAGTTTTCATGGTGTTTCCTTGATTTCTGCCATTTTAGAATAGTTTCTCTATCAAGTGGCAAGTAATCAAACATGGAGCCAAACACATTTCAAGCACAAATATTACTTTTAGTGTCACAGTGTGCCTGGAAGCAAAGTGGGAGAAACTAATGTACTAAAATCAAACACATTATCATCATTACAGATCTGTTATAAAGGTACCAATGCATCGAACTGTATAGCAGTTAGTCTTAGGGAGCTTTCAAGCTCTTTAGAGGCAGTTGGGAAACTATTAAATGAAAAACTCAATCTTTCAGATAAGTATGATATATTGAGCAGAAGTAGGAGAACAATCACTTATTTTCATTTGGTTAGGCTATTGGAGTTTAGGTTCCTGAAGCACACTTTTGTTGCCTTGTTAAAACCACTGCAATTGCACCTCGGTTTGTATAAAAGCCAACTTAACCTGCTTGCAAAATCCATTCCGCAATGCCCAAAGAGCTCAAAAAGGCCAAATTCAAATGGCACAACTGCAAATACAGGAACACAACTCTTTCCCTACCTTTCACTCTTTTAAAAGGGTTACATGAAAAATATTTTCAGTCACGAACATTGCTTGCATACACTCTAGCAGAGATTAACTAGCAGTCTGATCTTCAACATGTAACCAAATAAGCAGTTTCCAGAGGGTCACAACAACACAGATTTCAAGAACCAAAACTCAGGGCAACAGGTATATAGCAGGGCATGTCAAGGGTCTTTAGTCCAGCATTATATTCCTGGGACTTTCTTCTGATTGTTATTAACAAACATTATTCTTATTAACAAATGGTTATTAACAAACAAACCCACCCACCCCTTAGTAGGGATGTGCACGGAACCAGTTCAGAGGCCATTTATGGACCTCTGAACAAGTTCGAACAGCTGCCAGTTTGAAGTGGGGGGGGGGGCGCAAGGGGCTGCTTTAAGGGCAGGAGAGGGTGCTCCCTGCTGCCCCATTTCCCCCTTTAACTAGAACTATCCAGAAGTAGCTGATGTGCCTGCGCGCACTGGTGCAGGGACGTCAGGCACACTGGTGTGCGTTGGCTACTTCTAGATAGTTCTGGTAAACAGGGGCAATCGGATGGCTGCCGCGCTGAGGGACAGTAGAAAACTGGAGCAGTGGGAAGGGGAAGAGTGGCGGGAAGGGTAAGTGCACCCCCACATCTGTGAACCACCCCCGCCCGGTTCTCTGCACATCCCTACCCCACAGAAATTATGCAAAACAGGAGCTACTACTAGCAGTTTAACTAGGAAAACTAGCAACTGTAGCTTCAGATATTTGTAGCCTCTTTTTATAGCTTGCCTCAAGGATCCAAGGACCTCGGCCATGTTGAAGCCTTCAAGAGTCTCCTGGAGTTGTTCGCAGCCTTCTTCTCCAAAACAATTGCCTGTGAAGACAACAGAAACTTGTGTTGGCAGAACTCTACAGCCACTAGAACCAAGTTGTTGTTTTTAAAACAACAAATGTTGTTGAGAATTATTTGTGCTTTCATCTGAGGAAAGCTGTTAACATCACAACCTTTATATGAAGAGCCTTTACCAATCAGATGCTTGAGTGAATGCCCTCTGAATGAAATGCAACTGCAGCTGGATTGTTAGGCTAATGACTCTGTGCAAAGGCTTTTTAAATATATATATATAAATAAAATATATATTGTGCTTGGGGCTCTGAAGCCTCAGACACCAATTAGCTGGGTTGGTGTGATGGCAAGGAATGTTAATGAACATTCTGCTCAGGGAACAAAACTATCAGATTGTTTGTATCTAATTTCTGTAAGAGAATCAGTTTTGCTAGGATTAAAAACATCACACAACTGTTAACGACTAAATAGCTGTGTGTGGCCAGCTGAGGACTGGCATGAAATCCCAGAAGCTTAAGGGACAGGAAATCCAGAGGCAAAGTGGCAGAAGGAAACGTGCAGTGGAATGAGAATCAGCAAGGATATGTGGGAAGAGTAGGTGAAAGAAGAGAAACGGAGGCAAATTTCATGTGTTGATTTTAACTCATCAACCAATTATTTGGCTGTAGGCTTCTAGTTATTAATACAGCATAATCAACATACATCAATACCATACTCGCATACCATTGAGATCCAGCTTTTCTAGTTCTGACTTGTCTTCAGTAGCCTCAGCTATAATCAGAACAGCATCTCGCTTGATTTCACAGAAGGATAAGTTGAGTTCCTGACAGACAGAAGGTATGATTTTATAGGAATATTCAGATTTTAGAGAAAAATGTCAGCAACTCTTTCACAAGGTTAGAACACAACCCACTCTAAAGTCAGGCACACCACCACCAATTCACACAATATAGTAATGAGACAGGAATGCAACAAAGCTTTACTAAAAAGGACATCTGGAACAAGAGAGTGGATGTATTATCAGTAGCCCAGTTTAGCAGACTGCAACCAACGCTTAATTCTTGATTCAAGGCCCACAGAAGCTAATTCTAGTAAAGCTTAACGTTGACTCAAAGTGGTTCAGACCACATTTGACTCAATGCAGTTTAGACCAGACTAAATTCAGATTTAGTCTGAATTACATACAAAACATTTACATTTCTCTCAAAAACAAATACACAACAGGTTCCCTACCCCAACACCCTTGCCAAGCAGCTTGGCATAGCCGCAGCATTAAAAAATGCATGGTATCCATTTCAGTTCACGATTTATTTCCTACTTCATCAAAATGCATAGCAAGGTGGCTTGATGGTACCTTTAGTTTTAAGATGGAATGCTGTCGCAAGCATAAACCAATGTGGCAATGTATTCTGCCCATCCCTATTTTAGGAATTTAGAATATAGGGCCAATGGGCAGAAGGTGTCTTATCCTATAACCCACTTAGCTAGAATTTTCTTAATGGCTCTACATTATCTGGGAAGATTAATTGGTGGTCAATACCTTTAGCTTATGGAGCCCTTCTTTAACAGCTTCCGCAATGGCAATAGCACCCTTTGAGCGCACTAGGCAGTCACCAAAGTTTATCACTTCCACTTGTCTGAGTTTCTTCAGGGTCTGAGTGGAGCAGAGAACATATGAAATTAAAAGCTCAGGCCTTGCAAGATTAACTCAATCCTGTAGAAAGCGCTTCCTCTTCCACTTCTTATCAGGACTTTCTAACCCAGATCACTGCTAACATAAAAGGGGTCAAATCTAAGTGCAACTAACTTACCTCTGCCATGGCTACTGCTCCCTTCTCTGTAAAAGTGTTATCGTTCAAGTTGATCACCCTCAATAACAGATTGACTGCAAAGGCCTGAGCTAAAGCTGTGATTCCTGCATGGTTGATTCCATTCTGTGGCATATGGACTTCTTCCAAAGTTCCAATAACCTGAGGATCAACACAGCAGGGGAGGTAATTATACAAATGCAGCTGATGGCAAGGGGATAACAGAATTCTTCCAAAATTCTCAGAAGCTTTTCTCCAGCTGCAATGATCACTGAACATCTCACATGAATATTTGTACACCATGAAGTGTTCCAAATAGACGGGCCTTTCAACATTTCAGATAAGCAGAGTGAACAAGTGTAGGCACTCTAGGAAGTTAGCTCCAGGGCAGGCTATAAAATTGTTTCAAAGCCATGAAACTTAGTTTTTGTTTTAAGAAATGCTACATAAAACCCAAATTTCTAGACCGTATTGCTTTTATTACTGTACACCAGAGGCTTTGAAACAGAACACAATGTGAGATAGAATTATCTTTAAAAACATATTGCTTTAGATACTTGGCCACAACATGCTTTCCATTGCCAAAATGATGACATGGGGAAACTGGGAGATACTAGTGGGGGCTCAACTCTTCTTTCACACCCAACAGAAAGTAGCTTTCACAAAGATGACTCATGAGGATGCACAGCACAAGAGAGAGCTATCTGGGCAAATCCCAGGTAAGCTACCACCAGATATTCAAGGAAGCAAATGGGGAGCACAGGCAAGCAGACAGGAAGCTCACTCCAGCAGGAATCATGCAGCATACACAGGATAACCCCACAGTAGCATGCCATCCACAGCTGTGATCAAGGGAGTACCAGATAGTCCTATCTGATGCTGCAACAACTTGCCCACCATCCACACTGTTCAGGGATGTTTAAAGACCAGAACTTTAAGACCAAAACAAAACAAAAAACCCCACCAAAAGAACAGATAACATACACCTTACAGGAAGCATGTGCATGCTCTTTAACACTCATCCCCACTTCCCATTCCACAGATTTCAGACAGCTGAACTACTTTGTCCACAAATTCCTGCTTTTTGTTCTTACTCTGAATGCCTCAGCAAGAGCAGTTGCACCATCATTTTCCAGGCGGTTCCTGCCAGCCACAAATAGTTTCAAAGCCAAAGGTTTGCCCTGAGCACTTGATTTCCTATGACACTCTTTCAGAGCTCCTGCCAAGATCTAGAAAAGAAAAAAGTGCCCGATTGTTTACATTGCTATGATGTCATTTTAGCCTAAAGGATTCCATCCACCTAAGGCACATTTAAGCTACTATATCCTATATATAACACAAGGCTAATTCTCTGCTAAACACATTACAAACCACTATGTCTATTGCCAGCTGTAACATCATGAGGGGAATTTAGGTCAGTAAGATGCAACAGTTCTATTGTCTGTCTTCAACTCTGATTTCCCTACATCTGGTAAAGGACATAGGGTCTTTACCAGATCTGACAAATCAGGGTTTCAGTTTCACATTTCTCCCAAGAATCTTTAAGGCTAGCAGAAGATGCAACAGGCACTGCTTCCGAGTATCCTTTACAAAACAGACCACCCCACCCACCACCCCGATCAGCTTGTGGAGGCTTGATAAGACAACCTGAAACAATAACAGTGGCTGACATCCAGGGCAGTCATCTGAGGATGCAGCAGAATGGCTGCTCCTGATTCAGCCGGAGAACATGCACATATTGGGGAAATGATTTTCACTACTCTCCCTAGCCCTATAAGCGTCTTGCCTTCCAAAAATATGTCTGAGGGCTGAGTGACCCTCAGCAACATATCTTTTGAAGGCAAGAAACATTTATGAGGGTTGGGGAGAGCAGCGAAAATCATTTTGCCCTCTCCCCATGTGCGTGTTCTGCTGTTTTGCAATACTCCAGCTGAGCCAGGAGCAATCCCTTTTTATGGGGACACAGCTTCACTGCGTTCCCAGATGGATGCTCTGGATGTCAGCCACTGAAAACAAAGGGGACTAGAAGTCAAGGTCTCCACTAGCTGTCCTTACACAGGTACAGATAATGTTTTTTTACCTTGCCACCACCAATGCCCATGCCACAGTTGTTTAGCTTGAGTTCCTGCAGGGTGAAACAGGCAGGGCTCTTCAGCAATGCCTCAAATCCACGCACCCCATCTGGTCCAAAAGCATTATCACTCAGATCCAGCTCTACAAGCTGGCAGCCAGCAGAAACAAGGGCCTCTCCAAGGGAGATCTGCAAGATAATCAGACAGTTAAATCTGAAAAATCCCTCCACTCAAAGCCCATGATATCTTGCACAAAGCCCATGATATTTTGTACCCCAGGACATCACCTTCAAGTTACTTTTTAGTTTTCATACCAAACTATCAAGTCACTCAGATCTAACCACAGTCTCTTTTTTTTCCTGGTAACTTGGTAATCCATGGCAACTGAACTCAAAGCTTAAAATCACATATTGCT